>NC_134354.1:690168697-690518697 GCF_048569485.1 Anomaloglossus baeobatrachus
CCCGTCGTGATCGCTCCTGCGTCGCTATGTGGGACCCTAGCTTAAGTCAGTGAAAAATTGCTTCACTTTTCATTGTGTAAAGTTCTGACCAGTCTGCTGTGACGCGCTTCCCCCCCCCCCCGGAGAATTTCTTTAAGGCCTAAACAGACTTTAATTAGTGGTAATAAAAGTGCATTTACCGTCATTTGGCCACAACATCTCCAGGAATAATAAATGTGTATGTGGTGCCAAATAATTTAGCCTTTTTTTTTTTTTTTTTTGGGCTGTATCCTGATATTCATGCAGTATAGAAAAGCTGCCGATCTCCCAAAAAAACAACCAAAATTTAATTTGTCATGTGAAATGGAGTTACGGCTTGAGATCCGTGCTGCCGAGAACAATGGCAGCCCATGTGCACAGGTGGATCTATTACAAATCGTTCAGTGCTCATCTGAAGTGCCTTCTGCTAGAGTAAATGGCCTAATAAATGAATGCAGATCTGCAAACGTGTTGTTGGTTTCCCCAGACTAGTCATCCCACTCCAGATAAAATTGACACGCCCGCCCGAGGGCCGGGGCCACTCTGAATCGGGCCGCACTAGTCCGGTGATGTCAGCGTTGGCTGTGCTCGGCTCCGTGACCCTGGTAGTGTCTTTTAATAAAGGAAGGGGAGATGATGATGGGAGTTACAGTTAATATTAAGTAAAGTTCATGACGCCACCTGTGGATTGCGGCTTTTGAGCCATGGCTGCTGGACGGGACTCCTGGGGCTGGTGTTGCGGCAGCTGAGGTGTTTCTGCTCCCCACAGGTGGAGCTAGGCGCCAGTGAGGATGACGGTGGTTGTAGTGATGGCAGCACTGAGGTACAAGGCGACAGTAAAGAAGCGGACGACACCGGGGCTGAAGTTCAAGATGTTTACTTACTGTTCGTTATTACTGCCTGCAGGGTGCCGGTCTCCACCAAGATGGGCTCCAGGCGATCCTGAACTCTTCAGATCCTGGTGCCAGTATTGTGACTGATGGTCCCTTCCTCTATGTGCTTTGTTGTTGGCGGATCCCCGTGGCTTGAAGCTACTTGGGGTCCCCTTTCTTGTATGTACAAGTCCCGGTCTGTTCACAGGCAGTGCGAACCTGTAGTGGGCTGAACCTAAGTCTCAATTCTCAGGCTCTCTATGCTCCTGTGCCCCGGACACTGTGGTAGGTGAAGAAACGTGAAATCTTCTTCCCTTGGTAGATTTTTTAGGCAAGCCTGAAGCGTCCCCTAATCTAGGGCTCTACACCCTGACTTCACCAGTCCCGGGGCACTGACACTGTGTCCCACCGGTGACTGTAACTGCTATGTCCCACCGTCGTCACTTCAGGTCTTTACACACCCTCCCTGACTCACGTCCACTCCTGACTGACTTTCAAATGTCCCTGTCAAGTCAACTGTCTTGTCAAGCCCCTCCCCATCCCGGGTTTCTCACTAGCAGGATTGGACAGGTCCCGACCAATGGGCAGCTATCCATCAGATCCATCTCTAGCCTGTCACCAGGGAAAGGAAAAAAAGGCAAGAAATGTGTGTTTTGTGTTTACCGACACCGGTCACCCAGGAATCCGGGATAAGCACAGCACCTAAAATCAGGTGCTGTACCCTGTGGCGCCTGATGCCTCAGGGGCGCCACATTATCGTGCTGCTGTAGGCATAATAACATGATTTGCATGCGTCATCATTATCGCCAGCTCTCTGGAAATATCACACATGCACTTGGTGTCCTTGCCTATATGTCAGTGCACCTCTGATGCCAGATGTATGCTTCCTGGCTTCAGAAGTGAAACATTGCACTGCACTGCTGTTGTGAGTGCAGTCTGATATATGCAAAGACAGACCATGGAGAACATAGAATAATATCCCCTTCTCTGCACCAGTCCTCTGATTTTCACATTGGAGCACAGTAGGTGACACTCCTCAGCAGCAGAGTTTGAGCTGAGTGTCTTTAGCATATTGCATCTGATTTTCTCGCATTGAATGCTATACGCCATTGTGACTCCCGGCCTTACCACCAGGATCTTCTCCCTACTCCAATGCTGCTAAGACCTCTTTTGGACTATACCTTAAGATATCATGACCATTGATCGATCACCTGGCCACTGATTGGCCGCAGAGTTAGAGATTTCAGTGCTTCCGGTCCGGCGGATCCATAGGAGAAGCATTGCTGGAGCTGGGAGTAGATTCCGGTGGTCCTGTCGCTTCTTTTATCAGGAAAGTTTTCCAATGGTAATAAAAAAAATCCCTTTTAATGCTGTATTTCACTTTATTGACCTGACCCTGTTTTCACCCTGTAGGAAGTGGAGTTCCTGTCCTCCTCCATTGCTCAGCTGAAAGTGGTGCAGACCAAGTATGTAGAGGCCAAGGAATCTCTGATCGTGCTGCAGAAGAGTAATGAAGGTGGGTGCGGTGCACAGCACAGTCTATCGGTCCTGGTTGTTTACACTATATAACATTATACATTTATTTTGGACAGGGAAACAAGTGCTTGTCCCTCTGACGAATTCTGTATCCTTTTCACTGGTTAATAATGAGAGTTGGCTTTACATGATCTGTGTGAGATAATTTAGCACACTACTGTAAGTGGCGATCGTCATCCCCTTCTGTTTCTTAGTTTTTCTCCCTGCGTTAAGGCTTCTGTTCACAGGAGGAATTGTATTGCCCAGAATGGTGAGCTAACAATACTTCTTTTGTTTATTCTACTGAAAATCTGCCTGTGGTTGAACCTCACAGGAGAACCAACATGGCATCAACACAGACCTCCAGTAGACCCTAACTGCCATGGCAACTCATCAGTACCACACTGCTTAAATGCTGTAATCAGTGGTTGACTATGGCATGTAAGGGGTTAACAGCTGCAATCTGTGTTCGCATCCACGGCTGCTTTTAGAGGCAGATGCTGGCTAATTAACGTAGCTGGCATCTGCCGTATCTGGAGTGAGCTCAGGTACTGAGCCTGCTCACACACTAACTTGGTTTACTTATCAGTAATGGAGTGTTTAGGGGTTAATTATCAAATCACAATTGGTTGGTATAGAGGGGAAATTACTATAGTATATGAAAATAGCTGATTTTTTTGTTAATCTAAGATAAACCTGTGCTAGCATAAGACAGGTTCCTGTGTGTATGTGCATTAGGAGCCCCAACACTGTATCCTGAAGATTAACAGCTTATGGTATAGGTTATCTCCAAATCACTGCCCCACTCCACATTCAGAAAGACAGGGTGGACAGCAGTGTGAGCAGCCCCTTCTTACCTCAGTACTGATGGTATCTCCAGTATTATATATATGAGACAGGGTGGATAGCAGTGTGAGCAGCCTCTTCTTTCCTCAGCACCCACAGGTGCAGCACATGTTCATTAACATGAATCGAGGTGGACAGAGCTACTTACTGCACCTATCCTATTAAAGGTGTAGCCTGAGACTCCTCAGTTCTGTATCTAGATGAACAACTCTACATCACATCCATAAGTGCTAATTCATTAGAATAAGACGTGGGCACAATACCTGGTGATCTTGGGTGTGTCGTGGATATTGCATCACCTGCTCTGCTCACCTACAATGCAGAAGTGAGTGCTCTTGGGACACCTCTCTAACATCCTAGGGTTCTAACAAGAGGGTGGTTATTTCAATGTACTATAATGATTAGCTCCTTCAGACAAAAAAGTGATTTTCTAATAAAAAACTTTTTTTTTTTTTTTAACATTCTATTCCCGGAGAATCCCTCTAAATGTTAATTTATATGTGCCACAAATAGCAATAAAAAAAAATAAAAAGTACATCTTGCCAAAAAAAACAACTGCAAAATAAATGAGGTGCAATACCAGAGTAAGTCTATGGGAGAGCCCATCATGTCTTGCATGGTTTATAGTAATTCAAATGCTCAGCGCATCACTATGATTTCAGCTCTGGAACTGTAGCAAAAAAAAAATTTTTTAAAGGCCTATCAGTTTGGGTATATTTCTTAACCACACGTTCCTGCAGATGTATGTTCCCGGTACACTTAGCGATGTGTCCAATGTGCTCATAGATGTGGGTACTGGATACTATGCGGAGAAGGTAAGTGATGACGCTGTGTAGAGATGCAGTAACTAAATCTATGTTTGAGATCTTTATTTCCATGTCCTATAGAGTATACCAACACGTGTTGTGCCCCTTTCTCTCTTGTTCCCATTATTCTGATTTCTGTGATGTCTTTGTCACATCTTCTTATACTCTGCATCTTTATCCAGACTGCGAATGATGCCAAAGATTTCTTCAAGAGAAAGATTGATTTCCTCACGAAGCAAATTGACAAGATTAAGCCTGCTCTACAGGAAAAACATGCTATGAAACAAGGTGATGCCATGTTTTATATTGCACCGGGTTAATGAAGTGCATAAATATATCGTAGACCAGGAATGTGGAAATGATGGCTACGTAAAGTATCTACAGTGGGTACGGAAAGTATTCAGACCTTTTTCAATTTGTCTTTGTTTCATTGCAGCCATTCGATAAATTCAAAAAAGTTCATTTTTTTTTCCTTATTAATATACACTCTGCACCACATCTTGAAAGAAAAGAACCAGAAATGTAGAAATTTTTGCAAATTTATTAAACATAAAACACTGAAATATCACATGGTCATAAGTATTCAGACCCTTTGCTCAGACACTCAAATTTAAGTCACATGCTGTCCATTTCCTTGTGAGCCTCCTTGAGATGGTTCTACTCCTTCATTGGAGTCCAGCTGTGTTTAATTAAACTGATAGGACTTGATTTGGAAAGGCGCACACCTGTCTATATAAGACCTCACAGCTCACAGTACATGTCAGACCAAATGAGAATCATGAGGTCAAAGGAACTGCCCAAGGAGCTCAGACACAGAATTGTGGCAAGGCACAGATCTGGCCAAGGTTACAAAAGAATTTCTGCAGTACTCAAGGTTCCTAAGAGCACAGTGGCCTAAATAATTCTTAAATGCAAGAAGTTTGGGACCACCAGAACTCTTCCTAGACCTCGTTGTCCAGCCAAATTGAGCAGTCATGGGAGAAGAGCCTTGGTGAGAGAGGTAAAGAAGAACCCCAAGATCACTGTGGCTGAGCTCCAGAGATGCAGTAGGGAGATGGGAGAAAGTTCCACAAAGTCAACTATTACTGCAGCCCTCCACTAGTCGGGCCTTTATGGCAGAGTGGCCCCATGGAAGTCTCTCCTCAGTGGAAGACATATGAAAGCCCGCATAGAGTTTGCAAGAAAATACATGAAGGACTCCCAGACTATGAGAAATAGGATTCTCTGGTCTGATGAAATGAAGATAGAATTATCACAAAAAAGTTCTAAGTGATTATAGAGAGGTGGGAGCCAACACTGCCTATGAGTGGCATGCAACAAATAAAAAGTGTAAAATTCGCAAATTCATTTCTACTGTACTATAATGCAAAATGAGATTTTTAGCAAACAAATAATTTGAGCTACCCCTGCCACGTCACAGCAAATCTCAATAGGGGGGGTCCTACTTTATATTATATAATTTACCATTGTGCCATACGGCCTCCTAAATATTTTAAGCAGAGTCAGTCAGCGCTTGAAGTTCAGTCCTGCAAACCCAGAGTTCAGTCCAGGCTGCACTCCGGAGCTCAGGTGAGATCTCCGGAGTTTAATCCAAGTGACCGCAGCCAGGACTGGTATTGCTGGAGGTTCCTCTGGTAGCCAGTCCGACACTGCTTATGACCATGTTATATTTCAGGTTTTCTTGTTTAATACATTTGCAAAAATTTTTATATTTCTGTTTTTTTTCTGTCAAGATGGGGTGCAGAGTGTACATTAATGAGAAAAAAAAGAAATGTTTTGAATTTACCAAATAGCTGCAATGAAACAGAGTGAAAAATGTAAAGGGGTCTGAATATTTTCCGTACCCACTGTATATAATGCTTCTGTCCACTAAGGTGAGCTTAGAAACACATAAAAAGGATCCATAGCCACACCATCGCCATGTTCTTCCACTGTCCAGTGTGCGAGAACAGTGAAAAAGAAGGGAATTTTGTTACTTACCGTAAATTCCTTTTCTTCTAGCTCCAATTGGGAGACCCAGACGATTGGGTGTATAGCTACTGCCTCCGGAGGCCACACAAAGCACTACACTTAAAAGTGTAAGGCCCCTCCCCTTCTGCCTATACACCCCCCGTGGGATCACGGGCTCCTCAGTTTTAGTGCAAAAGCAAGAAGGAGGAAAGCCAATAACTGGTTTAAAAACAAATTCAATCCGAAGAACATCGGAGAACTGAACCATTTAACATGAACAACATGTGTACCCGGAAAAACAAAAATCCCTAAGACAACAGGGCGGGTGCTGGGTCTCCCAATTGGAGCTAGAAGAAAAGGAATTTACGGTAAGTAACAAAATTCCCTTCTTCTTTATCGCTCCTAATTGGGAGACCCAGACGATTGGGACGTCCAAAAGCAGTCCCTGGGTGGGTAAAATAACACCTCGTGACAGGACCGTAAAAACAGTCCTTTCCTACAGGTGGGCAACCGCCGCCTGAAGGACTTGTCTACCTAGGCTGGCGTCCGCCGAAGCGTAGGTATGCACCTGATAATGCTTGGTGAAAGTGTGCAGACTCGACCAGGTAGCCGCCTGGCACACCTGCTGAGCCGTAGCCTGGTGCCGTAATGCCCAGGACGCACCCACGGCTCTGGTAGAATGGGCTTTCAGCCCTGAGGGAACCGGAAGCCCAGCAGAACGGTAGGCATCAAGAATTGGTTCCTTGATCCACCGAGCCAAGGTGGATTTGGAAGCTTGCAACCCTTTACGCTGACCAGCGACAAGGACAAAGAGTGCATCCGAGCGGCGCAGGGGCGCCGTGCGGGAAATGTAGATTCTGAGTGCTCTCACCAGATCCAACAAATGCAAATCCTTCTCACATTGATGAACTGGATGAGGACACAAAGAGGGTAAGGAGATATCCTGATTGAGATGAAAGGGGGATACCACCTTAGGGAGAAACTCCGGAATCGGGCGCAGAACCACCTTGTCCTGGTGAATCACCAGGAAGGGAGATTTGCATGAGAGTGCTGCTAGCTCGGACACTCTCCGAAGCGAGGTGACCGCTACTAGAAAAGTCACTTTCTGTGAAAGTCGAGAAAGGGAAACATCCCTCATAGGCTCGAAAGGCGGCTTCTGGAGAGCAACTAGAACCCTGTTCAGATCCCAGGGCTCTAACTGCCACTTGTAAGGAGGGATGATATGACAAACCCCTTGTAGGAACGTGCGTACCTGAGAAAGCCGTGCTAGTCGCTTCTGAAAAAATACAGATAGCGCTGAGACTTGTCCTTTAAGGGAGCTGAGCGACAAACCTTTTTCCAAACCGGATTGTAGAAAGGAAAGAAAAGTAGGCAATGCAAATGGCCAGGGAGAAACTCCCTGAGCAGAACACCAAGATAAGAATATCTTCCACGTCCTGTGGTAGATCTTGGCGGAGGTTGGTTTTCTAGCTTGTCTCATGGTGGCAATGACGTCTTGAGATAATCCTGAATACGCTAGGATCCAGGACTCAATGGCCACACAGTCAGGTTCAGGGCAGCAGAATTCCGATGGAAAAACGGCCCTTGAGACAGCAAGTCTGGTCGGTCTGGTAGCGCCCACGGTTGGCCTACCGTGAGATGCCACAGGTCCGGGTACCACGACCTCCTCGGCCAGTCTGGAGCGACGAGGATGGCGCGGCGGCAGTCGGACCTGATCTTGCGCAGCACTCTGGGCAACAGTGCCAGAGGTGGGAACACATAAGGGAGCCGGAACTGCGACCAATTTTGAACTAAGGCATCTGCCGCCAGAGCTCGGTGATCGTGAGACCGCGCCATGAAGACTGGGACCTTGTTGTTGTGTCGGGACGCCATTAGATCGACGTCCGGCATCCCCCAGCGGCGACAGATCTCTTGAAACACGTCCGGGTGAAGAGACCATTCCCCTGCGTCCATACCCTGGCGACTGAGAAAATCTGCTTCCCAGTTGTCCACGCCTGGGATGTGAACTGCTGATATGGTGGATGCCGTGTCTTCCACCCACGTCAGAATTCGCCGGACTTCCTGGAAGGCTTGCCGACTGCGTGTTCCTCCTTGGTGGTTGATGTATGCCACCGCTGTGGAGTTGTCCGACTGAATTCGGATCTGCTTCCCTTCCAGCCACTGCTGGAAGGCTTGTAGGGCAAGATACACTGCTCTGATTTCCAGAACATTGATCTGAAGGGTGGACTCTTGCTGAGTCCACGTACCCTGAGCCCTGTGGTGGAGAAAAACCGCTCCCCACCCTGACAGACTCGCGTCCGTCGTGACCACCGCCCAGGATGGGGGTAGGAAGGACTTTCCCTTTGACAATGAGGTGGGAAGAAGCCACCACTGAAGAGATTCCTTTGCCGCCTGAGAAAGGGAGACGTTCCTGTCGAGGGACGTCAACTTCCCGTCCCATTGGCGTAGAATGTCCCACTGTAGTGGACGCAGATGAAACTGCGCGAAAGGGACTGCCTCCATTGCTGCTACCATCTTCCCTAGGAAGTGCATGAGGCGTCTCAAGGGGTGCGACTGGTCTTGAAGGAGGGATCGCACCCCTGTCTGTAGTGAACGCTGTTTGTCCAGCGGAAGCTTCACTATCGCTGAGAGAGTATGAAACTCCATGCCAAGATATGTTAGCGATTGGGTCGGGGTCAGATTTGACTTGGAAAAGTTGATGACCCACCCGAAACTCTGGAGAGTCTCCAGTGCAACGTCCAGGCTGTGTTGGCATGCCTCTTGAGAGGGAGCCTTGACAAGCAGATCGTCTAAGTAAGGGATCACAGAGTGACCCTGAGAGTGCAGGACTGCTACTACTGCTGCCATGACCTTGGTGAAGGCCCGTGGGGCTGTCGCCAGACCGAAAGGCAGAGCTACGAACTGAAGGTGTTCGTCTCCTATAACGAACCGTAGAAAGCGCTGATGCTCTGGGGCAATCGGCACGTGGAGATAAGCATCCTTGATGTCTATTGATGCTAGGAAATCTCCTTGAGACATTGAGGCGATGACGGATCGGAGGGATTCCATCCGGAACCGTCTGGTTTTTACGTACTTGTTGAGAAGTTTTAGGTCCAGAACGGGACGGAAGGATCCGTCCTTTTTTGGCACCACAAACAAATTGGAGTAAAAACCGTGACCTTGCTCCTGAAGAGGAACAGGGATCACCACACCTTCTGCCTTTAGAGTGCACACCGCCTGCAGAAGAGCATCGGCTCGGTCGGGAGGCGGAGACGTTCTGAAGAATCGAGTTGGAGGACGAGAACTGAACTCTATCCTGTACCCGTGGGACAGAATGTCTCTCACCCAACGGTCTTGGACCTGTGGCAGCCAAATGTCGCCAAAGCGGGAGAGCCTGCCACCGACCGAGGATGCGGAGAGAGGAGGCCGAAAGTCATGAGGAAGCCGCCTTGGTAGCGGGTCTTCCGGCTTCTTTTTTGGGCGTGACTGAGCCCGCCAAGAATCTGAGTTCCTCTGATCCTTTTGAGTCCTTTTGGACGAGGAGAATCGGGACCTGCCCGAGCCTCGAAAGGACCGAAACCCCGACTGTCCCCTCCTCTGCTGGGGTTTGGTTTGTCTGGGCTGAGGTAAGGATGAATCCTTACCCTTGGACTGTTTAATGATCTCATCCAACCGCTCACCAAACAGTCGGTCACCAGAGAATGGCAAACTGGTTAAGCACTTTTTGGAAGCAGAATCTGCCTTCCATTCCCTTAACCACAAGGCTCTGCGTAAAACCACAGAGTTGGCGGACGCCACTGCCGTACGGCTCGTAGAGTCCAGAACCGCATTAATCGCGTAAGACGCAAATGCAGACATTTGAGAGGTTAAGGATGCCACCTGCGGCACAGATGCCCGTGTGACAGTGTCAACCTGTGTAAGACCAGCTGAAATAGCTTGGAGTGCCCATACGGCAGCGAATGCTGGAGCAAACGACGCGCCGATAGCTTCATAGATGGATTTCAACCAGAGCTCCATCTGTCTGTCAGTGGCATCTTTAAGTGCAGCCCCATCCTCCACTGCAACAATGGATCTAGCCGCAAGCCTGGAGATAGGGGGATCCACCTTGGGACACTGGGTCCAGCCTTTGACCACGTCAGGAGGAAAGGGATAACGTGTGTCCTTAAGCCGTTTGGAGAAACGTTTATCTGGATAAGCGTGATGTTTCTGGACTGACTCTCTAAAGTCAGAGTGGTCCAGAAAAGAACTCAATTTACGCTTGGGATATCTGAAATGGAATTTCTCCTGCTGTGAAGCGGATTCCTCCACCGGAGGAGCTGGGGGAGAAATATCCAGCATTCTATTGATGGACGCTATAAGATCATTCACTATGGCGTCCCCATCAGGTGTATCCAAGTTGAGAGCGGTCTCAGGATCAGAATCCTGATCAGCTACCTCCGCCTCATCACACAGAGAGCCTTCCTGCTGGGACCCTGACCAGTGTGATGAAGTCGAGGGCCGCTCATAGCGAGCTCGCTTAGGCTGTCTGGGACTGTCGTCCGTGTCCGAACCGTCTCACTGGGATGCATGGGACACCCCCCGGAGCCTGGGGCTGTTCCAACAGAGGGGGACCAGGGAGCAATGATTGAACAGTGCCCATGGTCTGAGTTACTGGTCTAGACTGCAACGTTTCTAGAATTCTAGTCATAGTCACAGACAATCTATCAGCGAAAGCTGCAAACTCTGTCCCCGTCACCTGGACAGTATTAACAGGTGGTTCTCCCTGGGTCACCTCTAGCAGAGGCCCCGGCCGAGCAGTTGCCACAGGGGCCGAGCACTGCACACAGTGGGGGTCAGTGGAACCTGCCGGTAAAGAAGCCTCACATGCGGTACAAGCAGCATAGAAAGCCTGTGCCTTGGCACCCTTGCTTTTTGCGGATGACATGCTGTTGTCTCCTCTGAGCAATCTAGGAGGGTATATAGCCAGGAAGCACCAGCGACCGTACAGTGCAATGTATAGCGTACAAGCATAAAAATACAAATGTACACTTCGGCACTAGTGGGTTCAGCACCAGAGGCGCCGCTTACCGCCCGCTCAAACGCGGGTGTGTGGTCGCCAGAATCCCGTGTCTGGGTCTCCCAAAACTTGTCTCCCCTCTCCAGCTCAGACTGCACACAGGAATGGCTACCGGCGTTCTGTGAAGAGGGGCGGACCGTGGGCGTGCCGCAGACAAAGTGCGGGAAACTGGTGTCCCACTGTGCCCAGTGTGAGGGCTGGAGTATGTAAAGTAGACTCCAGCCCTCTGTGCTGACATTCTGCACAGCGTCCCGCCCTTCCCCTGACTGGCAGGCCTGGGGGCGGGAACGAAACGAAACTAGGCCGCAAAAGCCGGGGACTCGAGTAATAAGCGCGGCCGTCATACATGCACGGCCAGCGCGGAAGTCCCCGGCGCACCACAAGTCCCAGCCGCGCCGCAGCAAACTGACAGCAGCGGCCGGCGCGGCAGTTCCAAATACATATACTCCTTCAGCAGAGCTGTAGTGAGCAGTGGCACAAGCGTGCGCGCTGTTGTCCCCGGCGCACTAACACACCCAGCAATGCTGCAGTGTGTCTGCGTCTGTGTGGGGACACAGAGTACCTTGATGAAGCAGGGTCCTGTCCCTGACGATACTCAGCTCCATATGCAGCAGTTCCTTTCAGGGGCTGTGGATGGAGCACGGTCTCAGTGCCTGGAGACCGGTAAAATCCCACTTCACCCAGAGCCCTAAGGGGGATGGGGAAGGATGCAGCATGTGGGCTCCAGCCTCCGTACCCGCAATGGGTACCTCAACCTTAACAAACACCGCCGACAAAAGTGGGGTGAGAAGGGAGCATGCTGGGGGCCCTATGTGGGCCCTCTTTTCTTCCATCCGACAAAGTCAGCAGCTGCTGCTGACTAAACAGTGGAGCTATGCGTGGATGTCTGACCTCCTTCGCACAAAGCATGAAAACTGAGGAGCCCGTGATCCCACGGGGGGTGTATAGGCAGAAGGGGAGGGGCCTTACACTTTTAAGTGTAGTGCTTTGTGTGGCCTCCGGAGGCAGTAGCTATACACCCAATCGTCTGGGTCTCCCAATTAGGAGCGATAAAGAAAATGATGTTGTGAGATCTGAAAAATGCAAACATTTTAAGCAGGTGTAAAAAAAAAAATGTTGCAAAGTAAGGTTGCTTTCAAAAAATAGAAATGATAATAGTTTATTTTCATGAATTACCAAAATACAAAATGATGAACAAGGTACACTTGCACATAGTTTTTAAAGGAATTTGGCAGGGAGTTTCTTCCAAACATTTTAGAAGACAAACCACATATCCTTCTCGCTCCATGTAATTCTTTATGTAGTGTAACTTTTAATCCCATTTCTATTTCTCTGCAGCGGTAATGGAAATGATGAGTATAAAGATCCAGCAGTTGACAGCGGCTCAAGCTGGGACATCCAAGGCCTAACAGAGTCTACATAGAGCGCCCCCTACAGATTCTCTTCACGGCAGATGCTGCAATATCTTCCTGCACTGAAGACTGCCAACTAGTATCTCTGACCACATCTGCCAATGCAGTAAACCCCTCCACTACCGACACCAGCCGAGCATCGCCTCAGAGACTGTGTGTGAATAATCTACTGTTTTCACTATCAAGGGGTTAATTTATTCTTATTTTTTTGTTTTATTTTGTATTTGAAGGATATAAAGGCATCCAACAAAACAGGATGATTCATGTCTTTGTTTCTGATTTCCTTTTGTATATTTTTTTGACAATCGAAGAGACTTATCTGTCATTACTCGTGGGTATGGAGTCATCATGTGCGTATTTTGTTTTTGCTTTTTGCATATTGCAAAATGTGCTCAAAATCACACAAAGATACTCCAGGTGAGAGAATGATGTACAGTGGGTATGGAAAGTATTCAGAGCCCTTTAAATTTTTCACTCTTTGTTTCATTGCAGCTATTTGGTAAATTAAAAAAAAAAAAGTTCATTTTTTTCTCATTAATGTACACCCTGCCCCCCATCTTGACAGAAAAAAAACAGAAATGTAGAAATTTTTGCAAATTTATTAAACAAGAAAACTGAAATATCACATGGTCATAAGTGTTCAGACCCTTTTGCTCAGTATGGAGTAGAAGCCCCCTTTTGAGATAGTACAGCCATGAGTCTTCTTGGGAATGATGCTACAAATTTTTCACACCTGGATTTGGGGATCCTCTGCCATTCTTCCTTGCAGATCCTCTCCAGTTCCGTCAGGTTGGATGCTAAACGTTGGTGGACAGTCATTTTCAGGTCTCTCCAGAGATGCTCAATTGGATTTAGGTCAGGGCTCTGGCTGGGCCAGTCAAGAATGGTCACAGAGTTGTTCAGAAGCCACTCCTTTGTTATTTTAGCTGTGTGCTTAGGGTCATTCTCTTGTTAGAAGTTGAACCATCGGCCACGTCTGAGGTCCAGAGCACTCTGGAAGAGGTTTTCTTTCAGCAGGATATCTCTGTACTTGGCCGGAATTCATCTTTCCTTGTACTTGCTACCACCACGTTTCACTGTTGGGATTGTATTGGGCAGGTGATGAACAGTGCCAGGTTTTCTCCACACATACCGCTTAGAATTATCAGCAAAAAGTTCTATCTTCGTTTCATCAGACCAGAGAATCTTATTTCACATAGTCTGGGAGTCCTTCATGTGTGTGTTGTGTTTTTTTTTTTTGCAAACTCTATAACTCATTCATATATCTTGCACTGAGAAGAGGCTTCTGTTGGGCCTCTATGCCATAAAGGCCCGACTTGTGGAGCGCTGCAGTGATAGTTGACTTCTTGGAACTTTCTCCCATCTCCCTACTGCATCTCTGAAGCTCAGCCACAGTGATCTTGGAGTTCATCTTTACCTCTCTCACCAAGGCTCTTCTCCCACTATTGCTCAGTTTGGCTGGACGGACAGGTCTAGGAAGAGTTCTGGTGGTCCCAAACTTCTTCCATTTAAGGATTATGGAGGCCACTGTGCTCTTAGGAACCTTGAGTACTGCAGAATTTCTTTTGTAACCTTGGCCAGATATATGCTTTGCCACAATTCTGTCTCTGAGCTCCTTGGGCAGTTCCTTTTGACCTCATGATTCTCATTTGGTCTGACATGCACTGTGAGCTGTGAGGTCTTATATAGACAGGTGTGTGCTTTTCCAAATCAAGTCCTATCAGTTTATTTAAAGGCGGCTGGACTCCAATGAAGGAGTAGAACCATCTTAAGGAGGATCACAAGGAAATGGACAGCATGTGACTTAAATATGAGTGTCTGAGCAAAGGGTCTGAATACTTATGACCATGTGATATTTCAGTTTTTCTTGTTTAATAAATTGCAAAACTTTATACATTTCTGTTTTTGCCACTGGTCCAATCTGTTAACCCAGAAAATAAAGCTTTATTTTTATATAGCGCTAACATATTACGCAACGCTTTACATATATCAGCAACACTGTCCCCACTGGGGTTCACAATCTACATTCCCTATCTGTATGTCTTTGGCGTGTGGGAGGAAACTGGAGTACCCGGCGGAAACCCACGCAAACACGAGAACATACAAACTCATTGCAAATGTTATTCTTGGTGGGATACGAACCTAGGACCCCAGCGCTGCAAGACTGCAGTGCTAACCACTGAGCCACCCATGTGATCAGGGCTCTGGGTATCTGCATGGGAAAGAACACAACCTAGGTATGACTGAACCTGGCTATTCAGCTGGTGCGTCTGTTGTTGCAATCGCAGGAAAACCATCTGGTCCATCATATGAAAGGAACTGCAGCTGCCTTGAGAATTTAATGTAGGTATAACGCTTGCACAAGTGGCGGAGTCTTGAATCTGTGGGTTTCGCAAAGGGTCTACTTGTCTATTGTGTGGTCATCAGGCTTCCGCTCAGCAAAAGCTTTGCAGAGCAGCTAATGCAGCTTATCCTGGTAATAAGCCAGTTTGCACATCCTTTCCGAAACCTGAAAAATATTCCACCAATATGATTTTATAGTGAGGGTCTAAAAGTGAGGCTATCCAATAGTCATCCCTATGATTGATGATACAAAAGTCATACTGAAGAGGCTATTTACATATTTAAATTCCCAGATGAGCATTGTATGGCCTAAAAGTCTTATGTCTGTATGGCACTCTCTGCAAGGAGAAACGTAGACAGACTCCCAAAAGCCCCTCAGCTAACCAAATCAGATCGCCCGCTTGCCACTGAGGAGCAGCATCACCCCTAAACACTTCGTTGCAAATGAAATTTCTGGTTTGCTTTCTTCCCCCACGTAATGTAGCAAGGCCTATTAAAGAGTCTCTATTCACTTTCAGGATTATTACATCCAATAGGTGGCCCAGAGATCAAATTCTCTTGCTTCTGAAAATGCTATTAGCATATGACATGCCAGGCTGTACAGCAGTTGATTCTCATACGCAGCGTTATCATTTTTTGTCATACTATGTCTTTGCCAACTCTATAGGGGGCTTTACACTCTACGATATCATTAATGTTTTATCGTCTGGGTCATGTCGTTAGTGACGCACATCCAGCGTCATTAACTGTATTGCAGCATGTAACACCAGCGACCTTAATTGTCCTCCAAAGTGGTGAAAATCCTTCACCATGGAGAGGTCGTCCTAAAACCAAAAAATGTTAATGGTTGTTTAAAGATGTTGTTCCTCGTTCCTGTGGCAGCACACATCGCTGTGTGTGACACCGCAGGAGCGAGGAACCTCACCTTACCTGCGTCCCGCCCGCAATGAGGAAGGAAGGAGGTGGGCGGGATGTTCATCCCGCTGATCTCCGCCCCTCCGCTTTGATTGGCCGGCCGCTTAGTGACGTCACAGTGACGCACCTCCCCCTTGAGGGAGGGATTGTTCGGCAGTCACTGCGACGCCGCCGACCAGGTAAGTGCGTGTGACGCTGCCGTAGCGATAATGTTCGCTGCGGCAGCGATCACACGATATCGCGTGCACGACGGGGGCGGGTGCTTTTGCATACGATATCGCTAGCAATTGCTAGAAATATCGTAGCGTGTAAAGCCCCCTTCCACATCCACCAAATCACGCATCTTGATGGTCCTCAACAGGTGATAAACATGAGCCAGTTGCTTTTCTTCCTCCATCAGCTCTCTGTCTGTTTTTTTTTTTCCCTTCCCAGGAAAAATACTCTGCCACCCCCCTTAAATAGTTAATTCACCTTTTGTCCCTACTGACAAATTTGGTAGCCTCTTCAAAGGGCTGCTGAAGGCGGATCTGAAAGTAACCCATGCTCCAATTTGGTTGCTGCATGACAGTCTTTAAATGAATTCCAGCAGGTTGCATCATCGCAATCAGTCGGCACTCTGGCAGATCGTTCTGCGTTTGCTAAGGCAAGAACACTTGAAATGAGCTGACAATTTCCTGGCTATAGCCACCACCCTCCATAATTAGGTATATTTCTGAAAGAACTGTTGCACTATTAATATCAGGACGTGGGCTATGCAAGGAGCATGAGTTACTTTGTCTGACCGTAAGGGTCAGCACACATGGCGAGTGGAATGCGATAAAAAAAAATTCGCATTCCACTCGGACCAATATTACGCCATGGGGCAGCACCCATGAGCGATTATTTTCTCAGCCTTAATCGGACCAAGAAAACAGTCGCATCATGCTGTGAGTGCAATGCGAGCTTGTGTCACTCGCACCCATTTAAGTCTATGGGGGCGAGAGAAACATTGCATTACTGTGGTGTTACACTAGTGCAACTCGAGTGCAGTGCGATTCTCGCACAAGCCGGATAAATCCCTCCCTCCCCTCCGCAGCTGTGGTCTGATAGCACGATTGAACCACAGTCACATGACACTTGGCTCCTGCTGTGCTGCGAGTGTGAGCCGAGTGTCATGCGAGGACTCGCACATAACCCCGTGTGGCCACAGCCTAAGGCAGCCAAAATTCTTTGAGCATTGTCCCTCATGATAGTTCCCAGCGGTAGTTCACAGGGAGCCAGCCAGAGTCAAATTTGCCACCTAATACACAGTATATGGCTTCTGTCCTCCATGTTTTCACACTGTAAATCCACTTGGCAGTGCTTTACCTTGCATGAGCGAAGTCTTGTGCATGAAAACCACACTTGATTCTGGTCTCAAGATTTACCATGGCTCAGAGTACTACTACCAATAACAGTGACCCTACCCCCATGGCTCGCAGAGCCAGTAACACAGCTTGGCATTGGAACAGCTTCCTCCTTCTCCTTTGGTGCCATATCTTCTGAGTACGAAGATTAACTGTTCATCTCTTCCAATAAATCAGTTTTAAGAAGTTGTTGTGGTTTAGTATCTTTAGACCTAGGGGCTGTGGTTTAGAGGACTAAAGGCCGCTTTACACGCTACGATTTATCTGACGATCTCATTAGCGATGTGACACGCCCAGATCATAGTTACGATTTGCCGAGATCGCTCATAGGTAGTTTATTAGCGGTCACACGTAACGATCGCACAAGCGACGCCAAATCGTCCAGCGATATATTGTTTGACCAAGGCGATCGTGTGGATGTTGCTCGTCGTTTGCAGGGTGTCAAACGTACCAATATGTCTGCTGTGTTCTAAACGATGAACAATATTTTGAAAATGAGCGAGGTGTCAACGTTCAACGATTTTCAACCTATTTGCGAGCGTTTGGAGTCGCACGTAGGTGTCACACGCAACGACATCGCTAACGATGCCGGATGTGCGTCACGGAAAGCGTGACCCCGACGATATATCGTAAGATAAATCCGCCTTAAGGCTATGTGCGCACTAGAGCTTTTTACCTGCGGATTTACCCGCGGATTTGCCGCGGAAATTTCTTGAGAAATGTCTGCAATCTTTGTGCAGACATTTCCCATGAAATTCAATGAGAAAAAAAAATAGCTGTGCGCACTGTGCGGATTTTTCTCAAGAAAATTTCTTGAGAAAATTTTCTCGAGAAACTTTCTTGAGAAAATGTGCATGTCCATTAATTTCCGCAGGTACCTGCGGTATTCCGGGGGTATTCCGCAGGTAGCAATGATGTGCGGTATACCACCGGAATAGCCGCGAATTACCTGCGGGAATGCTCATCGCTGCCTGCGGTTTTGCAGGAAGCGATGTCATTATGCCAGGAAGAGGAGGCGCAGCAGAGTAAACACACGTCACACTCCCTGGACGCCGCACAGAAGCACTTCCGTGCGACCTCCAGGTGCCCGTACAGTGTGTCCTGCTCCGGCCTCGCGGCTGCCTGCACTGCAGGGTGTCAGTGTCTGCCCGCAGTGTCAGCAGCCTGTCACGCGGCAGCGCAGGCAGACACTGACATCCTGCAGTGCTGGGAGCCGCGGGGATGACGATCGCTGCTGTCAGGAGGTGAGATCATTACCTGCTGTGACGATCTCCTGCCTCCTGACGTCACCGCGGTCACTGCTGTCTATGCCCGTCTCGCGAGCGGCCCGAGACTGTCACTAGCGGTGACGTCACGGGCTCTCGCGATACTTCTGACAACGCGGCGGGCATAGAAGTCAGTGACAGCGCTGACATCAGCAGTACAGGAGATGATCACAGAAGGTAATGATCTCATCTATGCTCCTGATGGCAGCGCTCGTCATCCCCTGCAGTGACCTGAGCTGACCTATTGATGTTAGCTCAGGTCACTGCATTGCTCTCCCAGCCAATGGGGAACATTCTGTTCTTCATTGACTGGGACAGTGACTATGGTATGGATCGCCGTGGGACCCCCCCCTTATTGGATTACGCCGGACGTGGATTGATTGTTCTTTTCAATAAATTGGTTAAAGAGGCTATGTGGGGAGTGTTTTTTCAAATAAAACTTTTTTTGTTGTCTATTTTTTAATTATTACTGACTGGGTTGGTGATGTCGGGTATCTGATAGACGCCTGACCTCACCAACCCCAGGGCTTGATGCCAGGTGACATTACACATCTGGCATCAACCCCATATATTACCCCGTTTGCCAACGCACCAGGGTGCGGGATGAGCTGGGGCAAAGCGCCAGGATTGGCACGTCTAATGGATGCGCCACTTCTGGGGCGGCTGCGGCCTGCTTTTTTTAGGCTGGGGAGTGTCCAATAACAGTGGACCTCCCTAGTCTGAGAATATCAGACCCCAGCTGTCCGCTTTACCTTGGCTGGTGATCCAATATGGGGGGGACCGCACGTTTTTTGTTTTAAATTATTTATATAATTTAAAATAACAGCGTGGGGTGCCCACTGTTTTGGATTATCAGCCAATGTGAAGCTGCCAGCGGTGGTCTGCAGGCTGCAGCCGTCTGCTTTACCCAAGCTGGCTACAAAATATGGGGGGACCTCACGTCGTTTTTTTTTAATTATTTATTTATTTCTTTGTCGCTCCATTGGGAGACCCAGACAATTGGGTGTATAGCTATTGCCTCTGGAGGCCACACAAAGTATTACACTTAAAAGTGTAAGGCCCCTCCCCTTCTGGCTATACACCCCCAGTGGGATCACTGGCTCACCAGTTTTGTGCTTTGTGCGAAGGAGGCAACACATCCACGCATAGCTCCACTTTTTAGTCAGCAGCAGCTGCTGACTATGTCGGATGGAAGAAAAGAGGACACATATAGTGTCCCCAGCATGCTCCCTTCTCACCCCACTGTATGTCGGAGGTGTTTGTAAGGTTGAGGTACCCATTGCGGGTACGGCGGCAGGAGCCCACATGCTGATTCCTTCCCCATCCCTTTTTACAGGGCTCTGGGTGAAGTGGGATTTACCGGTCTCCAGGCACTGAGACCGTGCTCCATCTACAGCCCCTGGAGAAGATGCTGGATGGAGCGGAGTACATCAGGGACATGGCCCTGCTTCCTCAAGGTACTCTGTGTCCCCGTGCATTTGGCGCTCACACCGCAGCATGCTGGGTGTTGTAGTGCGCCGGGGGACATCAGCGCTGCGGCGCCTGTGCCATGGCCTCATTCAGCTTTGCTGAAGCAGGCTCACTTATGGGAATTGGTCGCGCCGGCCGCTGGGACTGCGGCGCGGCTGGCACTTGTAGTGCGCCGGGGACTTCAGCGCGGCCTGCGCTTTTACGGCGGCCGCGCTGATAACTAGAGTCCCCGGCTTTTGCGGCCTGCTTCCGTTCGTTCCCGCCCCCAGACCTGCCAGTCAGGAGAGGGGCGGGACGCTGGCCACTTCCAGGAATCGGTCGCGCCGGCCGCTGGCAGCGGCGCGGCTGGCACTTGTGGTGCGCCGGGGACTTCAGCGCGGCCCGCGCTTTTACGGCGGCCGCGCTGATAACTAGAGTCCCCGGCTTTTGCGGCCTGCTTCCGTTCGTTCCCGCCCCCAGACCTGCCAGTCAGGAGAGGGGCGGGACGCTGGCCACTTCTATGAATCGGTCGCGCCGGCCGCTGGAACTGCGGCGCGGCTGGCACTTGTGGTGCGCCGGGGACTTCAGCGCGGCCGCGCTTTTACGGCGGCCGCGCTGTTAACTCGAGTCCCCGGCTTCTGGGCCTAGTCTCCCTTCGTTACCGCCCACAGCCCTGACAGTCAGGGTAGGGGCGTGACGCTGCATAGAGCAGAGCTGAGAGCTGGAGTATGTTTTGCATACTCCACCCCTCTCACTGTGTGCACTGTGAATCCGGATTCCCGCACTTTCTCAGGCACGCCCACGGCTTCCTTCTCTACAAGGACACCGGCAGCCATTAGTGTCAGTTTCTGTACGATACAGAGACAAGTGTGGAAGACCCTGGCATTCTGATAGTCACACAATCGCTGTAACAGGCGTTAAGCAGCACCTGTGGTGCTAACCCCACTAGTGCAGAAGTGCACTTATAGATATGCTTGTACTATATACATTGCACTGTTTGGTCGCACGTTGTATATACCCTCCTGGATTATGCGGAGGAGTTATCAGCATATTCTCTGTGTAAAACAAAGGTGCAGAACCACATGTTTTTCTATACAGCTGGTACAGCATGTACGGCTATACGGCCGGCAGGTACATACACTTCCATTGTATGCACTAATGGCCAGGGGATGAGGACGGTGTCTGCAGTATTTACTGACAGTTTTTCTGAGACTATGGCTATGATACTAGAAGCCTAGCAGTCCGGACATGTCTCTCACAATATGGGCACTGTTGAATCATTGATCCATGGCCCCCCTCAGTGTGAATAACTAACAGCTCCGGGAATGTCACACGCATCCCAGAGTCACGGCTCTGCACGGACGTCAGTCCCAGACAGCCTAAGTGGGCTCGCTATGAGCGGCCTCGGTTTCATCAGGGTCCTAACAGAAGGACTCGCTGTGTAATGAGGCGGAAGTAGCGGCTCAGGATTCTGATCCTGAGACCGCTCTCAATCTGGATACACCTGATTGTGACGCCATAGTAAATAATCTTATAGCGTCCATCTATAGAATGTGGGTTATTTCTCACAGCTCCTCCAGTGGAGGAGTCAGCTTCACGTATTTTTCTGGACCACTCTGCCTTCAGAGAGGCAGTCCAGGAACACCACGCTTATCCAGATATGCGCTTCTCCAAACGGATTAGGATACACGTTATCCCTGTCCCCTGACTTGGTCAAGGACTGGACCCAATGTCCCGAGCGGCATCCTCCAATCTCCAGGCTTGTAGCTAGATCCATAGTTGCAGTGGGAGATGGAACTGCAAACTCAAAGATGCCACTGACAGACAGATGGATCTCTGGTCGAAAGCCATCTATGAGGCTGTCGGCGCACCGTTGGCTCCGGCATTCTCTCCCTTGGGGCACTCCAAGCTATTTCAGCTTGTCTTACACAGATTGACACGGTTACACGTACATCTGTGCCGCAGGTGGCATCCTTAACCTAATGTCTGCATTTGTTTCTTACGCGATTCAGGTTGTCCTGGATTCTGCGAACCGTGCGGCGGTAGCCTCCGCTACTCCGTGTTTTTAAGCAGAGCCTGGTCTGCTCGTTAAGTGAATGGAAGGCAGATTCTGCTTCCAAAAAAGGTTGCCTAACCAGTTGCCTTTTTCTGCTGACCGACTGTTTGGTGAGCGTTGGATGTAACCATCAAACAGTCCAGGGGTAAGGATTCATCCTTTCCTCAGCCCGGACACAACAAACCCCAACAGAGCAAGAGGCAGTCGGGGTTTTCGGCCTTTTCGAGGCTCGGGCAGGTCCCATTTTTCCTCGTCCAATGTGGACTCAAAAGGATCAGAGGAGCTAAGATTCTTAGCGGGCTCAGTCTCGCCCAAAAAAGCGACAGTCTGAAAACCCGCTTCCAAGGCGGCTTCCTCATGACTTGCGGCCTCGGTCGGTAGCAGGCTCTCCCGCCTTGGCGATATTTAGCTGCCATAGGTCAATGACCATTGAGTGTGAGACATTCTGTCTCACGGGTACAGGATAGAGCTCACTTCTCGTCCTCCAACTCGATTCTTCAGAATTTCTCCACCTCCCGGCCGGGCCGCTGCTCTTCTGCAAACAGGGTGCACTCTATAGGCAGAAAGAGTGATGACCCCCGTTCCTCTTCAGGAACAAGGTCACGGTTTTTACCCCAAATTCTTTGCGGTACCTATAACAACGGGCCGTTCCGTCCCGTTCTGGATCTAAAAATGCTCAGCAAGCTCGTGGACACCAGGCGGTTCCGGATGGAATCCCTCCGCCATGTCATCGCCTCAAGGTCCCAAGGATATTTCCTAGCATCATTAGGCATCAAGGATGCTTATCCACACGTGCCGATTGATCCAGAGCACTAGCGTTTCTACGCTTCGTTATAGGAGACGAACACCCTCTGTTCGTAGCTCTACCTTCCGGCTAGCGACAGTCCAACTGGTCTTCGCCAAGGTCAGGGCAGCAGTAGTCACAGTCCTGCACTCTCAGGGTCACTCTGTGGTCCCGTATTTAGACGATCTACTTGTCAAGGCACTCTCTTAGGAAACATGCCAACACTGCCCGAACGTTGCGCTGGAGACTCTCTAGAGTTTTGGGTGGATCATCAACTTTTTAAAGTCAGATCCGACCCCGACCCTATCGATAACATATCTAGGCATAGAGTTTCTTACTCTCTCAGCGATAGTGAAGCTGCCGCTAGACAAACAGCATTCACTACGGGCTGCAAGCTCTTCTTTAAGAACCAGTCGCACACATTGAGACGCCTCATGCACTTCCTACGTAAGATGGTAGCAATGGAGGCAGTTCCTTTCGCGCAGTTTTACTGCGTCCACTACAATGGGACATTCTCCGCCAATGGGACGAGGAGTCGACGTCCCTCAACAGAGTCGTCGTTCCTTCTCAGGCGGCCAAGGAATCTCTACGGTGGTGGCTTCTTCTCACCTCTTGATCAAAAAGAAGGTCCTTCCTATCCCCGTCCTGGGCGATAGTTACGACAGACGCGAGTCTATCAGGGTGGGGAGCAGTTTTTCTCCACTACAGCGCTCAGGGTACGTGGACTCAGCAACAGTCCACTCTTCAGATCAATGTTCTTGAACACAGAGCAGTGTATCTTGCCCTACAATCCTTCCAACAGCGGCTGGAAAGCAAGCATATCCGACTTCAGTCGGACAGCTCCACAGCGGTGGCATACATCAACCACCAAGGAAGAACGCGCAACCGGCAAGCCTTCCAGGAAGTCCGGCAGGTTCTGATGTGGGTGGAAGACACGGCATCCACCATATCCACAATTCACATCCCAAGTGTGGAAACTAGGAAGCTGACTTCCTAAGTCGCTGAGGTGTGGCCGAAAGAGTATGGTCTCCTCACCCGGACGGGTTTCAGGAGATCTGGCGCCGCTGACAGAGGCCGGACGTCGATCTAATGGCGTCACGGCACAACAACAATGTGCCAGCTTCATGGCACGGTTTCACAATCATCGAGCTCTGGCGGCAAACGCCTTAGTTCAGCATTGGTCGCAGTTCCAGCTACCTTAGGTGCCACCTCTGGCATTGTTGTCCAGAGTACTGCGCTAGATCAAGACCGACTGCGGCCGCGCCATCCTCGTCACTACAAATTGGCCGAGGATGTTGTGGTACTCGGTTCTGTGGTGCCTCACGGTAGGCTAACCGGGGGCACTACCAGACCAATCAGACTGGCTGTCTCATTTGAATTCTACGGCCCTCAACCGGATGGTGTGGCATTGAGTCCTGGAACCTAGTGTCGTCAGGATTACCTCAGGACGTGGTTGCCACCATGAGACAGGCTAGCATACCAACGTCCGCCAAGATTGACCACAGGACGTGGAAGATGTTCTTATCTCGGTGCTCGGCGCAGGGTGTTTCTCCCTGGCCGGTTGCATCGTCTATGTTTCCTTCCTTCCTGCAATCTAGGTAGGAAAATGGGTTGTCGCTCAGTTCCCTTTAGGGACAAGTCTCAGCGCTAGCTGTATTTTTTTCAGAAACGACGACTTCCTCAGGTACGCACGTTCCTACGGGGAGTTTGTCTTCTCAGCACTCCGTACAAGCGGCCGTTAGAGCCCTGAGATCTGAACAAGGTTCTAATTGCTCTCCAGATGCCGCCTTTCGAGCCTTTGAAGGATGTCTCCCTTCCCGTTTTTCACGGGAAGTGGCCTTCTAGTAACGGTCTCGTCTCTTAGGAGAGTTTCCGAGCTAGCAACGCTCTCATACAAACTCCCTTCCTGGTCCTTCACCAGGACAGGGTAGTTCTGCGTCCGGTTCCGGAATTTCTCCCTAAGGTGGTATCCCATTTTCATATCAATCAGGATATCACCTCACCTTCTTTGTGTCCTCGTCCAGTCCATCAATTTCAGAAAGATTTGCATCTGTTGGTTCTGGTGAGAGCACTCAGGTTCTACTTCCCGCATGGCGCTCCTGCGCCACCCGGATGCACTCTTTGTCCTTGTCGCTGGTCGGCGTAAACAGTCGCAAGCTTCCAGATCCACCCTTGCTCGGGGGCTCGAGGAACCAATTCTTGAAACCTACAGTTCTACTGGGCATCTGGTTCTCTCAAGGCCGAAGGCCCATTCTACCAGAGCCGTGGGTGCATCCTGGGCATTACGGCACCAGGCTACGGCTCAGCAGGTGTGTCAGGCACCCACCTGGTCGAGTCTACTTACTTTTACCAAGCATTATCAGATGCATACCTACGCTTCGGCAGACGCCAGCCTAGGTAGATAAGTCATTCAGGCGGCGGTTGGCCACCTGTAGGAGAGGGCCGTTTGACGGCCCTATCATGAGGTATTCTTTTACCCACCCAGGGATTGCTTTTGGACATCCCAATTGTCTGGGTCTCCCAATGGAGCGACAAAGAAGAAGGGAATTTTGTTTACTTACCGTAAATTCCTTTTCTTCTAGCTCCAATTGGGAGACCCAGCACCCGCCCTGTTTTCTCGGGGTTTTTCTGTTTTTTCGGGTACACATGTTGTTCATGTGGTATGGTTCAGTTCTCCGATGTTTCCTCGGATTGAATTGGTCTTTAAACCAGTTATTGGCTTTCCTCCTTCTTGCTTTGGCACTAAAACTGGTGAGCCAGTGATCCCACTGGGGGTGTATAGCCAGAAGGGGAGGGGCCTTACACTTTTGAGTGTAATACTTTGTGTGGCCTCCAGAGGCAATAGCTATACACCCAATTGTCTGGGTCTCCCAATTGGAGCTAGAAGAAAAGGAATTTACGGTAAGTAAACAAAATTCCCTTCTTTATGGCTAAATACAAGGCTAAGCACCCTTTAGTGCCACATGAAAGTCACTAAAGGGTGCCAGCTTAGAAAATGCAGGGAGGTGGAACATTATATAGGTTTTTCTCATCTATCTATCCCTCTATCTATCTATCTATCTATCTATCCATCTATCCCTCTATCTATCTATCCATCTATCCCTCTATCTATCTATTCATCTATCTATCTATCCCTCTATCTATCTATTCATCTATCCATCTTTCCCTCTATCCATTATCTGTCTATCGATTATCTTTATTATTTATTGCAGGGACAAACCTGCGGTAAATCCGCGGTAAATCCGCGGCAAAACCGCATGCGGATTTGGTGCGGATTTTTTCCGCAGGTCCGGAAATCTTTCACTGGCAGAAGTTTCTCAAGAAATTTTCTTGAGAAACTTCACATTTCTAGTGCGCACATAGCCTAAGGGTCAGACAAGAAAACATAAGAAAAACAATCCTATTATGCATATAAAAACAAAAATACTTTAATGAGTATGCAATAATAACTCCAAAAATACCAAAAAATAACAAATATAGTAGTACACAAATACTTATAATATATGAATTCACAGGGAAACCAGGAAAATTTGGAAGAATTTCCACTGAAAAATAATTTCTGAGTGGCTGTCCCTGACCATGGAAGTTGGCACCTTAAAAGATGGTGGGAGCGCCCTTCTTCAAACTTTCTTGCAAAATGTTTCAATTTTCTCTGATAATTTGTATTGAAATGTTTGGCTAAAGCAAATTAATTACTCCAAAATAGAACCTGTAACAACAACAGAAGCCGGGATGTAGGAACACAGCTTGAAAATCCAGCAACAACCCACATATAAGTATATGTGTTATTTACGGTATCTATTTAAGGCCTAAAACACACTTCCGCATAAAAAACGTCCGTGTGACACGGTCCGTTTTTCGGGTCCGTGTTCCGTTTTTTGGGGCGTTTCTCCGGTACGTATGGCATCCGTGTGATGGCGTATGCGAGCCGTGTGTACGTGTAAAATGTCGGTGTTTGTGTGTAAAATGCCCGTGTATGTGTACGTGGAATGTCCGTTTGTGTGTTGCGCAATGTTGTTGATACATGTCGGCTGACAGCAGAGTTGCGCGATGAGAATGAACTCGGGTGAACTTCACCCGACTTCATTGTCATGCCGCGGCTCTGTCTGTGTGCCGCGTACTGATTAGCGGTCACCTGTGAAGGATTCACCAGTGACTGCTAATTCCCCGAGTGACTGAAGTGAGCAGCCCTCTCTCATACTTACCGCTCCCCGATCACCAGCGCGGCGAGGAACAGCTGTGCAGAGAATACGCGGCAACAATTACTTTGAATATGCCGGCCGCTCATTAATCAATCTCGTATTCCCTGCTTTCCCCAACCACAGACGCCTGTGATTGGTTGCAGTCAGACACGCCCCCCACGCTGAGTGACAGTTGTCTCACTGCACCCAATCACAGCAGCCGGTGAGCGTGTCTATACTGTGCAGTAAAATAAATAATTTTAAAAAACGGCATGCGGTCCCCCCCAATTTTAATACCAGCCAGATAAAGCCATACAGCTGAAGGCTGGTATTCTCAGGATGGGGAGCCCCCCAGCCTAACAATATCAGTCAGCAGCCGTCCAGAATTGCCGCATACATTATATGCGACAGTTCTGGGACTGTACCCGGCTCTTCCCGATTTGCCCTGGTGCATTGGCATTCGGGGTAATAAGGAGTTTTTGGCAGCCCTTAGCTGCCAATAAGTCCTAGATTAATCATGTCAGGCGTCTCCCCGAGATACCTTCCATGATTAATCTGTAAATTACAGTAAATAAACACACACACCCGAACAATCCTTTATTAGAAAAAAACCCACTAACAAATTGCCTTGTTCACCAATTTTATAAGCCCGATAAAGCCCTCCATGTCCGGCGTAATCCAGGATAGTCCAGCGTCGCTTCCAGCTCTGCTGCATGAAGGTGACCGGGGCTGCAGAAGACACCGTCGCTCCTGTCAGCTCCACGCAGCTAATAAAGGGAATAGCGCGATCAGCTGAGCTGTCACTGAGGTTACTCGCGGCCAACGCTGAATACAGCTGATCGCGCTATGCCCTTCATTAGCTGCGTGGAGCTGTCAGGAGCGACGGTGTCTTCTGCAGCTCCGGTCACCTTCATGCAGCAGAGCTGGATGCGACGCTGGACCATCCTGGATTACGCCGGACATGGAGGGCTTTTTTGGGCTTATAAAATTGGTGAACAAGGCAATTTGTTAGTGTTTTTTTTTCTAATAAAGGATTGTTCGGGTGTGTGTGTTTATTTACTGTAATTTACAGATTAATCATGGAAGGTATCTCGGGGAGACGCCTGACATGATTAATCTAGGACTTATTGGCAGCTATAGGCTGCCAATAACTCCTTATTACCCCGAATGCCAATGCACCAGGGCAAATCGGGAAGAGCCGGGTACAGTCCCAGAACTGTCGCATCTAATGTATGCGGCAATTCTGGGCGGCTGCTGACTGATATTGTTAGGCTGGGGGGCTCCCCATAACGTGGGGCTCCCCATCCTGAGAATACCAGCCTTCAGCCGTATGGCTTTATCTGGCTGGTATTAAAATTGGGGGGGACCGCACGCCGTTTTTTTTAATTATTTATTTTACTGCACAGTATAGACACGCCCAGCGGCTGCTGAGATTGGGTGCAGTGAGACAGCTGTCACTCAGAGTGGGGGGCGTGTCTGACTGCAACCAATCACAGGCGTCTGTGGGTGGGGAAAGCAGGGAATACGAGATTGATTAATGAGCGGCCGGCATATTCAAAGTAATTGTTGCCGTGTATTCTCTGCACAGCTGTTCCTCGCCGCGCTGGTGATCGGGGAGTGGTATGAGCCGGGGGAAGAAAAAAACCGAGCGCCAATGTAAGTATGACTGAGAACAGCAGAAAAAAAGGTAAGTATACTGAATTTAATTTAAAAAAAAATATAAAAATAAGATCACTAGTGTAAAAACGCACACGCACGAAACGTGCTGAACACGGACATACTCCGTGTGCGGTCCGTGCAGGCACGGACCCATAGACTTTAGCGGGTCCGTGCCTGCGTGCTGCCGGCCAAAAAC
This sequence comes from Anomaloglossus baeobatrachus, assembly GCF_048569485.1. Taxonomy (NCBI): domain Eukaryota; kingdom Metazoa; phylum Chordata; class Amphibia; order Anura; family Aromobatidae; genus Anomaloglossus; species Anomaloglossus baeobatrachus. The sequence goes on from NC_134354.1 coordinate 690,197,385, forward strand.
GGACATGTCGTCCGTGCAGAAAAGCGCACACACGTACTTATCACACGGACACACGTTCCGTGTGATTTTACGTGTGTGTGCCATCTACCATTGAATAACATGGGTCTCCGTGTGTACGTGTCTCCGGTACGTGCAAATACGTACCGCACACGTACAAAAAAAACGGATGTGTGTTGCGGGTCTAACTTGAAGGACCATACTGGTTGAGAAAAAGGTAATGTGTAATTTAAAGACGTCTGTCAGCTGATAATGCTGCCCGAGCTGCAGACAGCAGGAATTATTATTGTTACTTTTCTCAATCGGTCCTATTGGATAAAATCCTTCAGAATAACTCTAAAGCCTGCTTTACACGAGTCGATCTATCGTGCGATAGCACAAGCGATCATACCCGCCCCCGTCGTTTTTGCGTCACGGGCAAATCGCTGCCCGTGTCGCACAAACTCGTTTAACCCCCGTCACACGTACTTACCATCCGGACAACCTCACTGTGGGCGACGAACGTCCACTTCCTGAAGTGGGAGGGACGTTCGGCGTCACAGTGATGTTACATGGCAGCCGGCTAATAGAAGCGGAGATGAGTGGGATGTAAACAACCCGCCCACCTCCTTCCTTCCATTAAGCCGGCGGGTGCAGCGGGACGCAGGTACGCGGTGTTCATCGTTCCCGGGGTGTCACACGGAGCAACATGTGATGCCACGGAAACGATGAACAACCTGCACCCATGAAAATAAACGATATTATGAAAGTTAACGACGAGTACACGACTCATGATTTGTGAGCAATACTGCGTCGCTAAGAGGTGTCACACGAGACGACGTTGTGCGCTATGCCGAATGTGCGTCACGAAAACCGTGACCCCGACGACATATCGCACAACATATCGTCTCGTGTAAAGCCTGCATAAGGCTGGTTTCAGACATCCGTGTTTAATCAAGTACCAGTCACATGCATGGTTATGGTCACATGTGTGTCGTACGTTGTGTCATATGTGTGTCATGCATGTGTCACATGTGTGACATCCGTGTTTGCATACGTGTGACACGTACCGGGTAAAACACGTGTCTCTGCAATGAAAAGATGTTCTATATTTACCTGTATCCAGCGATGCTGCCTCCCGCTCCTAACCCCCGCTCATTATTTTCATTGATTATTCACCGCAGTGAGCAGTTGGGAGCAGGGGCATTGCGGGGACAGCACCGGACAGCGCCGCCGAGGACAGCGCCGGTGACAGGTGAATATACAGCAGTTTGTGCAGTGACATCCAGGGAGTCATCGGAGTTCCCAATGAACTCTCATGAACCCCTGGAAGTCACCGTCGTGACACTCGCTGTAGCGCAGTTGTCGCAGGGGTGTCATCAGAGTTCATTGGGAAATCCGATGACCTCCTGGACGTCCTTGCACAGACTACTGGCAGGATACTCACCTGTCACTAGCGATGTCCCCGGCGGTGCTGTCTCCTGCACTGTCCCAGTGATGCCCCTGCTCCCAGCTGCTCTCTGTGGTGAATAATCAATGAAAATAATGAGCGGGGGTCAGGAGCCGGAGACAGCATCGCTGGATACAGGGAAATATAGAAAATCTTTTTATTTAAAAACCCGTGTTTTCTCCGGTCCATGTGACACCCGTGCTGCCAAAGAAAAAACGGAGACGTCTCCGTGTGAAATAGTACACAATAGAGTAACATGGGTACATATGACATCCGTGTTAAAAACGGATGTCACATGGACCTAAAACACGTATGTCTGAAACCAGCCTAAGGGTACATGCCCACGATCCGGAAGACACTGCGTTCTAGATGCAGCGTCATCCCTCCTGCGGAGACACTAGTGTTCTTCGCAGGAGAACACAGTGTCCGTCAGGTCATGGGATCGGGGTTCGGGCCTCTGCGGTCGTTATCTCTTTTCTCGTGGCTCCGCAATAATAAATTAACATGCTGCATCTCAGGAAGCCGAACCACATGACAGTTTACGCTGCGGGAAGAACAAGCACAGTGTGCAGGAGATTTCTATAAATCCATCCACTGTGCCTGTACTGTACAACGCAGCGTTTTGGAAGCAGTGAAAATACGCCAAGTCAAAAAGCAGCAAACACAGATCGCACACAGCCTAAGCCTCTTTACTCTGCCTCTGTTTGTTGGTGTCCGGTTTACCGATACTATATGTATGGATTTGTAAGCATTTGCCGCTTTATGGATAAGTACTCACAGAGATTTTTGAGGAGGTGAAATACATGAGTTTTTAAAGCAGAAAGTTTCAGGAAACCTATTTTTGGTGAGTTATTCTAACAGTTTACATTTCTGAAGTACGGTATTTGTGTCTTGGGTGCATAGTCTGAGGCGTGGGCCGCCGTGGCTTCTCCCCTCACTGACCCCATAACTGACAGGTCACACGTAGGGACAGACCTGTCACACAGCTGGGCTGGGAGAAGGCACTGGGCACAGGCCTCCTGGAAAACTCATTCAAGACACTGGGCTCTTGATTTATTAAGACTCATGTATCAATCTTAGGCCGGTTTCAGACATCCGTGTTTCAGGTACTGTACGTGTGACATCAGTTTTTAACACGGATGCCACACATACCCATGTTATTCTCTGGAGTTACTCACATGGTTATGTTTTCACACGGACAGTGTGACCCTGCATAGCCCCGCACGCACACACAGAGACATGTCCGTTTTTCCCCCGGCATCACGGGTGTCACACGGATCGGGACACTGGTGTGATCTGTGACATCAGTGTGACACATAACAGAGAAAACACGGGTCTTTGAAATAAAAATATTTTCTATATTTACCTATATCTAGAGGTTTTCTTCGGCTCTGCTGCCTCCTGCTTCCGACCCCCAGTAAATATATTCATTGATTATTCACTGCACTGAGGACCTGGAAGCCGGAGCATCGCCGGTGACAGGTGAGTATCCAGCAAGCAGTGTGTGTTTAGTGACGTCCAGGAGGTCTTTGGAGTTCCCAATGAGCTCTGATGAATCAGTGAAGTCACTGTGGTGACACCCGATGTAGCGTGGGTGTTGCAGGGGTGTCATCAGGAGGTCATCAGAGTTCAAATTACCTCCTGGACGTCACTACACACACACTGCTTGCTGGATACTCACCTGTCACTAGCGATGCTGTCCCCGATGCAGTCCTCGTCACTGAAGTCTCCAGTGTAGCTCCAGCTTCCAGCTCCCCATTGCCGGGAATAATCAATGAATATAATGAGCGGGGGTCAGGAGCGGGAGGCAGCAGACAGCAGAGCCGAAGAAAACAGTGTACACATAAATACACATAAATATAGAAAATCTTTTTATTTCAAAGACCCGTGTTTTTTCCGGTAATGTCACATGTATGCAAACACAGATGTCACACGTGTGACACACGTATGACCATAACCATGCGAGGCTTGTACCTGATTAAACACGGACATCTGAAACCGGCCTTAGGGCTCATTCGTATGAGAAAAACAGTCAAATTACTGCAGCATGAATGAGGGGACAGGATTTATAAACTGGCTAATGCATACATATACCGTAGTATAGGTACAATGGATGCAGCCATACGGTGAGGGATACATACATAGTATAGGTACAATGGATCCAGCCATACGGTGAGGGATACATATATAGTATAGGGACAATGGATCCAGCCATACGGTGAGGGATACATCCATAGTATAGGGACAATGGATCCAGCCATACGGTGAGGGATACATACATAGTATAGGTACAATGGATGCAGCCATACGGTGAGGGATACATACATAGTATAGGTACAATGGATGCAGCCATACGGTGAGGGATACATACATAGTATAGGTACAATGGATCCAGCCATACGGTGAGGGATACATACATAGTATAGGTACAATGGATGCAGCCATACGGTGAGGGATACATACATAGTATAGGGAGAATGGATGCAGCCATACGGTGAGGGATACATCCATAGTATAGGGACAATGGATCCAGCCATACGGTGAGGGATACATACATAGTATAGGGAGAATGGATGCAGCCATACGGTGAGGGATACATACATAGTATAGGGAGAATGGATGCAGCCATACGGTGAGGGATACATCCATAGTATAGGGACAATGGATGCAGCCATACGGTGAGGGATACATACATAGTATAGGGACAATGGATCCAGCCATACGGTGAGGGATACATACATAGTATAGGGACAATGGATCCAGCCATACGGTGAGGGATACATACATAGTATAGGTACAATGGATCCAGCCATACGGTGAGGGATACATACATAGTATAGGTACAATGGATCCAGCCATACACTGAGGGATACATACATAGTATAGGTACAATGGATGCAGCCATACGGTGAGGGATACATACATAGTATAGGTACAATGGATGCAGCCATACGGTGAGGGATACATACATAGTATAGGTACAATGGATCCAGCCATACGGTGAGGGATACATACATAGTATAGGTACAATGGATCCAGCCATACGGTGAGGGATACATACATAGTATAGGTACAATGGATCCAGCCATACGGTGAGGGATACATACATAGTATAGGGACAATGGATCCAGCCATACGGTGAGGGATACATACATAGTATAGGTACAATGGATCCAGCCATACGGTGAGGGATACATACATAGTATAGGTACAATGGATCCAGCCATACACTGAGGGATACATACATAGTATAGGTACAATGGATGCAGCCATACGGTGAGGGATACATACATAGTATAGGTACAATGGATGCAGCCATACGGTGAGGGATACATACATAGTATAGGTACAATGGATCCAGCCATACGGTGAGGGATACATACATAGTATAGGTACAATGGATCCAGCCATACGGTGAGGGATACATACATAGTATAGGTACAATGGATCCAGCCATACGGTGAGGGATACATACATAGTATAGGTACAATGGATCCAGCCATACGGTGAGGGATACAATATTACAGATTATGTAAGGTACTAAGTGTAAACAGCACCCCGGATACTGGATAATTGGGCGCTGTGATATCAGGACAGCAGCCAGCTCCCACCACCATGTACCTGCTTCCCCTACACTCACTGAGCGCTACTGTGGGCAACACCCTCACTAGCAATGGTAGAATCGGCTCCCGGAAGTGCCAAGTCCGCACTTTTTTCCTTTCCGCCTCCAGGTCTATTTGGTTCCACATGGTGTGGCGGGCCCTGCAGTCCCGCACCGTCCATCTGCTCTGCCGCGCCAGCTTCTCCATCACTGCAGGCAGATTCACTCCACTCTTGATGCCTGAAGACCCAAAGCGGCCCCGGCGGGAGGAACGACTCATGGCGCCGAGAATTGGCACCCACAACGGCACCTTCCACTGCGACGAAGCGCTGGCGTGCTACCTGCTGCGGACGCTGGAGCCCTATAGAGTAAGACGGTGTATAGGACGTGGGCGCCGCGTGTGCTCACCCGGGACTTGTAAATAAAGTTTATTGAAGTGAACAGTGTGATTAGGGCAGACAGTCTTGGTGTGGCCCCCATTGTACAGTGCAGCCCCAGTGATGCCCACATTGTCATTACCATACTGTGCGCCATCTGACCACCCCACAGTTATGGACCCTGCCCCTGGCGCACTTCCCCTACACTTTATGAGCAAAGAGCATTTGTGGCATGGGAGACCTATATGGGATGTGCAGATTGTCCTATAGTGGAGACCAACCGCCTGTCAGACTCCCTCCGTACACACCCGCCGTACATATACGGTGACCGTGGCGGTGTTTGAAGCTTTGTATCAGCCCGCGGTCCTGGCTGTGTCCTACACCAGGCACCCACCATTATAGCAGCGACCGGAGCTTTCTCCGATTACTATTTAACCCCTTAAAAGCTGCTGTCATTAACTGACCGCACAGTGATTTCACCCCATGACGATTCTGGCATACATAGCAGCGGTTGGGTTGCCATGACAATTGGAGGCATCAGCAGGCCCACCACCACTGCTATCGTTGTTCTCCTATAGGAGACTGTAGTTTTCACTATATACTGTGGTAGTTAAAGTGGTTGTCTACTAGTTGGATCAGAAAAACGCCATATACTGGGCCCAGCAGTAGTGGTGATTGAGCACTACCACGCTCAGCTGCTCAAAACCTGCAATTAATGCTTAGATGGGGGCAACTCGGGCACGCGAGTATAATGGAAGTCAACGGGGAACTCGAACATTTTTCCTGATGATTTCCCAGAGAAATCTTTGAGTTCCCCATTGACTTCCATTATACTCGGGTACTTGAGTCACCCCCATCTGAGCATTGAAGTGAACCAATCACCAGGATTTTCGTATATAACCTAAAGCCAGTGCTATACCGGCACTATCAGGCGGATTCTCTACATGCCCGTAGTGGTCACGGTCAGCTCAGATGTTTAGGTTTTAATATTCAAGAAAGTAAAGTTTATAAAATCGGCAGAGTCACAGCACCTGAGGATCAGGTACTATTTGGGGGGTATTCATAGATATCCCATCCCCCTGTAAGGCTTTGTCCCCATGTTGCGTATTTGCGTGTAGTTACGATGCGTATTGCACTGCAGCGTAACTGCATGCGTCCTGCGTCCCCAGCACAATCTATGAAGATTGTGCATAATCCATGCGCACGTTGTGTTTTAGAATGCAGCGATTTGCATGCTACCAAAACGCTGCGATCTAAAAAGCAACATGTCACTTCTTTTGTGCATTGTGGTTGCAATGTCGGTCTCTCTCTCTGTCTCCCGGTCGGTCGGTCTCTCTCTGTCTCCCGGTCGGTCTATCCCTCTCCTACCTCTCATACTCACCGATCACTGACCGAACACCGGCGCTGCACGGCTATCACACTGCGGCGGCTTCTCCAGCTTTTGAAAATGCCGGCTGCTCATTATTCAATCTCTTATTCCCTGCTTTACCCGCCCACCGGCACCCATGATTGGTTGCAGTCAGACGCGCCCCCACGCTGAGTGACAGCTGTCTCACTGCAACCAATCACAGTCGCCGGAGGGCGGGTCTATGTAGTGCAGTAAAATAAATAATTAAAAAAAACCGGCGTGCGTTCTTCCCCAATTTTGATACCAGCCAAGATAAAGCTACAGGGCTGAAAGCTGGTATTCTCAGGATGGGGAGCCCCAGCTTAAAAATATCAGCCCACAGCCGCCCGGAATTGCCGCATCGATTAGATGCGACAGTCCTGGGACTCTACCCGGCTCTCCAGAACTGCGCTGGTGAGGTGGCAATCTGGGTAATAAGGAGTTAATAGCAGCAGCCCATGGCTGCCACTAAGTCCTACGTTAATCATTCCAGGCGTCTGAGACACCCCCAATGATTAACCTGTAAGTGAAAGTATATAAACACACACACCCAAAAAAAATCCTTTTATTTTTAATAAAAGACAAAAAAACCCCTCTTTCACCACTTTATTAATATCCCCAAACACCCATCCAGGTCCGGCGTAATCCTCATGAGGTCCCACGACGCATCGAGCTCTGCTACATGAAGCTGACAGGAGTGGCCGAAGAATACCGCCACTCCGGTCAGCTCCACGCAGCAACTGAAGTGAGTCGCACTGTCAGCGGAGACGTCACTCAGGTTACCCGCGGCCACAGGTCTCAGGTGGAGGACTCGAGCTAGCCGCGGGTAACCTGAGTGATGGCACCGGTGATCGCGTGGCTCACTTCAGTCACTCAGGAGATTTGTGGTCACCGGTGAGTCTTTCACCTGTGATTGCAAATCAAGCCGTGGCGCGCACACAGAGCCGCGCGATCACAATGAAGTCGGGCGAAGTTCATCCGAGTTCATTCTGATCGCGCGGCTCTCTCGCAGCCAGCCATGCTCTTTTTGACAGTCCGGTCCCACTCAGCTCTGCTGCAAGTCTATGTGGATTCAGCAGAGCCGAGTAGGACCGCACTGTCAAAAATGTGCGTTCTGGATGCTTTTCCCATGGCAGAGCAAGCATCCAGAACGCAGGAATTCTGCAGTTACAATGCATCTCAGAACGCAGCTTTTCGGCTGAGACACACATGCAGTGACTTACACGCTGCGTAATAGAACGCAACATGGGCACATAGCCTTAGAATTAGCATAAATATTATACAATTGACCTATCGGGACCTCTGCTGAGATCATACCCATGTGACCAGCTGGTATAAGCTTTGTTGGCTGAGGCCCCGCCCCTTCTGCTCACATGGGTATGACCTCACACAATTCCTGCTAGGTCGAATGTATAATACTTATGCTAATTCTAACGGGGAGGGGGATAACTATGAAACCACCCACCCCCCAATATTATCTGATCCTCAGCTGCTGTCACTCAAGAAGCTGATGATTTTATAAACTTTACTTTCTTGGGTTTCAAAACCTAAACATCCAAACGGACAACTACAGGTATGTAGAGAATCAGCCTGATAGTGCCAGTATAGCACTGGCTTTAGGTTATATAGGAAAATCCTGGTGATTGGTTCCCTTTAACTGTTGGTTATGATTACCCAAGCATGGTAGTGTTCACTCATCACAACTCTGTACCATTTCAGTGATGGCAGGACTCCCTCACCGGGCATAACAATCAGCGGTCATTGTTGGGCTGCTGCACTCTCGCTTCTTCCGCTTGTCCAATGTTTGTCCTAGGGAAGTGAGAGGGCAGCAGCCAATAGCAACCATAATTGGCTGCAGGATTCAAGGAGTGTAACAATGTGATGTAAGCCACAGTTCAGGAGGTGAGTTTATTTTTCAAGGGCGTTCTCACTGCATTTGAAAAGGGATTGTCCAGAGTGACCTAACATTACATCTTGCTTTTCCTGTAAGCGTCCCAATTTATATATAGATATATATATATATATATATTTCTTTAGGAAGCAGAAATTGTCAGAACCCGGGACCCTCAAATTTTAGCCCAGTGTGATGTTGTCGTCGATGTAGGTGGCGAGTATGATCCTTCCCGGAATCGTTATGATCACCATCAGAGGTAAAACTACGTCTCTGTGTTTTATGTTTTATTCTGCCATATTTTTTTTTTTTTTTACTTCATTCATTGAAATGTTGCAGATCTTTCTGCGAAACCATGAACAGCTTATATCCTGACAAGCCATGGGTCACCAAGCTGAGCAGCGCAGGCCTGGTATATGCTCACTTTGGGGCACAGATACTAGCCACACTTCTAGGAACGGATGAGGAAGACCCAATTATACCCATTCTATATGACAAGGCAAGTGAGAAAAATGTTAAAAGTTGATTTTTGTGTGTTTCCTAGCTGCATCGATCATTTTAATCACCAGTGTACGTGGGCAGCGAATCGGTTCTATCAATTACAATACAATTACTATAAAACACGACTATTAGAGATGAGCGGGTCAGGCAGACTTCAAATTTACCTGTTGTTGCTTTATTTTCTCCTGAGAGATTTGATTTGTGGAGAAATTATTTTCTGACCTTTAAATGTCTCTTATTAAGCTTTGTGGTCTATTAAGGCCCCAGAGCATAATAAATGTAATATGTAAAGAATAAAGTAAAACATATACTCTGCTTAAATGGAACTTGTCAGGTCCAATATGTACCAGAACCACGGGCAGTTCTGGGTGTATATTGCTAATTCCTGCCCAACTGTCCCTGTATACTTATACACTCGCATAGATAAAGAGATCTTTAGAAAAACATTTCTAAAGATCTTTTATCATATGCTAATGAGCGTAGGGACTAGTCCCAAGGGCGTTATATCCCCCGACCAGTCTGCTCTCTTAGCATGTTAGTACGCAAACAGGGGCGTACTAATGTGCCATTCAATGCAGCATCACCAGGGGTGCCGCGCGTACCTGTGTTCGCTGTGACAGCGCTTCTGAATGCTGGGCACTTCTGGTCATGCGCAGTATGAAGCCGGGTGTACACGTCCTGGTTTCAGAGAGGTCTACTGCGCATGACCGGAAGTGCCCGGCATACAGAAGAGTGGTCACAGCGAACACTGGTATGCGCATCAACGCTGGTGATGCTGAATTGAACAGCATGTTAGTATGCCCCTGTGAGCATGCTAACATACTAAGAGGGCGGACTAATCAGGGGATATAATGCCCTTGGGACTAGTCCCTGCGCTCATTAGTATAAGATAAAAGATCTTTAGAAATACTTTTTCTAAAGATCCCTTTATCTATGCTAGTGTATACAAGGATTAGCAACATGTATCTAGAACTGCTCATGGTTCTGGGTGCATATTGCACCTGACGGGTTTCCTTTTATTGCTCACCTTTCCATCCCCTCCATTCCTCACTATTGTGGCCCCTCGCCCTGAAATTTCTGGGCTAGGACCAATACCAGATATGGGTTTTGCACATGTGCACGCAGTGACGGCATGATGCTGTGACCTTGCACGCACATGACCCCTCCAAGGTCATCATCAAAGCCAGATATTTTGACTTGGTGTGAGAGTCCTGTGAATTTCAGCACGAGCCGTGGGGATCTGAAGATGCGGCAAAGACCAGACAGGTGACCCGGAGGGGTAAGTATAAGGAATTTTTTTTACATTCGTATTATCTTTTACGGCTTACAAAAATGACGGCCAGCGCAGAAGCGAATTATAAAGAATTTCGCATTTTGACGTTTGTAGATTTTTGTAAAGTTTAAATTCACTCAAATTTATTTTCTTATCTCTAAAGGCATGGGTGCATTAAAAGTGGTTAATAGAAACTTCTTTGAAATAAAAAGATTTTCTATATTTATCTGTATCCAGCACGGTTTTCTTCGGCTCTGCTGCCTCCTGCTTCTGACCCCCGCTCATTATATTCATTGATTATTTACTGTATCTCGGACCTGGAAGCCGGAGCATCGCCAGGGAAAGCATCGCCGGTGACAGGTGAGTGTTGAGCAAGCAGTTTGTGTTCAGTGACATCCTGGAGGTCATTGGAGTTTCACGGGTTCATCAGAGTTCATTGGGAACTCTGATGACCTCGTGGACATCACTGCACACACACTGCTTGCTGAATACTCACCTGTCCCTGATGATGCTTTCCCCAGCGATTCTTCCAGGTCCGAGGTACAGTGAATAATCAATGAATATAATGAGCGGGGGTCAAAAGCATGAGACCGCAGAGCCGGAGACAGCAGCGCTGGATACAGGTGAATATAGAAAATCTTTTTATTTCAAAGACCTGTGTTTCCTCTGGTACGTGTCACATATATTACATCAGTGTGCGATCCGTGTGACACCTGTGCTGCCAGAGAAAAAAAATGGACACGTCTCCGTGTGCGCATACAGGTACACGAGGAGGCTCACACGGTCCGTGTGAAAACATGGACATGTGTGTAACTCCAGAGAATAATATGGGTACGTGTGGCATCCGTGTTAAAAACTGACTTCACGTGTACCTGAAACACAGATGACTGAAAGGAGCCTAAACTGTAGTGGTGGACTTTATCAAATACAGGGGCTTCCCAGAAATCTACAAGGTGGTCACACACAGATGGCTGTTGGCCGAATGCTTGGTCGGCTAAAAGTTCTTTTTATCATCTCACACATACACACGCACAGTAATGGAGTAAGCTGCAGTCACACGCTCTGGTGACACTTATCTTCCCTGTGAACAAAAGAATTGAGCATTACAGAGGTCTTCTGGAGCGCTCCTGATGGCTGACCGTTGAACCTCTGGCTCTAACTGCTGTCTCTGATTCTGCTAGCAGACGCGGCTTTGCCTTTGTAGCCTCGGAGCACTGTATGGACGGATCCTGCGAGCTTATCCATTTCAGAGCAGCGCTTGCCAGCTGTATAGCAAAGATCATGCTTTTTACTTGGGAAATTGGCCGCTTCTCATAAACTATAGAAATAAAAATCCCTCCCATTCTTGACAACAGAAAATATATAAACTAAGGGGTAAAGTGCACGTTTTTACAAGTATTATCCATTTTGATAACATGAGAGAAACCCCCTTTAACTTTAAAGGGAACCTGTCAGGTCACATTGGCCTCCAAGCCAACAGCATTTACACTTGCATGTCTAAATTCCCTTCCTAACCATCCCTGTATAACATCATTCTCTAAAATAAAACTTTCAAGAAGCATTAATTAATCATTTTTACTTATTCAAATTAGGCCGTTGACTAGTCGCAGGGGCTTTAGTTCCCCTGACTAGTTGGCCCTCGTTCTGTGTTAGCATGCCTCTGTGGGCGTAATAACATGATTTTCGACTAGTCAGGGGAACTAAAGCTAAACTAAAGAATGATGTTATACAGGGCTGGCTAGGAAGGAAATTTGGTATGTAAATGCTGCTGTCTTGGAGACCATAATGGACCTGATCCGTTTCTCTGACCATGCCCGATCTTTATCTCCCTCATAATCTTTCATAAAGTTGGGAGTCCCTCGTACACATTAAATAGTGATCCAATCCCTCAAATCTGCAAGTTCATCCAACATTGCTCTAATGGCTTTGACCAGCTTAAAGGTGGTGTCACACATAGCGACGCAGCAGCGATCACGACCAGCGATCTGACCTTATCAGGATCGCTGCTGCGTCGTTACATGGTCGCTGGTGAGCTGCCATCAGGCAGATCTCACCAGCGACCAGTGACCAGCCCCCAGCCAGCAGCGACGCGTGGAAGCGTAACTAAGGTAAATATCGGGTAACCAAGGAAAGCACTTCTCTTGGTTACCCGATATTTACCTTAGTTACTAGCGTCCGCCGCTTTCACGCTGCCAGTGCCGGCTCCCTGTTCCCTGCACTTCTAGCCAGAGTACAAATCGGGTTAATTACCCGATGTGTACTCCAGCTACGTGAGCAGGGAGCCAGCACTGGCAGCGTGAGAGCGGCGGACGCTAGTAACTAAGGTAAATATCGGGTAATCAAGGAAAGGGCTTCTTGGTTTACCCGATGGTTACCGTGGTTACAGCTTACCTCAGGCTGCCAGGCGCCGGCTCCCTGCTCGCTTCAGTTCGTCGCTCTCTCGCTGTTACACACAGCGATGTGTGCTTCACAGCGGGAGAGAAACGTCCAAAAAATGAAGCAGGACATTCAGCAATGACCGGCGACCTCACAGCAGGGACCAGGTCATTGCTGGATGTCACACACAGCGACAGGACGTCGCTGCTACGTCACAGAAAATGGTGACTTAGCAGCGACGTCGTTGTCGTCACTGCTATGTGTGACACCACCTTAAAACACCTTTTTGTTAAAGAAGCCAAGGTGTGGATTTGTTGTGTAAATTTAGGACATTTCTGTTTTCCAGATGTATGAGAATTTTGTTGAAGAAATCGATGCAATAGACAATGGGATATCGCAGTTTGATGGGGAGCAGAGATACAACATTACCACCACCCTGAGCTCCCGAGTGGGACACCTGAACCCGCGCTGGAATGAACTTGATCAGGACACAGAAGTAATAACTCAGTCACGGGGATCATTATATGGGGTTACCCTGGTAAACTGAAAAGCTAATGCTGTAAGCATAAGGACCTCCTGTAGTGGATATGTTTCTTTCAATGTATCCAAAGTGAATGCAATATTACACAATAGCCCCCACTGGGATCACAGTCAGAAGAAGGGAGATGATGCTCATAATAATTCACAGGATAATGTGCATAGAGGTGTCACAGTTTGGGAACCATGCAAACAGTAATGCCACTATAGTCGGATAATGCACATTATGCCCTAGTACAAGAAACAGTCAGCTCACCAGTCTTGTAGTGGGGATAATGTTATTCCAAGGCCGGAGAAGGTAGGAGCTACCGCATATAGAATAAGTAATGGGAAAAGATTCCCGCGAAGGATCCACATCCAGGTGTGTGTCCGTGTCCGGGATTGGCATCTGCACCGTCACAGTTAGAGCCACAAAACTTGCACACTCACACGTCTGGACCCCGAGAGCATCATAGGCTATGTTGTGAGGCGGAATTTTAACCCCGCGCGTTCCAATTTGCCAATCAATTTTGCCCCTATCTACATAATGGGGAAAAAGTGAAACGAAAAGTGTATCCGCAATGTCGCATTTACAATCGCGAAAATTTGCACAGATGCCTCATGTGACCCAGGGAACGTTGTAGACTATGTTTTGACAGGAAAATTTAACCCCGCGCTTTACAGTTATTCTCCAAAAAACATGCCTCCATTAAAGTAAATGGAGCCTGGAACTACAGGTTATTAGTAGGAGCTGTGATTGGTTGCTATAGGAACAAAAGACATTCATAGTATAAGAAGCTTATATGTGAGGTAATAAGATGTCGGAGAGGCAGACGGTGAAAGAGGCAGACGGTGAAAGAGGCAGACGGTGAAAGAGGCAGACGGTGAAAGAGGCAGACGGTCAGGGAAGGAGGAGACAGCAATAGAGACAGAGAAATAGAGACAGACAGGGAAAGAGTCAGACGGAGCACATTACTTGGCAAATTTAGTTAAATCTGTGTGGAATATCTGTGGTGTTGAAATATATGTTGTGAAAAGCTATTTACGTCTTCTTCATGATCTTAGTCCAGACCATGAAGAAGGCGTAAATAGAAGGATTTTTGTGTATTCACCGTAAAATCTTTCTCTGAGTCTTCATTGGGGGACACAGGACCATGGGTGTATGCTGCTGTGACTAGGAGGCTGACACTAAGTAGACATAAAAAAAGTTAGCTCCTCCCTAGCAGTGTACACCCTGAGCCGGAGGCGGATCTATGCCAGTTTAGTGTACAAGCAGTAGTAGGAGAAAACTGAACAACCATAACTATTCAAGGTAATAACAAGAAACACACAGTATCTTATCTAAACCTATACTGTATATAAATATACATATAAAAATAATAAATACGCCGGGTACGGAAGAACGTGTTTCCACAAGGAACCAGTAACATCCGGCAACAAAGAGCAACCCAATATCCAAATAGGGTGGGTGCTGTGGCCTGGGAATATGGCCACTGAGGCAACAGGCAGGTAATATTTAACAAAAAAACACAAGCAGGGTGGGTGCTGTGTCCCCCAATGAAGACTCAGAGAAAGAGATTTTACGGTGAGTACACAAAAATCCTTCTTTCTCTATCGCTTTCATTGGGGGACACAGGACCATGGGACGTCCAAAAGCAGTCCCTGGGTGGGTACAGGAGTAATCCTGCAGATTCAAAAACATATCCAAACTCTGTAGGAATGCTCGTTGCAAAAATATACCGGCTTATCATATTGTGTGACAGCCACTTGCTGTATCCAGGAAACCCTGGAAAAGGTATGAAAAGCTTGACTACGCGGCAGCTCTGTAGACTTGTTTGGCTGACGCGTGGTATCTGATTGTCCTAGACGCCCCAATTGCACAGGTGGAAAGGCTTTTACACCCCTCGGAGTAAACCTGGCTCTATTCCTGCAGACCTCTGATATGGTCGGCCTGATCCAACTTGCCATGGTAGCCTTGGGCGCCGGCATGCCTTTCCTGAGTCCAGTAGACCGGACGATTAGGCCGTCCAAGATGCAGAAGGGCGCGGATCTCGAAACGTAACTCCTCCGAGCTCGCTCTAGATCCGGTGTAAGCCGTGACCTCTCCAAGGAACGAATGGAGGCTGGCACGAAGGATGGCGCCGCCATCATCTCATTCAGATACTACATCCGGTAGGAAAAAAAACTGAGACTGGTGCCGAACAATTTCGTCTTGGTGAAAAACACAAGAAAAAAAGTGACCCGCATGAGAGGGCTGACAGAACAGACCTTCCTTTGATTGAAGTGACTGCCCTAAACAAAGCCACCTTCCCGGATAGGCGAGAGATTGCGGATCGAACGGGGCTAATTAAAGAGACCCTAGAGCCAGCTGGAGGTTCCATGGTTCTAGCGGGGAACGACCTAGCGGTGCCAGATGGAGGACTCTTTGAATGAACGTCCTGACTTTCGGCCGAAATGCATGATTTCTCTAGAAAAGCCAGATAGAGCCGACATCTGCCCTTTGAAGGTTGCTGGCGAGAGACCCGCCTGCAAGCCTGACTGTAGGAAGGCCAGTAACACTGGGAGTGACAGATCCAGTGGAGATGAGTTGACTTTGACCTCACACTCTTGAAAGCAGATCTATCTGGTGCGGTAGTAGATGTTTGAAGACTGAGGCTTCTGAGTTCTGACCATGGTCTGTAACACCTGTGGGATAAAGCCTGCCTGGGCTAGTAGCCATGGTTCCACAGCCATGCGGTCAAATTGAGAACCCCTGAATATTGATGGAAAAGAGGACTTTGCGACCGGAAGTTCAGACGATCTGGAAGCCACCCTGGGGTGTCTGATGAGCTGCGTGAGCTCTGCGAACAACGCTTGCCTGGGTTAACGCAGGCAATGAGAGTCACTGGTATGCCCTCTGCTCTGAGTTGCTTGAGGACTCCCTTGACTTGATTGTTGAATCGAGAAGCCATCAGGTCCACATTCGGAATATCTCATCTGAGGCAGATCCATTCGAAAGCCTCTCTGTTGAGGGATCATTCGCCTGCCGCCAGACCTTGCTGATATAGTCTGCTGCCGAATTATCTGCGGCGGGGAAAAATGATTGCGGGCAAAATCTGGAGTGGTGAAGCTATGC
This sequence comes from Anomaloglossus baeobatrachus, assembly GCF_048569485.1. Lineage (NCBI taxonomy): Eukaryota > Metazoa > Chordata > Amphibia > Anura > Aromobatidae > Anomaloglossus > Anomaloglossus baeobatrachus. Next base: position 690,213,848 of record NC_134354.1, read on the forward strand.
CCACTGTAAGATCTTCTTCACCTATGTCACCTCCGTGACGCTCCTTGTTCCGCCCAGGTGATGTCCGACTGGATTCTGGATGGCGATTCTTGTATGCAAGGCTGAAAAAAAATCTGTAGGGCTCGGAGAAAAAACTCTGATCCCTAAAAAAAAAATTGATAGGCAGACTGCTCTCCTGGGAGGACTACCGACCGTGAGCCGTATGTTTCGGAACACCGCTCTCCAGTCAGAAGACTGGTATCGGTGGTGACTGCCTGCCAGTGTACTGGTATGAAAGACATTTCACTGGACCGATGAGGGCCGCTGGCTCACCATAAAAACGAGCGGCGGGTTCCCGGAGTCAATTGGATCCTGCGATTCAAGGTAAATAGAGAATTGTCCCATCTGTTCTGCCAAGTCAGCTGAAGGAGACAAAGGCGGAAGCGGCAAACTGAACCGCCTCTATTTCTGCCCCCATCCGACTGAGGACTCTCCGGCTTGGAGTGACTGAGGATCTGGCGGTCTCTTTGTAAGGACACGCATCCTTGGATGGTATCGAACTCCATGCCTAGACAGGTAATCCTGCTGGCCGGAGTCAGAGAGGGATTCTTCCGCTTGATGAGCTAGCCGAGTCGGGACAGGATATTAATGGTGACCTGAACACCTAGGAGACAATCAAAGAACCCTGATCAACAACGTGCCCAGGTGCGGAAACACCAAAAATGATCGTCTGCTATTGCGAGACGCAGAAGGATCTGTGCTGTTGTCAAGTTAGGTGCGACCTGTATGTCCGACGATGGACTTGCTGAAAACTCCTTTTATGTACCCTGAGTCCAGTATCTCTCTGACCCAGGCGTCCGTGATCCAAGTCCGCCAGACGTGAATGAGAAGAGACATGCGCCTCCCCCTCCACCTGGTCTGCGCCCGCGCGCAACGACCAAGAGTCATCAGCGGGGTGGCACTGTGAACCGGACGTCGTCTTTGATGGCTGGCGTGGCTGAGAAACGCCAGAAAAAGCATGTATAAAAGGACAGGAACTTCCTGTTCCTCTGCAGAGGTCTGGTTTTCTTGTGTGTGTGGAATCGAAGCTCCTGTGATCTCGTCGATATCTGATCCAGCCAGTCCCCAAACAGACGACTTCCTGTAAAGGGGGGGTTGTAAGTGATATCCTAGAAGCCGCGTCCGCATACCAGGTTCTGAGCCAGATCGCCCGACAGATGGCCCCCGTGCTGCCAGCCGCTTGCACTGCGCAGTAGGCTGCTGACAGATATGCGATGAGTATGTACTCACCCGCCAGAGCGATCTGTGTAGTCGTGACGAGAACTCCAGATTGCTCGATCCCGCACGAAGACCGTTGTGGAGGTAGCGGCCCAGGACATCATGGATGCTGCCAGCCAGATGGCGGTGAAGACAGTAGGAGTACCGTGCCTGCCGTCTGAAGACAAACTGAACGGGCCACTCTCTCGGTGTCTTGATCCGTGGCGATTCGGAGCGATGCTCAGTGCAGGAGAGAGAGTATTGGAAGATGACAGACGGAAAAAAAAAAACACAGAAGGGCGACCCTAGGCGAGCCTGCCCATTTCTTCCCGAGAGCCTCAGGGAAGGGGAAAAAGTAAATCAAACGACTTACCATTGTTGGATATCTTGACCGGTTGTCGTCTGTGCTTGTATAGAATTTCCGCAAATTCTGGATGGTCACCGAATTGCCTGTGTGCCCGCTTAACCTGTTTTGAATGAGACATGCAAGCACTGGGTAGCCACAGAGTCCGTCTGCAGCTTTAGCGTACGACTTACCGCTTTGACCGGACTATCCACCCTACCTCTGACATCCGCCCTCTGATCTGGACTCAGCATCGAGGCTGCATCCGACTCTTCTCCTGAAACGGGGTCGGCCGGTCTTGGAGCCGAGGAGCACTTGGAGTCTGGAGGTGATAGAGATGTCCAGGAGGACTTGAGAGGAGACCCCGCAGGTCCCCTTCTGCGCTCCAGCAGTAGGGTCTGGATCAGACAGACTGTTGCCCAGAGCCAGCTGGACCGGGGGAGCATGGCCGGGCGTAGGGAGCGACTGCAACGTCCTGCGCGATAGTCATAGACGCCCTTGGGAGAGAGCCCACAGACTGGGATAGGGGGTCTACCCCTCTGGTTAAGGGAGCGCAGCGGAGGTCGGGTGCTGGCGGTGACAGGGTGGTTTGTGGCGCAAGCTGAGCGGGGGGTGCGAAGCCTGGCTTGGGAGAAATTTACCTAGCAGGCTGTGCAAGCCTCAAAAAGGCTATAAAGGGGCCCGGTCTGTATGGGGAGACTAGCGTTAGCCATGGCGCTTAGGAAAAAAAACACTAGTGACGCTAGGGGGGAGACAGGAGAAAAGAGTGAAAAAATTAAGAAAAATAATAAAAAAGGGGAAGGAAGCTATAGTCTGTTCCTAAGCAAGAGCAGCCCTCACCCAGGTGCTGTGTCCCACCCAGGTCAGCAGAGGTCTCAGAAACTGCGGGGACAGCATTGCTGAAGAAAAAAAACGCAGCCCTTCATCTTTTTTTTTTTTTATTATATAGTAGGGGGGCTGGCTGGTTTTGGGACCGGGCAGGAACTGTAGGGGTCTGCTTGGGAAAAAACGCGCGCGCAAGCGGTGAGATGGAGGACTATGCCAAAGCAGGGGACTAGAGTAGTGCGCGGCCCCCGGGAGCGCAGCGCTGCGCGCAGAGCAGTCTTACCTGCGTTCTGCCGGTGTCGCTGTGATCCTCGGCCCCATCCTGCCTGCCGGAGAGTTGCCTGGGGAGAACTGTGTGATCACGATCCCCTGCCTGGGTTCAGGGAAGCAGTGAACACTGTGGAGGCCTGGAGATGCAGAGCGCTCCTGCGCTGCAGCTGTGATCCTCCCCCCTGGGGCCTGTCACGTAGGGGATGCTGGGAAGCTGTCCCTGGGCAGAAGGGGGGGCGTGGCCGGAAAAGCGCGCGCAAACAGGGGGTGGAGCGCTCCGGCCCGAGGTAGGCCCAAGCCGGGGACTAAATTAGTGAGCGGCGGCCGCCGGGAGCACAGCAGATCTTACCTGCGTCCATGCGCGGCGCCCAGATCCACGGGTCCCATCCTGGATGCTGCGGCCCCCGATGAGTGCAGGCTGCTGCTGGCAAGCGCCAGGGGAGGGCTGCTAGGGGGCTGTGGGGGAGGCTGCAGAGCGCTCCTGTGCTGCAGTGTCAGATCCTCTGCCTGGGCCCAGTGAATCAGGGAAGAACACTGGGGGAGGCCTGGTGCTGTGGGCGCTCCTGCGCTTGCGATCCTGATCCCGGTGAAGAGCGTCCTCGCCGTATCCACCCGAAACACCCCTTGGGACGGTACCATAGGGGTCGACGGGGAGTGAGCCCATAAAAAATAAACGTGTGGGACCCCAAGCAGCCCCTGGAGTGGTACCGTGGGGCCGGAGGGGGATAAGGGCTGGTGTCTCGATCCTCAAGGAACCCTGGGGACGACACCCCGTAGGGAAAGAGCAGGCGAGGTTTCTCTCTGATGCAGGGCCTAAAGCCCTGCAGAAGAGACAAAAAATGTAAAAAGATGAGAAGGCTGAGCGGCGCTGTATAGCAAGAAAAAAACGGAAAAAAGGAATAGCCTAGGCTGAGGTTGGCCCACAGAGATATGGGCCCACATCAGCCTCCTACGACACTAAGCAAAAAACTGGCATAGATCCGCCTCCGGCTCAGGGTGTACACTGCCAGGGGAGGAGCTAACTTTTTTTATGTCTAGTGTCAGCCTCCTAGTCACAGCAGCATACACCCATGGTCCTGTGTCCCCCAATGAAAGCGATAGAGAAAGTCGAATAGTCGAAACGCATAGTTTTAAGGGACTGCATCAGATGTATTGCCAGCTTTATTGCACAGAGGGACTTTTAATTGAATTTTGGAAAAAAAAAATGTTTTATATATTGTCACAAACCACCGGGGGGTCACTCAGAAATCCCCCGCGCTGGCTACCAGTACGTCACAATCGGGGGGTAACAAGTGGGGGTCACCCCTCCTTTATACCTCCCGACCGACAGACAGAGCACGTGACGCGCTCTCTAGCGCCCCTCTTATAGTCAGGCCAATTATGGAATTGCCCGACAATAAGCAAGGAGGCCGCTATACTACTTATGCCGATTATTGAAGGGTCCCCGGTGAGAGTAGGGTATATATTCCCCCGACCTCCGCGGGCGGAATATATAAAACCTCCCTGAATCTCACTGGCCTCCCCACAATAATCCTTGGCACAACTCGCTGCCACCAACCGCTTCACGGTAACTATTAGCCGAACACACAGACGTGGGATTCAAGATCGAGATAACAGAACAGCCCAAGATTAATTATATAATTTAATCAGCCTAAAGCACACTAGAAACTACAATATATACAATAGGGAATCTACAGAATATACATATGTCAGAGTACAGTTACAGATAAAGCATGGTTTACAAACAGGTATGCAATTCAATCAGTTACCTTGTGCGTCTGGCCACAGGGGGGCGCTGTAGACCAGGTTTCCAGGAACTCCCACAGATGTTTCCTGCACGTGACCCCCAGCGAAAGAACACTGGAAAATGGCCGAAGTAGGGTTATCAACCTGGACAAATCCAGGTCCCCTCCTACCTTCGTGACCTCAGAGGGAGCACTGCTCCACCCCTGGCTGGAGTTATGGACAAAATCCACAACATGGAATATGGCCATAACTTGGCCTGGGAGCGTCGTAGGCGGACGCCAATGCTCTCATTGTGACAGTTATGAATTTAGCTACAGAATGAGAGGTTTCATGACTTGTCTACTAGTTCCACATTGGCTGATATCACGCCTGGGGTATTTCCCAAGCTCCCGCTCCCATAAAAAAGGTGTGCCAGCATCGTCCGCATGCGAAAACACCATTTTTATGGTTGCCGTATTTATCGGAAATATGGCTTGCGAGATATGAACCATTTTTTACTGGAGTCGTTCTGTCTGGCTAGTTCCAGAGCCTTATAATGAGATACAACTCTTGTTACAGGGTGACGGCAGGGAGTCATCCTGTGTCCTTTGTTCCCACATCACCTAATTTCCATATCACAGGAGATGGCCATGGGATGGGTTGCTAAACAAGTTGTGTGAAGGAAAGGGGGGGTGACACCAGGAGAGGGCTTCCTGACATAACTTGAATATCATGATTTATCGTCATATCTCCGGATTTACCTCACATATATATTTTATAATTTTATTATATTTTATAATATTATGCATATATGTGCACATACCTACACCCCTGGATGTGGATCATTCACAGGAATCTTTCTTCATCGTTCCTTATGGGACACCCAGACCATGGGTGTATAGCTTCTGCCTCCGGAGGACACACAAAGTACTACACTCAAACGTGTAGCTCCTCCCTCCGGGCTATATACACCCCCTGGATGACAATCTAACCAGTTCAATGCTTTGTGTTTCAGGAGGTCACACGCACACATGCATTCTCTGATTTTTAATTTTTAAGATTTTTGATTTTAAAGATATGGAAGAAAAGCGGGTCCAATCTGGACTCCCGGCATGTCCCTTCTCGCCCCACTGTGTCGGCGGTGCTGTTAAGGTTGACTTACAAGGCTGGAGCCTTCACATGCCGCGCTCCTTCACCATCCTCTGAGGCTCTGGCTTGAAGTGGGAGCCATCACGGTCCTCTCTGCTTTGCAGGAGACCGGTCTCCATCCACAGCCCTGTCAGGATCCTGCCGGACGGAGCGTTTAACCCCCCCCCCCCCAGGGACCTGGCCCTGCGTCTCAAAAGCTAAGTATTGAGACGTTTTTCAGGGGTCCCGGGTACATTTATTAAGGGGAGAGTGTGTCTTTTGACTTTGCTGTAAATTCCGGCCGGTTCTCTGGGTTTTTCCTGAGAACCGCGCCGAGGGTGCCTGCTCGTCGGCCGCATGTCAAAATCTAGGCCCCGGCTTCAGTTGCGGCCTAGTTTCGGTTTCAGTCCCCCTGCATGTCAGTCTTGCAGGGGAACAGTGCGGCGCCGCCCACCGGCCGTTCAGCAGAGGGGAGGACACTCCTCTCTGAGGAGATGTTCCCCTCCCCTGTATCTCTCCTTGGCCCTCCGGATTCCCGCTCTTGGGCTAAACCCCGCCCCCCTCCTCACTCCGGCGCCATTTTATCAGCGTTCACACACTGATCGGCGCTGGCTGCTGCAACTTCTGCATCTACTGGGGGTCCGAGCTGTGGAATCCAGAGGGCACACAAAAACCGGTCTGGTAAGCCACAACCTCTGGTTGTGGGCTTTATTATACACTCTCAGGGGGTCATTCTATAGGAGTGTATTCTTTACTGCAGAGCCTCCACCTCAGCAGCATGTCTGTCACTAGGAGCAAGTCTGCTAAGCTGTATTCTATATGCACTGCATGTCAGCTCATTCTGCCTGAACCGAGCACATATCGACATTGTGTTGCCTGCTCTAACATGGTGGTGCCTCAGCCTGGAGCCTCTTCAGGGGTCCTCCCGGCTGCTCCGGCCCCGTTGGCTGAACCCCCGGTTTGGGTAGCATCTTTTTCCAGAGCTATCTCCCAGTCTTTTGCCGACTCCATGGGACAGCTGTCCCGGACTCTGCTGACCATGCATCAGCCCCCTTCTCAGGGCGCCTCTGCTGCTCCGAGCTCTGCAGAGCTCTCAGAGCATGTTTTAGGACCCCGTCTTCCTAAACGGAGACGCAGGGACCCTTCTCCTTCCTCGTCCCACGGCTCTGATTCACGAGCTGAGGTGCAGGGCGAGGAGGATACTTTTACTGTGGGCTCAGACGCTACCTCTATGTACCCCATTAACTTATCTGAGGGTGATGCGGATGTTAGTGACTTGATTGCATCCATTAACTCCGTCCTGAACCTCAATCCACCAATGTCAGAGGAACAAGCCTCTCTGGTAGAAATACACCAGTTTACCTCACCTAAGAGAGCAAGGAGTATGTTTTTTAACCACTCCAGTTTTCAGGCCACTGTTACCAAGCCCAGGGCCTGTCCTGACAAACGCTTTCCAAAGCGTAGTTCTGATGACCGTTTTCCCTTTCCACCAGAAGTGGTTAAGGAGTGTGCTCACTCTCCAAAGGTAGACCCTCCGGTGTCTAGAATCTCAGCACGGACAGTTGTATCTGTGGCCGATGGCACCTCTCTTAAGGATCCCACTGACCGCCAGGTTGACCTTCTGGCCAAATCTGTATATGAGGCGGCAGGAGCCTCGTTCTCCCCGTCATTTGCAGCAGTGTGGGCTCTTAAGGCAGTCTCTGCCTCTCTGGCGGAGATACATTCCCTCGCCAGGGACTCTATACCCGAGATGGTGGCCTTAACTTCCCAGGCTTCGGCTTTTTCATCCTACGCCATGTCTGCCATTCTGGAGGCTTCTCACCGCACGGCGGTGGCTTCCGCTAATTCCCTCGCGATCCGCAGAATCTTGTGGCTTCGAGAGTGGAAAGCAGACGCTTCTTCTAAGAAGTACCTTGCTGGGCTCCCCTTTGCTGGGTCCCGGCTGTTCGGTGAACAGCTGGATGAAATTATTAAGGAAGCTACTGGCGGGAAGAGTACTTCCTTGCCACAAACTAAAACCAGGAAACCTGTCCAGGACAGGAACCAGTCGAGGTTTCGTTCCTTTCGTTCCTCTAACTGGTCATCCTCTAAGCCCTCAGCTTCGTCCACTAACTCAGCCAAGGATCGAAAACCCAACTGGCGTGCGAAGCCGCGTCCTCAGAAGAACGGAGGAGCCGCTGCCACTAAGGCAGCCTCCTCTTGACTATCTGGCTGCGCCAGCAACGTCCTTGGTCGGTGGCAGGCTCTCCCACTTTGGCGACGTGTGGTTTCAACACGTCTCCGACCAGTGGGTGCGGGATATCATCTCCCATGGCTACAGGATAGAATTTTCTTCCAGCCCGCCAAACAGATTTTTTCTGTCCACTCCCCCTGCTCCAAAGCCACCGCCTTCTCACAGGCCGTGGCATCCTTGCAGGCCAACGGAGTAATTGTTCCGGTTCCCGCCCGGGAACGGTTCAGAGGTTTCTACTCAAATCTCTTCCTAGTCCCCAAGAAGGACGGTTCCTTCCGGCCCATCCTGGATCTCAAGCTTCTCAACAAGCATGTTCAGGTGCAGCGCTTTCGCATGGAATCTGAGATCGGTCATTGCCTCAATGACTCAAGGAGATTTTCTAGCATCCATCGACATCAGAGATGCTTATCTGTATGTGCCTATTGCGGTTTCATACCAGCGTTGGCTACGCTTTGCAGTCGGAGAGGAACATTTACAATTCGTGGCTCTCCCCTTCGGGTTAGCCACGGCCCCTCGTGTTTTCACCAAGGTCATGGCAGCAGTGGTTGCGGTCCTGCATCTCCAGGGGTTGGCAGTAATCCCCTACCTGGACGACCTTCTAGTCAAGGCCTCATCCAGTGCAGACTGTCAGCGGAGTGTCTCGCTCACTCTCGCCACGCTTGTTCAATTCGGGTGGCTTGTCAATCTGCCCAAGTCCACTCTGACCCCGACCCAGGAACTTGCGTACCTAGGGATGCAATTCGAGACTCTGCCGGCACTTGTGAAGCTGCCCCTAGTCAAACCGCAGTCCCTTCATCTGGCGGTGCGCTCTCTGTTGAAGCCCCACCGTCATTCCATCAGGTACCTCATGCAGGTGCTGGGTCAGATGGTGGCGTCAATGGAAGCGGTTCCCTTTGCCCAGTTCCATCTGCGTCCTCTGCAGCTGGACATTCTCCGCTGTTGGGACAAGCGGACCTCTTCCTTGCACAGGCTAGTGGCTCTGTCGCCACAGACCAGGAGCTCTCTTCAGTGGTGGCTTCGGCCCCTCTCTCTGTCACAGGGACGCTCCTTCCTGACTCCGTCCTGGGTGATCCTCACCACGGATGCCAGCCTCTCCGGCTGGGGAGCAGTATTTCTCCACCACCGAGCACAGGGCACTTGGACTCCGTCCGAATCAGCCCTCTCGATCAATGTGCTGGAAATCAGGGCTGTTCTTCTAGCTCTCGTAGCCTTTCACCACCTGTTGGCGGGCAAGCACATTCGAGTCCAGTCGGACAACGCGACAGCTGTTGCCTACATCAATCACCAGGGCGGGACTCGCAGCCGCCTGGCGATGTTGGAGGTTCAACGAATCCTTCAGTGGACGGAGGACTCCAAATCCACCATATCCGCAGTTCACATCCCAGGCGTATGAAAACTGGGAGGCCAATTATCTCAGCCGTCAAACCGTGGACAGCGGCGAGTGGGCCCTGCATCCGGCAGTGTTCCGGTCAATCTGCCGCAAGTGGGGCACTCCGGTAGTGGATCTAATGGCATCCCGGCACAACAACAAGGTCCCGGTTTACGTGGCTCGCTCCCACGATCCTCAGGCCTTCGCAGCGGACGCGCTGGTTCAAGATTGGTCCCAGTTCCGTCTGGCCTACGTGTTTCCCCCTCTAGCTCTCTTGCCCAGGGTTCTGCGCAAGATCAGAATGGAGGGCCGTCGGGTCATAATCATTGCTCCGGACTGGCCCAGGCGAGCTTGGTACCCAGACCTGCTCCGTCTGTCCGTAGAAATGCCGTGGCATCTCCCGGACCGCCCAGACCTTCTCTCTCAAGGTCCGTTTTTCCGCCAGAATTCTGCGGCTCTCAGATTGACGGCGTGGCTCTTGAGTCCTGGATCTTGATGGCTTCCGGCATTCCTCCCGAAGTCATCTCCACTATGACTCAGGCTCGGAAGTCTTCCTCGGCCAAGATTTACCACAGGACTTGGAAGATTTTCCTGTCCTGGTGTCGCTCTTCCGGCCATGCTCCTTGGCCGTTCTCTTTGCCGACCATCCTGTCCTTTCTACAGTCCGGTCTGCAGCTAGGACTATCCGTCAATTCCCTCAAGGGACAGGTGTCGGCTCTGTCGGTATTATTCCAGCGGCGTATCGCCCGACTGGCTCAGGTGCGCACCTTCATACAGGGCGCATCTCACATCATTCCTCCTTACCGGCGGCCTTTGGATCCCTGGGATCTTAATCTGGTCCTCACGGCCTTTCAGAAACCCCCCTTTGAGCCTCTTAGGGAGGTTCCTTTGTTTAGACTGTCACAGAAAGTGGTTTTTCTGGTGGCCATAACTTCTCTCAGGAGAGTCTCTGATTTGGCTGCGCTCTCTTCGGAGTCACCTTTTTTAGTGTTTCACCAAGACAAGGTGGTTCTCCGTCCGACTCCGGACTTTCTCCCTAAGGTGGTGTCTTCTTTCCACCTTAACCAGGACATTTCATTGCCTTCCCTTTGTTCGGCCCCTGTGCATCGCTTTGAGAAGGCGTTGCATACCTTGGATTTGGTGCGGGCGCTCCGAATCTATGTGTCACGCACCGCTGCTCTTAGGCAGTGCACCTCTCTTTTTGTGCTAACCACGGGTCAGCGCAAGGGTTTCTCGGCTTCTAAACCGAGCCTAGCTCGTTGGATTAGGTCGGCCATCTCCGATGCCTACCAATGTTCTCAAGTGCCTCCCCCGCCGGGGATCAAGGCGCACTCGACCAGAGCTGTCGGTGCCTCCTGGGCTTTCAGGCACCAGGCTATGGCTCAGCAGGTTTGTCAGGCTGCCACTTGGTCTAGTCTGCACACCTTTTCGAAGCACTCCAAGTGCATGCTCATGCTTCGGCAGATGCGAGCTTGGGCAGACGCATCCTTCAGGCGGCTGTCGCCCATTTGTGAAGTTAGGTTTTGCCTACTTCTCAGTTTTATTTATTTCCCACCCATGGACTGCTTTGAGACGTCCCATGGTCTGGGTCTCCCATAAGGAACGATGAAGAAAAAGAGAATTTTGTTTACTTACCGTAAATTCTTTTTCTTATAGTTCCGACATGGGAGACCCAGCACCCTCCCTGTTGCCTGTTGGCAGTTCTTGTTCCGTGTGTTTCACCGGCTGTTGTTGTAGACAGAGGTTCCGGTTATTCCGAGTTTTACTCTATCTCTACTTATGGGTGGATGTCCTCCTTCAGCTTTTGCACTGAACTGGTTAGATTGTCATCCAGGGGGTGTATATAGCCCGGAGGGAGGAGCTACACGTTTGAGTGTAGTACTTTGTGTGTCCTCCGGAGGCAGAAGCTATACACCCATGGTCTGGGTCTCCCATGTCGGAACTATAAGAAAAAGAATTTACGGTAAGTAAACAAAATTCTCTTTTTTCATATTCCTTATTTTATATGCAGTAGCTCCTACCTTCTCCAGCCTTGGAATAACGGGACTTTTAATAACTTTTATTCAAAATTTCCATTTTTTTTTTTTCGTTTTATAAACCTATATACACCCCTGGATGTGGATCCTTTGCTGGAATCTTCCCTCTTTCTAGTAAAAGAATGATACATATAATGATGCTCATCATTATGTCATATCATAGTAACTTCCTTTCCATGGTCTTCCAGTGACATTACATTTTTTCTGCTTTCCTCGTATAGTCCATAGTAATTTTTTCACCCATATCAATGTGTAGGTGGGCTCACTTGTTGGAGTTAAATAAAACACTTACTGGAACGCATTAGTAAAGGCCCTTATTAGTGATGAGAGAGCATGTAGTGCTTGGTACTCGTAACGGGCAGGTTAGATGCGCTCAGTTACGGAGCATAATGAGGATCAGTGTAGGTCATGGTAGGTTTTTGATATTGTAGCTGGGAATGTTTTATGCATGGCTTGTATAAGTATTTAATTTCAGGCTTCCCTTTATATAATTCCACTTTTATGCAATTTGTAATGTGTTTTTATTATTTGCAACTCAGAAATATATTTACTTTTGTAGATCGGATTTAGAAAGGCTATGGACCTTGCGGGAACAGAGTTTGTGTCACGTTTGGATTTTTACCACCGATCTTGGCTGCCCGCTCGTGCTTTAGTGGAAGAAGCCATCAGACAGCGATTCCAGGTCTAGTAGCCATGAGTGTTGTAATTTTCTGAGGCTGACATGAGACGATTGCTGCGCCGTAGCATGCGCTTCACTTTGCTTCTCGGGACAGTAATGTGCAGTAATGATTATGTCTTTTTTGCAGGTGGATGACAGTGGAGAAGTGGTGGTTTTGGCCCAGGGTGGATGCCCTTGGAAGGAGCACTTATTTCAGGTTGAAAAGGAAACCAGTCTGGATAAACAGATTAAATATGTGATCTATTCAGATCAGAGCGGTAAATGGAGGGTGCAGTGCGTCCCCACGGGTCCCAGCACCTTTCAAAATCGGTTAGTATTAATTTGACTTGAAATTGCATAAGCAGCAAAATCCTAAAGTATACATATGTGATATTTTACTTGGAAGATGGCAGTGGATTTACCATAGTTGTCAGCTAGACACAGTAAGGGGTAGGGGAACTTCGCACGCTGCGACATCGCTACTGCGATATCGTCGGGGTCAAATCAAAAGTGACACACATCCGGCGCCAGTAACTATGTCGCAACATTGTAAATCGGCGATCTGTGTAGCGTCGGTCATTTCCATAATGTCGTTACGATGTTCCTCGTTCCTGCGGCAGCACACATCAATGTGTATGAAGCCGCAGGAGTGAGGAACATCACCTTACCTGCCTCCACCGGCAATGCGGAAGGAAGGAGGTGGGCAGGATGTTTGTTCCGCTCATCTCCGCCCCTCCGCTTCTATTGGCCGCCTACCGTGTAACGTCACTGTGACACCGCACGACCCATCTTAGGAAGGAGGCGGGTCGCCGGTTAAAGCGACGTCGCAGGGCAGGTAAGTGCGTGTGAAGCTGTCGTAGCGATAATGTTCACTACGGCAGTTATCACAAGATATCGCATCTGGGGCGGGGACTATCGCGCTCAGCATCGCTACAATCGGCTAGCGATGTCGCAACGTGCAAAGTACCCCTAATTAACCAGTTTACAGCAATTGAGGCAAATCACAATTTGATTCTCTAGCTAGACACCAACGTTTGAATGGTGGAGTACAATAAATGACACAGAGCAGTTGTTGGTTTTCGAGAACAATAAATTGTAACGGGACAGAGTTTCCGAGAAAATATAATTTTAAGATCCAGCTAGGGACCATAGCTCCCAGTCGGATTTTCCGCTTGCTACTCAAGCTGTTTTGACAGGTCTCTCCCATGGGTGTAAATTTAACCGTTTAGAGTCCGCCGACGGTAAATATGTCCGCTTCTGCTGGGCTTTGTGCAGCACTGATGTTTAATTATGATCGGCGGTCAGGAGGGGATTGCTACCCTCTGCATGCTGCCATCACCCGGTTTCCGGTGCAGAACGCTAATTCTGCCTGCAGACTTCATCAAGACCTGATTGGATCAGGTCCTGATAATGTTAACCCTTTGCAATCTATGTGCTGCTATCAATAGCGATCGCAGCACATAGCCTAACTTCTATGTTCACATTTCCGTTGTTTAGGATCAGTCACAATCTGCCACTCTGATAAACATTGCAATCTGTTTAGCGGATTCCGTTGTTTCCATAGACTTTTATGAGCGGCAGATTGCGACTGATGCACTTGCGTTGCATCCGCCGCCCGATTGATCAGTCGTGGAACAACTGACCGTCGGGCGGCAGGAACGCAGCATGTAACGTTTTTTGAGCAGCAGAATCCTTTTGTTTTCACTGCGCATGCTCAGATCTTGTGTTTAATCATTCAAATCAATATCTGTCTGTCTCTCTCAGCGGCCGAACGATCAGCTGATCGCCTGGCGGCCGGCTTCTGTGAACGATCAGCTGATTGGCCGGCTTCTGTGAACGATTGGCCGGCTTCTGTGAACGATTGGCCGGCTTCTGTGAACGATCGCTCTCATAAAAGCCGTGTGCCGGGAGATCAGCTGATCGTTCACAATAGCCGGCGGCCGGCTTTTGAGAGCGAATAGCTCTCTCTCTCATTTTTATACTGAAAGCATTTCACCAACGGAATCCGCTTTCTCATGACCATTCTTGTCACCCATTGTACAACGCATCAGTCACAAGCGTCAAGCAACGCAGGTGACTGATGCAAAACAACGGAAATGTGAACATAGCCTTAGAGAGAAGTAGGGAGCTCCTTCTCTTGCTCCCCCGTGACACAATCACAGGGAAGCTGAGGCTTCTCATGGCAGCCAGAGGTGACATGATGACCTCTTGGTCTGTTATGTATGGTGACCTGTGAGACCCAGCCTGCAGCAGGGTTTGACAGGCGATCTGCAGCCTGACTCTAATAGGATAATACATTGCTATTCTGGTGCACAGCAATGCGTTATACATTGATCAGACTAAGAAAAGTTTAAGTCCCATATAGGGACGAAGTAAAAAAATAAACAAACTGCGAAATGTAAAATAAAAAAATACCAAAAATATATTTTATATAAAAACAAAAAAAAAGTACACCCAAAGTTCCAGGGACTTCAAATCATGCGCACTGACCCCCAAGCCTGGCTTTCTGAAGCAGTGGCAGCGGACACAAGTACAAGAATCACCGCTGATGACGCGAGGCAATGGGCATTGAATAGCATGTTAGCATGCTGACAGAGGTGGGCTAACATGCTAAGAGGGTGGAATGAGCGCAGGAACGAACACCCTTGTGACTACTCCCTGCACTCATTAGCATGTCATAAAGGATCTTTAGAAATATTTCTTTTTCGCTCCTAATTGGGAGACCCAGACAATTGGGTGTATAGCTATTGCCTCCGGAGGCCACACAAAGTATTACACTTAAAAGTGTAAGGCCCCTCCCCTTCTGGCTATACACCCCCAGTGGGATCACTGGCTCACCAGTTTTGTGCTTTGTGCGAAGGAGGCAACACATCCACGCATAGCTCCACTGTTTAGTCAGCAGCAGCTGCTGACTATGTCGGATGGAAGAAAAGAGGGCCCATACAGGGCTCCCAGCATGCTCCCTTCTCACCCCACTTCATGTCGGAGGTGTTTGTTAAGGTTGAGGTACCCATTGCGGGTACGGAGGCTGGAGCCCACATGCTGCTTCCTTCCCCATCCCTTTTTACAGGGCTCTGGGTGAAGTGGGATTCTATCGGTCTCCAGGCACTGAGACCGTGCTCCATCCACAGCCCCTGGTATCTGCTGGACATGGAGCGGAGTATCTTCAGGGACATGGCCCTGCTACATGGAGGTACTCTGTGTCCCTGTGGGGACCGCGCAGACACACGGCAGCACTGCTGGGTGTGTTAGTGCGCCAGGGACAGCGGCGCTGTCCGCACTAGTGCCATCGCACACCACAGCGTTGCTGGGTGTGTTAGTGTATTGGGTGACTACTGCGCTAACCGCCGCTGCCATTTTTATTTAAGGCGCCGCTGGGATTTGTGGTGCGCCGGGGACTTCCGCGCCGGCCAGCACTGATATGCCGGCCGCGCTTATTAACTAGAGTCCCCGGCTTCTGGGCCTAGTCTCCCTTCGTTACCGCCCACAGGCCTGACAGTCAGGGTAGGGGCGTGACGCTGCATAGCACAGCAGCGCTGAGAGCTGGAGTATGTTTTGCATACTCCACCCCTCTCACTGTGTGCACTGTGAAACCGGATTCCCGCACTTTCTCAGGCACGCCCACGGCTTCCTTCTCTACAAGGACGCCGGCAGCCATTAGTGTCAGTTTCTGTACGATACAGAGACAAGTGTGGAAGACCCTGGCATTCTGATAGTCACACAATCGCTGCAACAGGCGTTAAGCAGCACCTGTGGTGCTAACCCCACTAGTGCAGAAGTGCACTTATAGATATGCTTGTACTATATACATTGCACTGTTTGGTCGCACGTTGTATATACCCTCCTGGATTGTGCGGAGGAGTTATCAGCATATTCTCTGTGTAAAACAAAGGTGCAGAACCACATGTTTTTCTATGCAGCCGGTACAGCATGTACGGCTATACGGCCGGCAGGTTACATAGACCCCCATTATATCCAACTCAGCCGGAGTCTCTGCTAATGGCCAGAGGATGAGGACGGTGTCTGCAGTATTTACTGACAGATTTTCTGAGACTATGGGCTATGATACTAGAAGCCTAGCAGTCCGGACATGTCTCTCACAACATGGGCACTGTTGAATCATTGATCCATGGCCCCCCTCAGTGTGAACAACTAACAGCTCCGGGAATGTCACACGCATCCCAGAGTCACGGCTCTGCACAGACGTCAGTCCCAGACAGCCTAAGCGGGCTCACTATGAGCGGCCCTCGGTTTCATCAGGGTCCTAGCAGAAGGACTCTCTGTGTAATGAGGCGGAAGTAGCGGCTCAGGATTCTGATCCTGAGACCGCTCTCAATCTGGATACACCTAATGGTGACGCCATAGTGAATAATCTTATAGCGTCCATCAATAGAATGTTGGTTATTTCTCACCCAGCTCCTCCAGTGGAGGAGTCAGCTTCACGTATTTTTCTGGACCACTCTGCCTTCAGAGAGGCAGTCCAGGAACACCACACTTATCCAGATATGCGCTTCTCCAAACGGCTTAGGATACACGTTATCCCTGCCCCCTGACGTGGTCAAGGACTGGACCCAGTGTCCCAAGCGGCATCCTCCAATCTCCAGGCTTGTAGCTAGATCCATAGTTGCAGTGGGAGATGGAGCTGCACTTAAAGATGCCACTGACAGACAGATGGATCTCTGGTCTAAATCCATCTATGAGACTGTCGGCGCACCGTTGGCTCCAGCATTCTCACCCTTGGGGCACTCCAAGCTATTTCAGCTTGTCTTACACAGATTGACACGGTTACACGTACATCTGTGCCGCAGGTGGCATCCTTAACCTCTCAAATGTCTGCATTTGTTTCTTACGCGATTCAGGTTGCCCTAGACTCTGCGAACCGTACGGCAGTAGCCTCCGCTGCTCCGTGTTTTTAAGCAGAGCCTGGTCTGCTCGTTAAGTGAATGGAAGGCAGATTCTGCTTCCAAAAAAGGTTGCTTAACCAGTTGCCTTTTTCTGCTGACCGACTGTTTGGTGAGCGTTTGGATGTAACCATTAAACAGTCCAGGGGTAAGGATTCATCCTTTCCTCAGCCCGGACACAACAAACCCCAACAGAGCAGGAGGCAGTCGTGGTTTCGGTCTTTTCGAGGCTCGGGCAGGTCCCATTTTTCCTCGTCCAATATGGACTCAAAAGGATCAGAGGAGCTCAGATTCTTGGCGGGCTCAGTCACGCCCAAAAAAAGAGACAGTCTGAAAACCCGCTTCCAAGGCGGCTTCCTCATGACTTGCGGCCTCCTCTCTCCGCATCCTCGGTCGGTAGCAGGCTCACCCGCCTTGGAGATATTTAGCTGCCATAGGTCAATGACCGTTGGGTGTGAGACATTCTGTCTCACGGGTACAGGATAGAGCTCACTTCTCGTCCTCCAACTCGATTCTTCAGAACTTCTCCACCTCCCGGCCGAGCCGCTGCTCTTCTGCAAACAGGGTGCACTCTATAGGCAGAAAGAGTGATGACCCCCGTTCCTCTTCAGGAACAAGGTCATGGTTTTTACCCCAAATTATTTGCGGTGCCTATAAGAACGGGCCGTTCCGTCCCGTTCTGGATCTAAAACTGCTCAGCAAGCTCGTGGACACCAGGCGGTTCCGGATGGAATCCCTCCGCCATGTCATCGCCTCAATGTCCCAAGGAGATTTCCTAGCATCATTAGGCATCAAGGATGCTTATCCACATGTGCCGATTGATCCAGAGCACTAGCGTTTCTACGCTTCGTTATAGGAGACGAACACCTTCTGTTCGTAGCTCTACCTTCCGGCTAGCGACAGTCCCACTGGTCTTCGCCAAGGTCAGGGCAGCAGTAGTCACAGTCCTGCACTCTCAGGGTCACTCTGTGATCCCATATTTAGACGATCTACTTGTCAAGGCACTCTCTTAGGAAACATGCCGACACTGCCCGAACGTTGCGCTGGAGACTCTCTAGAGTTTTGGGTGGATCATCAACTTTTTGAAGTCAGATCCGACCCCGACCCTATCGCTAACATATCTAGGCATGGAGTTTCATACTCTCTCAGCGATAGTGAAGCTTCCGCTAGACAAACAGCATTCACTACGGGCTGCAATCTCTTCTTTAAGAACCAGTCGCACACATTGAGACGCCTCATGCACTTCCTACGTAAGATGGTAGCAATGGAGGCAGTTCTTTTCGCGCAGTTTCATCTGCGTCCACTACAATGTGACATTCTCCGCCAATGGGACGGGGAGTCGACCTCCCTCAACAGAGTCGTCTTTCTTTCTCAGGCGGCCAAGGAATCTCTACGGTGGTGGCTTCTTCCCACCTCATGGTCAAAAAGAAGGTCCTTCCTATCCCCATCCTGGGCGATAGTTACGACAGACGCGAGTCTATCAGGGTGGGGAGCAGTTTTTCTCCACCACAGCGCTCAGGGTACGTGGACTCAGCAAGAGTCCACCCTTCAGATCAATGTTCTTGAACACAGAGCAGTGTATCTTGCCCTACAAACCTTCCAACAGCAGCTGGACAGCAAGCAAATCCGACTTCAGTCGGACAACTCCACAGCGGTGGCATACATCAACCACCAAGGAAGAACGCGCAACCGGCAAGCCTTCCAGGAAGTCCGGCAGGTTCTGATGTGGGTGGAAGACACGGCATCCACCATATCCACAGTTCACATCCCAGGCGTGGAAAACTAGGAAGCTGACTTCCTAAGTCGCCGGGGTGTGGCCGAAAGGGTATGGTCTCTTCACCCGGACGGGTTTCAGGAGATCTGGCGCCGCTGACAGAGGCCGGACGTCGATCTAATGGCGTCACGGCACAACAACAATGTGCCAGCTTCATGGCACGGTTTCACAATCATCGAGCTCTGGCGGCAGACGCCTTAGTTCAGCATTGGTCGCAGTTCCAGCTACCTTATGTGCCACCTCTGGCATTGTTGCCCAGAGTGCTGCGCTAGATCAGGACCGACTGCGGCCGCGCCATCCTCGTCGCTACAGATTGGCCGAGGATGTTGTGGTTCCCGGTTCTGTGGTGCCTCACGGTAGGCTAACCGGGGGCACTACCAGACCAATCAGACTGGCTGTCTCAAGGGCCATTCTTCCATTTGAATTCTACGGCCCTCAACCTGATGGTGTGGCATTGAGTCCTGGAACCTAGTGTCGTCAGGATTACCTCAGGACGTGGTTGCCACCATGAGACAGGCTAGCATACCAACGTCCGCCAAGATTGACCACAGGACGTGGAAGATATTCTTATCTCGGTGCTCGGCGCAGGGTGTTTCTCCCTGGCCGGTTGCATCGTCTATGTTTCCTTCCTTCCTGCAATCTAGGTTGGAAAAAGGGTTGTCGCTCAGTTCCCTTTAGGGACAAGTCTCAGCGCTATCTGTATTTTTTCAGAAACGACTTCCTCAGGTACGCACGTTCCTACGGGGAGTTTGTCATCTCAGCACTCCGTACAAGCGGCCGTTAGAGCCCTGGGATCTGAACAAGGTTCTAATTGCTCTCCAGATGCCGCCTTTCGAGCCTTTGAAAGAGGTCTCCCTTCCCGCTTTTCTCGGGAAGTGGCCTTCTAGTAACGGTCTCGTCTCTTAGGAGAGTTTCCGAGCTAGCAACGCTCTCATACAAATCTCCCTTCCTGGTCCTTCACCAGGACAGGGTAGTTCTGCGTCCGATTCCGGAATTTCTCCCTAAGGTGGTATCCCATTTTCATATCAATCAGGATATCACCTCACCTTCTTTGTGTCCTCGTCCAGTCCATCAATTTCAGAAGGATTTGCATCTGTTGGTTCTGGTGAGAGCACTCAGGTTCTACTTCCCGCATGGCGCTCCTGCGCCACCCGGATGCACTCTTTGTCCTTGTCGCTGGTCGGCGTAAACAGTCGCAAGCTTCTGAATCCACCCTGGCTCGGGGGATCGAGGAACCAATTCTTGAAACCTACAGTTCTATTGGGCTTCTGGTTCTCTCAAGGCTGAAGGCCCATTCTACCAGAGCCGTGGGTGCATCCTGGGCATTACGGCACCAGGCTACGGCTCAGCAGGTGTGTCAGGCACCTACCTGATTGAGTCTGCATGCTTTTACCAAGCATTTTCAGGTGCATACCTACGCTTCGGCAGACGCCAGCCTAGGTAGATAAGTCCTTCAGGCGGCGATTGCCCACCTGTAGGAAAGGGCTGTTTGACGGCCCTATCACGAGGTATTCTTTTACCCACCCAGGGACTGCTTTTGGACGTCCCAATTGTCTGGGTCTCCCAATTAGGAGCGAAAAAGAAGAAGGGAATTTTGTTTACTTACCGTAAATTCCTTTTCTTCTAGCTCCAATTGGGAGACCCAGCACCCGCCCTGTTTTCTCGGGGTTTTTCTGTTTTTTCGGGTACACATGTTCATGTGGTATGGTTCAGTTCTCCGATGTTTCCTCGGATTGAATTGGTCTTTAAACCAGTTATTGGCTTTCCTCCTTCTTGCTTTGGCACTAAAACTGGTGAGCCAGTGATCCCACTGGGGGTGTATAGCCAGAAGGGGAGGGGCCTTACACTTTTAAGTGTAATACTTTGTGTGGCCTCCGGAGGCAATAGCTATACACCCAATTGTCTGGGTCTCCCAATTGGAGCTAGAAGAAAAGGAATTTACGGTAAGTAAACAAAATTCCCTTCTTTCTAAAGATCCCTTTATCTATGCTAGTGTGTACAGGGACAGTTAAGCTGGTGTCACACATAACGACGACGACAACGACGTCGCTGCTACGTCACCATTTTCTGTGACGTTGCAGCGACGTCCCGTCGCTATCGCTGTGTGTGACATCCAGCAACGACCTGGCCCCTGCTGTGAGGTCGCCGGTCGTTGCTGAATGTCCAGCTTCATTTTTTGGTCGTCACTCTCCCGCTGTGACACACACATCGCTGTGTGTGACAGCGAGAGAGCGACGAAATGAAGCGATCAGGAGCCGGCACTGGCAGCTGCGGTAAGCTGTAACCAGCGTAAACATCGGGTAACCAAGGGAAGACCTTTCCCTGGTTACCCGATGTTTACGCTGGTTACCAGCCTCCGCTCTTGCTGCCAGCGCCGGCTCCTGCACTGTGACATGTGGCTGCAGTACGCATCGGGTAATTAACCCGATGCATACTGTAGCAAGGAGAGCAAGGAGCCAGCGCTAAGCAGTGCGCGCGGCTCCCTGCTCTCTGCACTGTGACATGTAGCTGCAGCACACATCGGGTTAATTAACCCGATGTGTGCTGCAGGAGAGCAAGGAGCCAGCGCTAAGCGCGGCTCCCTGCTCTCTGAACTGTGACATGTAGCTGCAGCACACATCGGGTTAATTAACCCGATGTGTGCTGCAGGAGAGCAAGGAGCCAGCGCTAAGCGCGGCTCCCTGCTCTCTGAACATGTAGCACAGCGACCTTATGATCGCTGCTTCTGCTGTGTTTGACAGCTAAGCAGCGATCATAACAGCGACTTACAAGGTCGCTGTTACGTCACCGAAAATGGTGACGTAACAGCGACGTCGTTGTCGCTGTCGTTTAGTGTGACACCAGCTTTAGGCTGGGATTAGTAATTTGCATATTGCACCTGACAGGTTCCCTTTAAGTACATCTATCTCCACTACCCTCTTCTTTGATTCACAGCTCTAGATTTATAGAGCTAAAGAAGAATGGAAATGAATGTAAATGGGAAGGTGCACTTAAAGGTTTGTCCACGTCAAGGGTGCCCCGAGCGTCTATGCTTGTTTGAACAGTCATTCTGTACTGACAGAGTTCCTAAAAGTTTATTCTAATGTTCCCTTTTTCACAAATGCATTTCTCCTCTGTCTTCGATCTCCCTGCTTTGCCAAGGAGGGTGGGGGGTGGTTTGTGCTCCTGAAAATTGTCAGTTTAGACTAGTGACCTGGTCACTCCACTGGTCTGAGCTGCCATTTTTCAAGCTGCCTCTTCAACATGGGGGAAGCATGGGGAGCAGTGCAGCCGATCAGATCCAGCCGGCCCCAGAGCTGCGGGAGCCGTCTGTAAAGAAGAGCCTACATGGGGCGCGCGCTCCATTCTTATGTAAGGCGGCTTTCACACTACGTTTTTTTAACATCCGTCATGAACGTTCTTTTAACACAAAAACGGATCCAGTGCAAATGCGTTTTCATCTCAATGCATTTGCAATGGACTCGCGTCAACATGCGTTCACCTGCGTTTGCGTGCGTTATAGTAGGGATCCAGCGACTTGCAGTTTTTTTTTTTACTTTTTTCAAAAACACTACTTGTAGCGTTTTTGAGCTGCGTCCATATACCGTATTTCACTGGATCCTGACTATACTGCATGCAAACGCATGTGAACGCTGGCATGCTGATACACAGGATCCTGCTTGCTCTACGGAGCATGCCCAGAAACCAGCCTGGCATGATCAGTCTCTCTCCCTCTCCCTCTCCCTCTCCCTTTCCCCCCTTTTCCCCCCTTTTCCCCCCTTTTCCCCCCTTTTCCCCCCTTTTCCCCCCTTTTCCCCCCTTTTCCCCCCTTTTCCCCCCTTTTCCCCCCATCTCCCCCATCTCTCTCCTCTCTCTCTCCCCCGCCTGAGATCGGCGGACGCTCGTAACCAAGGTAAATATTGATTATCCAAGCAAAGCACTTCGCTTAGTTACCAGCGTCCGCAGCTGTCAGATGCCGGCTCCCAGTCTGTCACGTTCAGTTCCCCTCACTGCCGATCACATGACTTCAATGCCCGCCCATAAACTTCAAGTGACAGGATCCTGCAAAAATAACACATGCGTTTGCATGCGTCTTTCTTTGTAAAAACAGGATCCACTTTTACAGCAAAAAAAAACATTCATGACGCATGTTAAAAAAACGTAGCCTAACCAGTCACTCGGAGAGTGCAGGGTGGTTGAGGACCTCAGCATTGAACTTTTACAATGTAAAATTTTAAACATCCCCACGTTCTAGGGAGAAGATTTTTAATAAGTGGTAAACTGGAAAGTTGGGGGAAGATTGGGTAACCTGTTTCTTTTCTTCCTTAGGCTTTCTTTACCAGAGGACTGGCGTGGGCTTCGAGCAGATGACCTCTCCTCTGTCAGTGGCATTCCTGGTTGTATTTTTGTTCACGCCAGTGGCTTCATTGGTGGAAATGAGACACAGGAAGGAGCTCTGGAAATGGCACGGAAAGCGCTGACGTCCTAAGGCTGTCGCTTTGTATAAGGCGAGGTTACAGCCGCGTTCATCATGCAGAGCAGGACGTCTGATATTTTGTATTTATACCATGTGACATCAGTAAATATTTTTGTATTGAACTCTCTTCTGTAGTACCAATTATTCTTACCCACCCATCTACAGTATGTCAGTGACAGTCTATGTCCAGCCATATGTAACCTGAGGCACTCTGCAAACCCACCTTAGGTCCTGAGTTATATTTGCCTTTGTGCGTGGTTTTTTTTTTTTTTTGTTTTGTGGCTTTTTAAAAAGTTGCAAAGTTTCACTTTATTTCTCCTCTGGAGAGACTTTCTGAACTTAGATTAACCCCTTTATGACCAGACTATTTCTTCAGCGCTCTATTGGGAGACCCAGACGATTGGGGTATAGCTACTGCCCTCCGGAGGCCACACAAAGCACTACACTAAAAAGTGCAAGGCCCCTCCCCTTCTGGCTATACCCCCCCGTGGTATCACGGGTACTCCAGTTTTCAAGCTTTGTGCGAAGGAGGTCAGACATTCCATGCATAGCTCCACAGATTTTAGTCAGCAGTAGCTGCTGACTATTTCGGATGGAAGAAAAGAGGGCCCATATAGGGTTCCCAGCATGCTCCCTTCTCACCCGTAGATGGTGTTGTAAGGTTGAGGTACCTATTGCTGGTACAGAGGCTGGAGCCCCACATGCTGTTTTCCTTCCACATCCCCTTGTAGGGCTCTGTGGAAGTGGGATCCTGCCGGCCTCAAAGCTCTGACGCCGGGCTCCATCCACAGACCCATAGCACCTGGTGGATGCCGAGCAGGAGTACCATCAGGGACAAGGCCCTGCATCATACAGGTACTCTGTGTCCCCGGCAGGCACAGACACACTCCGGGCTGGCTGGGTGTTGTAGTGCGCCGGGGACCGTAACGCTAGAGCTAGTGTTCCTACAGTTTAACTGGGGGACTTTTTTCTGTGTTGTGGGAACGCAGCGCCGACCCCCGCTGGACCGGCGGCGCTGCTGTGACTTTTAGTTCGCCGGGGACACGCCGACCGCGCTTTTACGGCGGTGGCGTTTATAAATCGAGTCCCCGGCTTTTGCGGCCTAGGACGCCGGCAGCTCCGATTCGTTCCCGCCCCCACCCTGTCAATCAGGGTAGGGGAGAGACGCTGTTTCACGGCAGCGACGAGGGCTGGAGCCTGATTTACATGCTCCAGCCCTCTCACTAGGCACAGAGGGAAGCAGGCTTCCCGCTCTTAGTCAGGAACGCCCAGGGCCCGCCCCCCCTCCTCTCTCAGGACGCCGGCAGCCATTACATGCATGTCTGGCTGGAGGAAGGACGCAAGGCTCTGGGAGACCTGGACTAGGGGGCTTTGGAGATCACACACCCGCTCTTAAGCGGGCGGTAAGCGGCTTTTCAGCTGGCCCCTCTAGTGCCTCAGTGTGTATTAGTGTACTGTGTCACTGGACATATATATATTTCCTTATTGCTTGCACTGTGAGGTCGCTTCCTGGCTGTATACCCAGATCGCTCTGAGGAGGCAGCAACATGTCATCCACAAAACGCAAGGCTGCCAAGGCTAGGGCTGTGTACACTGCGTGTGCTGCATGTGGGGCTGCTCTACCAGCAGGCTCCAAGGACCCCCATTGTGTGCAATGCTCAGATCCGGTGCTGCTTCGCCAGCCGGAGTCAGGAGAGATAGTGACCCAGGCTGAGACGCCTGTAAGTCCTGCCCCGGTGTCAGGGACAGACTTTGCAGTTTTTGCTGATAATATGTCTGTGACTATGGCAAAAATCCTTGAAACTTTGCAATCCATGCCTGGGGCTCAGTCTATGGACACGGCGAGGTCTCTGTCCTCTAATCCCCCTCAGTTGGATTTAATCCAGACTGCAAGGGGGTCCCCGGCTTCACAGGCTGAGTATTATGACTCAGATGATAGCCCCAGCCACCCTAAGCGGGCTCGCTGGGAAAGACCCTCAACGTCATCACACTGCTCAGGGTCTCAGCGTAATCAGTCGCTCTGTGATGCGTCTGATGAGAGTGATCAGGAGTCTTATCCTGGAACCCCTCTCAATCTGGATACCCCGGATGGGGACGCCATGGTAAACGAGCTTATCTCAGCCATCAATAGACTGTTGGATATTTCTCCCCCAGCCCCTTCTGCAGAGGAGGCAGCTGCAGAGCAGGAGAAGTTTCGTTTTCTCTATCCCAAGCGTAAATTAAGTGCTTTCTTGGATCACTCTGACTTCAGAGAATCAATCCAGAAACACGACGCTCATCCAGAAAGGCGTTTCTCTAAACGTTCTAAGGATACACGTTTTCCTTTCCCCCCTGATGTGGTCAAGCGCTGGACCCAGTGTCCAAAAGTTGACCCCCCGATTTCCAAACTTGCAGCTAGATCCATAGTTGCAGTGGAGGATGGCGCTTCACTTAAGGATGCCAATGACAGACAGATGGACCTCTGGTTAAAATCTGTCTATGAAGCTATCGGCGCGTCGTTTGCTCCAGCATTCGCAGCCGTATGGGCACTCCAAGCTATTTCAGCAGGGTTAGCAAAAGTGGATGCTATCTTACATCCAGCGGTGCCGCAAGTGGCGTCCCTTACCTCGCAGATGTCCGCGTTTGCGTCTTACGCTATCAATGCGGTCCTAGAATCTACCAGCCGCACCTCAATGGCGTCCGCCAATTCGGTAGTTTTGCGCAGAGCCTTGTGGTTAAAGGACTGGAAAGCAGATGCTGGTTCCAAAAAATGTTTAACCAGCCTGCCTTTATCTAGAGATAGACTGTTTGGCGAGCCATTGGCTGACATTATTAAACAGTCCAAGGGTAAAGACTCTTCTTTGCCCCAGCCCAGATCAAGCAAACCTCAGCAGAAAAAATGGCAGCAGAGGTTTCAGTCCTTTCGAGGTTCGGGCAAGACACAATTCTCCTCGTCCAAAGGGACTCAGAGGACGCAAAGAAGCTCAGATTCCTGGCGGGCTCACGCGCGCCCCAAGAAAGCAAATGGAGGAACCGCTTCCAAAGCGGCTACCTCATGACTTCCAGCTTCCCCCCTCCGCATCTCCGGTCGGGGGCAGGCTCTCCCGCTTTTCCGACATTTGGATGTCACAGGTCAAAGACCGGTGGGTGACAGACATTTTGTCTCGCGGGTACAGAATCGAGTTCAGTTCTCGTCCTCCAGCTCGGTTCTTCAGAACCTCCCCACATCCAGACCGAGCAGATGCCCTGCTGCAGGCGGTGGACTCCCTAAGAGCGGAAGGAGTAGTGGTTCCTGTACCGCCTCAGGAACAAGGGAGAGGGTTTTACTCCAATCTCTTTGTGGTTCCAAAAAAGGACGGCTCGTTCCGTCCTGTTCTGGATCTAAAGCTGCTCAACAAACATGTGCACGCCAGGCGGTTCCGGATGGAAACCCTCCGCTCTGTCGTGGCCTCAATGTCTCAAGGAGACTTCCTTGCCTCAATAGACATCAAAGATGCTTATCTCCACGTGCCAATTGCTACAGAACATCAA
Source organism: Anomaloglossus baeobatrachus (assembly GCF_048569485.1). Lineage (NCBI taxonomy): Eukaryota > Metazoa > Chordata > Amphibia > Anura > Aromobatidae > Anomaloglossus > Anomaloglossus baeobatrachus. The sequence continues at coordinate 690,240,312 of NC_134354.1, forward strand.
CGTTTTCTACGTTTTGTGATAGGAAACGAACATCTTCAGTTCGTAGCTCTGCCATTCGGTCTGGCGACAGCCCCACGGGTTTTCACCAAGGTCATGGCGGCAGTGGTAGCGGTCTTGCACTCTCAGGGACACTCGGTGATCCCTTACCTAGACGATCTACTTGTCAAGGCACCCTCTCAAGAGGCATGCCAACTCAGTCTACATGCTACACTGGAGACTCTACAGACGTTCGGATGGATCATCAACTTTCCAAAGTCGAATCTGTCTCCGACACAGTCACTAACGTATCTTGGCATGGAGTTCCATACTCGAGCAGCGAGAGTGAAGCTTCCGCTGAACAAGCAGCGGTCACTACAGACAGGGGTGCAATCCCTCCTTCAGGGCCAGTCGCACCCCTTACGGCGCCTCATGCACTTCCTCAGGAAGATGGTGGCAGCCATGGAAGCAGTTCCCTTTGCGCAGTTTCATCTGCGTCCACTTCAATGGGACATTCTCCGCCAATGGGACGGGAAGTCAACGTCCCTGGACAGGAAAGTCTCTCTTTCCCAGACGGCCAAGGACTCTCTACAATGGTGGCTCCTTCCCACCTCATTGTCTCAGGGAAGATCCTTCCTGCCCCCATCCTGGGCAGTGGTCACGACAGATGCGAGTCTGTCAGGGTGGGGAGCAGTGTTTCTCCACCACAGGGCTCAGGGGACGTGGACTCCGCAGGAGTCCACCCTTCAGATCAATGTTCTGGAAATCAGAGCAGTGTATCTTGCCCTACTAGCCTTCCAGCAGTGGCTGGAAGGAAGGCAGATCCGAATTCAGTCGGACAACTCCACAGCGGTGGCATACATCAACCACCAAGGGGGGACACGCAGTCGGCAAGCCTTCAAGGAAGTCCGGCGGATTCTGATGTGGGTGGAAGCCACGGCCTCCACCATATCCGCAGTTCACATCCCCGGCGTAGAAAACTGGGAAGCAGACTTCCTCAGTCGCCAGGGCATGGACGCAGGGGAATGGTCCCTTCACCCGGACGTGTTTCAGGAAATCTGTCGCCGATGGGGAGTGCCGGACGTCGACCTAATGGCGTCCCGGCACAACAACAAGGTCCCGACATTCATGGCGAGGTTGCGCGATCAAAGAGCTCTGGCGGCAGACGCATTGGTTCAAGATTGGTCGCAGTTCCGGCTCCCATACGTCTTTCCACCTCTGGCACTCTTGCCCAGAGTGTTACGCAAGATCAGATCCGATTGCAGCCGCGTCATACTCGTCGCCCCAGACTGGCCGAGGAGATCGTGGTATCCGGATCTGTGGCATCTCACGGTCGGTCGACCGTGGTCACTGCCAGACCGACCAGACTTACTGTCCCAAGGGCCGTTTTTCCATCAGAATTCTGCGGCCCTGAACCTGACTGTGTGGCCATTGAGTCCTGGATCCTAGCGTCTGCAGGATTATCTCAAGGAGTCGTAGCCACAATGAGACAAGCTAGGAAGTCAACGTCTGCTAAGATCTACCACAGAACGTGGAAGATTTTCTTATCTTGGTGCTCTGCACAGAGTGTATCCCCTTGGCCATTTGCATTGCCCACCTTTCTTTCCTTCCTGCAATCGGGGTTGGAAAAGGGCTTGTCGCTCAGCTCCCTTAAAGGGCAAGTCTCGGCACTGTCGGTGTTTTTTCAGAAGCGTCTAGCACGTCTTCCTAAGGTGCGCACGTTCCTACAGGGGGTCTGTCATATTGTGCCCCCGTACAAGCGGCCGTTAGATCCATGGGATCTGAACAGAGTACTTGTTGCTCTGCAAAAGCCGCCCTTCGAGCCTCTAAAGGACGTTTCCTTTTCTCGCCTGTCACAGAAAGTGGAGTTTCTTGTCGCGATCACATCGCTTCGGCGAGTGTCTGAGCTGGCAGCTTTGTCATCCAAGGCTCCTTTCCTGGTGTTCCACCAGGACAAGGTAGTGCTGCGCCCCATTCCGGAGTTTCTCCCTAAGGTCGTATCCTCGTTTCATCTTAATCAGGATATATCCTTGCCTTCCTTTTACCCTCATCCGGTTCACCGGTATGAAAAGGACTTACGTTTGCTAGATCTGGTGAGAGCACTCAGAATCTACATTTCCCGAACGGCGCCCATGCGCCGTTCCGATGCTCTTTTTGTCCTTGTCGCTGGTCCGCGCAAGGGATTGCAGGCTTCTAAAGCCACCCTGGCTCGATGGATCAAAGAACCAATTCTAGAGGCCTACCGCTCTGCGGGGCTTCCGGTTCCTTCAGGGCTAAAAGCCCACTCAACCAGAGCCGTGGGTGCGTCCTGGGCATTACGACACCAGGCTTCGGCTCAACAGGTGTGCCAGGCAGCAACCTGGTCCAGTCTGCACACTTTCACCAAGCATTATCAGGTGCATACCTATGCTTCGGCGGATGCCAGCTTAGGTAGAAGAGTCCTGCAGGCGGCAGTGACATCCCCGTAGGGGAGGGCTGTTTTTTTGCAGCTCTAACATGAGGTATTTCTTTACCCACCCAGGGACAGCTTTTGGACGTCCCAATCGTCTGGGTCTCCCAATAGAGCGCTGAAGAAGAAGGGAATTTTGTTACTTACCGTAAATTCCTTTTCTTCTAGCTCTTATTGGGAGACCCAGCACCCGCCCTGTTGTCCTTCGGGATTTTTTTGTGGTTTGCGGGTACACATGTTGTTCATGTTGAACGTTTTTTTCGGTTCTCCGATGTTTCTCGGAGTTAATTTGTTTAAACCAGTTATTGGCTTCCTCCTTCTTGCTTTGGCACTAAAACTGGAGTACCCGTGATACCACGGGGGGGTATAGCCAGAAGGGGAGGGGCCTTGCACTTTTTAGTGTAGTGCTTTGTGTGGCCTCCGGAGGGCAGTAGCTATACCCCAATCGTCTGGGTCTCCCAATAAGAGCTAGAAGAAAAGGAATTTACGGTAAGTAACAAAATTCCCTTCTTTCCACTTTTTTCTCCCCTGCTTCCAAGAACCCTTTTTTTATTTTTTGATTTTTCTTTCCACATAACTTTTTTTTTTCTTTTTTTTTTTTTTTGTCGGAAAGTTTTACTTTTTAACGACACTATATTAATTTTATCATGTGATGCACTGGAAAGTGGGAACAAAATTACAACTGCTGTGAAATTGCAAGAGAGTGCAATTCCACAATTGTTGTTTTGGGTTTATTTACCGTGTTCACTATAATGGTAAAACTGACCTGGCATTATGATTCTCCGTGTCCGGACAATTAGGGTATGTGCGGGTTTTACCGCGTTTTTCGGGTGCGTTTTTGGCCTCAAAACTGCATGCACTTCTTTCCCCAGCAAAGTCTGAGATTTCATTTTTGCTGTCCGCACAGTGCAGTTTTGTTTGGCTGCGTTTTTGTGGTGACCTAAAAAAAGCAACATGTCAATTATTTCTGCGTTTTTGCCAGCGTTTTTCACCCATGCAATGCATTGGGAAAAATGCTGGAACAAAACCGCAGCAAAAAAAGTATGCGATTTTTGGATGCGTTTTTACCGCAGGTGCGTTTTTATGCGTTTTTTGCTGCCACAAAGCACAAAAATGCTGCATCTTTGTGGTCACATAAAAGCAACGTGCGCACATACCCTTAGGCGGATGCCAAACGTATAGGTTTTTTTTTTTGTTTTTCTTCTATTTAAGTGGCAAGTAAACATTTTGAAAAGTTTGTAGAGAGAGAAAAAAAAGAAGATTTTGTTTTGTGTTGCCATTTTTTGAGACCCCTTATATTTTCATTTTTCGGGCTATTGCTTATGGGGCTTTTGAGCACTTATTTTTTTGCGCCCTGAGCGGACATTTTCACTGACACCATTTTGTGGCAGATATAATGTTATTGCAATGTTGCAGCAGCCGAAAAAAAACATAATTCTGGTGTATTTTTTTTTTTTTATCTTTTTAAACGTTTTTTTCCACTTTTACTGCATGTTAGGGGATTTGAAGCAGAGTAGAGGAATTTCACTTAAACCTTCAATGGCTTGATCGCCTATTGAATACACTGCAATACATTAATGGGAATCTGTCAGGAGGTTTTTGCTACTTCATTGGAGAGCAGCATCTTGTAGGCAATAAGATTCTGAAAGTAATCATGTTTATCTTAGATTACAGTGTGCAGCCATTCTGACTTTATCTCAGAATTGAGCTAGCAGAGCTGAGAGCTGTCCCTGCCCACACTCCAGGCTGTCTATAGAGATTGACACCGTACTTTTCACATAGCGAGATTACTAGCGAGATCGCTGCTGAGTCACAGGTTTCTTCGGCGCTCCATTGGGAGACCCAGACGATTGGGTGTATAGCACTGCCTCCGGAGGCCACACAAAGCAATTACACTAAAAAGTGTAAGGCCCCTCCCCTTCTGGCTATACACCCCCAGTGGGATCACTGGCTCACCAGTTTTCTGCTTTGTGCGAAGGAGGTCAGACATCCATGCATAAGCTCCACTGTTCAGTCAGCAGTAGCTGCTGACTATATCGGATGGAAGAAAAGAGGGCCCATACTAGGGCCCCCAGCATGCTCCCTTCTCACCCCACTTGCGGTTTGTAAGGTTGAGGTACCTATTGCTGGTACGGAGGCTGGAGCCCACATGCTGTTTTCCTTCCCCATCCCCCTGAGGGGCTCTGAGGAAGTGGGATCTTTCCGGCCACCAAGCCCTGAGGCCGGGCTCCATCCACAGACCCATAGAACCTGCTGGATGTGGAGCGGGAGTGCCGTTCAGGGACAAGGCCCTGCAACTTTCAGGTACTCTGTGTCCCCGTATGGCAGGCCACGCACACTCCAGGCTTGCTGGGTGTGCTAGTGCGCCGGGGACTGTAGCGCTGTGCGCTGGGCTTATAGTCCCTGCAGATTACTGGGGGACTTTACGTGTGGGGACCGCCGCGCCGACCGCCCCTGGAGCGGCGGCGCAGCTGCGACTTGTAGTGCGCCGGGGACGCGCCGACCGCGCTTTTACGGCGGCGGCGCTTCTAACTTTAGTCCCCGGCTTTTGCGGCCTAGCGCCGCTTCGTTCCCGCCCCCACCCTGTCACTCAGGGAAAGGGAGAGACGCTGTTCTATAGCAGCGCCGAGGGCTGGAGCCTTATTTGCATCTCCAGCCCCCTTCACTAGACACAGTGGGCGCCGGGTTCCCGCTCTTGTCTCGGGCACGCCCTCGGCCCGCCCCTCTCCTCTGGACGCCGGCAGCCATTCCGGCACGCAGAGCGGGAAAACGGAGACACTGAGCTACCAGCAGGATTCCGGCGCCACACACCCGCTTTTGTGCGGGCGGTAAGCGGCAACTAAAGTGCTGACCCACTAATGCCGAAGTGTCCTGTTGTACTTTTGTACGGTCGCTATTCAGGATGCAGACCTAGAAACAGCAGCAAAAGATCAGGGGTGCTAAAGCACAGACTCTATATGCTGCTTGTCTTGCATGTGCTGCAGTGTCATGTGTCCTTTATGCTTGTATGCTTTACATTGCACTGTAAGGGCTATTCTTGGCTGTCTTCCCGCCTAGATGGCTAGACAGCGGCAGCAAACAGCAATGGTGCTAAGGCACAAGCTTTCAATGCTGCTTGGATTGCATGTACTGCAGAGTTTATTTTCATGCTTGTACATTCACTGCATGTCGCTATTCTTGGCTAATGCTCCTTGATGACTAGACAACAGCAGCAGAAAAGCAAGGGTGCTAAGGCACAAGCTTTCAATGCTGCTTGGATTGCATGTGCTGCAGTGGTTATTTTCATGCTTGTATGCTATACATTCACTGTATGTCGCTTTTCCTGGCTAATGCTCCTGAATAACTAGACAACGGCAGCAGAAAAGCAAAGGTGCCAAGGCACAGGCTTTCTATGCTCCTTGTACTGCATGTGCTGAAGTGTTTATTGTACTTCATGCTTGTATGCTATACATTGCACTGTACGGTCGCTATTCTTGGCTAATGCTCCTAGATGGCTAGACAGCAACAGCAAAAAAAAAAAAAAAAACCATGGGTGCCAAGGCACAGGATTTCTTGCTGCTTGTACTGCATGCGACTGTTCCAGGACCCCCAGTGTGTGCAATTACTCAACGGGGTCTCTGCTACAGGTGGCCAAAAGAACCACCTGTGATCCCTGTCCAGGGACAGGGACGTAGTTGCAGTTTCCGCTGATATATTGTCTGTGGCTATGACTAACATCTTACAGACTTGCAGTCCAGACAGACCTTGGGCAATGTTGATTCAATGCCCCTGGCCACCCTGATTTCGAAACAAATCATGGCTCCAAGAGGGTCCCATGCATCCCAGGGTGCAGGCTCTGACACGGACGACAGTCCCAGACGGCCTCAGCGAGCTCCCTAAGAACGGCCCTCGACTTCATCACAGTACTCTCTGTATGACGAGGCAGACGTAGCTGTTCAGGACTCTGATCCTGAGACCGCTCTCAATCCGGATACACCGGATGGTGACGCTATAGTGAATAATCTTATAGCGTCCATCAATGGAAGGTTGGGTATTTCTCCCTCAACTCCTCCAGTGGAGGGGTCAGCTTCACAGCAGAAGAAATCCCTATTTCAGTATCTCAAGCGTATATTGAGTACTTTTCTGGTCACTCTGACTCCAGAGAAGCAGTCCAGGAACATCACGCTTATCCCGATAAGCGTTTCTCCAACCGTATTGAAGATACGTGTTGTCTCTTCCCCCCTGACGTGCTCAAGCGCTCCAAGTGTGGATCCCCCAATCTCCAGGCTTGCGGCTAGATCTATAGTTGCAGTGGAAGATGGGACTTCACTTAAAGATGCCATTGACAGACAGATAGCCCTATCGGCGGGTCGGTTGCCCCGGCATTCGCAGCCATAGAGGCACTCCAAGCTATTTCAGCTAGTATTGCGCAGAGGGACGCGGTCACATGTACATCTTGGCCGCAGTAGCGTCCTTCACCTCGCAATGTCGGCATTGCGACTCAAGCTGTTTATGCTGTCCTGGACTCTACGAGCCGTACGTCAGTGGCGTCCGCCAACTCCGTGTTGTTACGCTCCTAGTGTTAAGGGATTGGAGTAGATGCTGCTTCCACAAAAGTGCTTAACCAGATTGCCTTTATCTGGTGACAGACTGTTTCGTGAGCGGTTGGATTAAATCATTCAACTGTCCAAGGGTACGGATTCTTCCTTACCCCAGCTATCAAACAAGACCCATCAGGAGAAGGGACAGTCGAGGTTTCGGTCCTTCCCAGGCTCGGGCACGTCCCAATTGCCCTCGTCCAACAGGACTCAAAAGGCTCAGAGGGGCGCAGGTTCCTGGCGGGCTCAATCACGCCCGGAGAAGGCAGCCGGAGGAACCGCTACCAAGGCGGTTTCCTCATGACTTTCAGCCCTCTCTCTCCGCGTCCGCGGTCGGTGGCAGACTCCCCCGCTTTAGCGACATTTAGCTGCCACAGGTCAATGGCCGGTGGGTGAGAGACAGTTTGTCGCAAAAACTTCCTCACCGGCCGAGCCGAGGCTCTTCTGCAGGCAGTAGGAGTCGTAATCCCGGTTCCTCCTCAGGAACAAGAGACACTTTTTACTCCGATCTGGTCGGGGTGACAAAATAGGACGACTCCTTCCGTTCCGTTCTGGACCTTAAACTGCTCAACAAGCACGTGAAAACCAGGCGGTTCCGGATGGAATCCCTCCGCTCCGTCATTGCCTCAAGGTCTCAAGGAGATTTCCTAGCATCAATAGACATCAGGATGCTTATCTCCACGTGCCGATTGCTCCAGAGCACCGGCGTTTGCTACGATTCGTTATTGAAGACGAGCATCTTCGGTTCGTAGCCCTACCCTTCGGTCTGGCGACAGCCCCACGGGTTTTCACCAAGTTCATGGCAGCAGTGGGACCGCTCCCGCACTCGCAGGGTCACCCTGTGATCCCTTACTTAGACCATCTACTTGTCAAGGCACTCTTTTAAGAGGCATGCCAACACAGCCTGAACATGGCGCTGGAGACTTCCCAGAGTTTCGGGTGGGTCCTCAACTTTTCAAAGTTAAACCCAATCGCTGGCATATCTTAGCTTGGGGTTTCACACTCCCTCAGCGATGGTGAAGCTTCCACTGGACAAACAGCGGTCACTACAGACGGGGGTGCAGTCTCTCCTTCAAGGAGACACCTCATCCAGAGGCAGTCCCTTTCACGCAGTTTCATCTGCGTCCACTTCAATAGAACATTCTTCGCTAATGGGAGGGGAAGTCGATGTCCCTACACAGGAACGTCCCCCTTTCTCAGACGATCAAGCACTCTCTTCAGAAGAGTCCACTCTTCAGATCAATTGTCTGGAGCTCTGGGCAGTGCATATGGCACTGCAAGACTTCCTGCAGTGGCTGGAAGGCAAACAGATCCGAATTCAGTCGGACAATCCACAGCGGTGGCATACATCAACCACCAAGGCGGACTACGCAGTCGGCGAGCCTCCCAGGAAGTCCGCCGGATTCTGCTAGGGGTGGAAGACAGAGCATACACCATATCCGCAGTTCACATCCCGGGTGTAGAAAACTGGGAAGCAGACTTCCTCAGTCACCAGGGCGTGGACGCAGGAGAATGGTCTCTGCACCCGGACGGGTTTCACGAATCGGCACAACAGCAAGGTCCCGGTTTTCATGACAATCAAAGAGCTCTGGCGACAGGCATCTCACAGTCGGTCAACCGTGGGCACTACCAGACCGGCCAGACTTACTGTCCCAAGGGCCGTTTTTCCATCTGAATTCTACGGCCCTGAACCTACTGTGTGGCCATTGCGTCCTAGATCCTAGTGTCCTCAGGATTATCCCACGGGGTCGTTGCCACCATGAGACAGGCTATGAAGCCCACGTCTGCTAAGATCTACCACGGAAGTGGAAGATTTTCTTTTACTGGTGCTCTGTACAAGGAGTGTCCCCCTGGCCATTGGCATTGCCTACTTTTCTTTCCTCCCTGCAATCTGGGTTGGAAAAGGGCTTGTCGCTCGGCTACCTTAAAGGGCAAGTCTCGGCGCTATTGGTGTTTTTTTCAGAAGCGTCTAGCACGACGTCCGCAGGTACGCACGTTCCTGCAGGGGGTTTGGTCATATCGTCCCCCCGTACGAGCGGCCGTTAGATCCATGGGATCTGAACAGGGTACTAGTTGCTCTCCAGAAGCCGCCTTTCGAGTCTCTGACGGATGTTTCACTCTCTCGACTATCACGGAAAGTGGCCTTTCTGGTAGCGATCACGTCTCTTCGGAGAGTGTCTGAGCTAGCAGCGCGGTCATCCAAGGCTCCCTTCCTGGTGGTCCACCAGGACAAGGTAGTGCTGCGCCCCATTCAGGAGTTTCTCCCTAAGGTAGTATCCTCGTTTCATATTAATCAGGATATCTCCTTACCTTCTTTTTGTCCTCATCTGGTTCACCGGTATGAAAAGGATTTTCATTTGTTAGATCTGGTGAGAGCACTCAGAATCTACATTTCCCGCACGGCGCCCCTGCGCCGCTCTGATGCACTCTTTGTCCTTGTCGCTGGCCAGCGCAAGGGGTCGCAGGCTTCCAAAGCCACCCTGGCTCGATGGATCAAAGAACCAATTCTTGAAGCCTACCGTTCTGCTGGGCTTCCGGTTCCATCAGGGCTGAAGGCCCATTCTACCAGAGCCGTGGGTGCGTCCTGGGCATTACGACACCAGGCTACGGCTCAACAGGTGTGCCAGGCAGCTACCTGGTCGAGTCTGCACACTTTCACCATACATTATCAGGTGCATACCTATGCTTCGGCGGACGCCAGCCTAGGTAGAGGAGTCCTGCAGGCGGCAGTTGCCTCCCCGTAGGGGAGGGCTGTCTTTGCAGCTCTAACATGAGGTATTTCTTTACCCACCCAGGGACAGCTTTTGGACGTCCCAATCGTCTGGGTCTCCCAATGGAGCGCCGAAGAAGAAGGGAATTTTGTTACTTACCGTAAATTCCTTTTCTTCTAGCTCCTATTGGGAGACCCAGCACCCGCCCTGTTGTCCTTCGGGATTTTTGGTGGTTTTTCGGGTACACATGTTGTTCATGTTGAATGGTTTTTCAGTTCTCCGACGTTACTTCGGAGTGAATTTGTTTAAACCAGTTATTGGCTTTACTCCTTCTTGCTTTTGCACTAAAACTGGTGAGCCAGTGATCCCACTGGGGGTGTATAGCCAGAAGGGGAGGGGCCTTACACTTTTTAGTGTAATTGCTTTGTGTGGCCTCCGGAGGCAGTGCTATACACCCAATCGTCTGGGTCTCCCAATAGGAGCTAGAAGAAAAGGAATTTACGGTAAGTAACAAAATTCCCTTCTTTGTGATGTACCAGTGACCTCATTAGCGATCTTGCTGTGTGTGACACTAAGCAGCGACCTAGCCCCTGCTGTGAAATCGCTGATCGTTACACACTGTTCTGGTTCATTTTTTGGTCGTCGGGCTCCTGCAGGGCAGCACACATCGGTGTGTTTGACACCTTACCCAACGGCCTCATTCGCGACTCACGCAGGCGTGCATCTTCGTTGTTTTGAGCGCCCTCTTTGTTCCGAGCGGTGATTGCTACTGCGTTCGGATTGGCCGATTCCATCCTCTGTTCTGGCTTGTAGATCGCAGTACATTTTAGAGGGCTGAATTCACTTGTCCCGGACCGCGTGTAGCAGCAGATAGTAATACAGTCTCCATTCTGCATCAGGACTGTAGGATTGAGAAGGATGGAAGCGCTATTATGTTGCCTTCTCTAAAGGTAAGGCCGCCCAGTCACAACGCAGTTACGACCACCAATCGGAGCAGAGGGGGTGCGGAAAAGGCAATGTAGATGCACGCCTATGTTACTAATCAAGATTTGAATCGTGCTATCTGACAGGGTCCCAGCAACCGCCGATATCATTGTGCGGGTCGTTATGGGTCGCCGTATCGTTGCTGCGCCATTGGGAAGATCTGACTGTTTGACAGCTCACTAGCGACGTACCAGCGATCCTGACCAGGTCGTATCATGGTCTGAATCGCTGATACGTCGTTTAGTGTGACGGTATCCTTACAGTCAATGCACAATCACAGCAGGGGCTTGCCAGTTTGCTCTGTGTGCGCAGAGGAGTTGCTCCAATGTTAATCACAGAGCAATAAACCCTTAGTATGAGTAAATAGCTCATGAATGAAAGGAACAGTTTTTTTCTTTTTCGTTCCTTTGGGAGACCCAGACCATGGGTGTTTAGCTTCTGCCTCCGGAGGACACACAAAGTACTACACTTAAAAGTGTAGCTCCTCCCTCTGAGCTTATACACCCCCTGGTAGCCAGTCCTAGCCAGTTTATTGCTTTGTCAGGAGGCATACATCCACACATGCATTCTCATCTGATTTGTTTGACTTTTGGAAAGAGTTTGAAGAAAAGCGGGTCCATGTCTGGACTCCCGGCATGTCCCTTCTCACCCCACTGTGTCGGCGGTGTTGTTAAGGTTGATTTACAAGGCTGCAGCCTTACATGCCGCGCTCCTTCACTATCCCTTCTGGGCTCTGGCTTGAAGTGGGAGCCAGCACGGTCTCCATGCCTGGCAGGAGTCCGGTCTCCATCCACAGCCCCTTGAGGATTCTGTTGGACCGCAGCACTCATCCCCAGGGACATGGCCCTGCGTCTCAGCAGCTAAGTACCTGAGACGTTTATGTTGGGGGTCCCGGTTCTTTATTGTAAGGGGAGAGTATGCTGTATGTGATTGTTTTAACTTTTCCGGCGGGTTCTCTAGCTTTTGCCTGAGAACTGCGCCGATGGTGCCTGCTTGTCGGCCTCGCCGCTTAAATTTAGGCCCCGGCTTCGCCGGAGGCCTAGTTTCATTTTCCTGCCCTCACATGTCACTCATGCAGAGGGACAGGTTCGGCTCCTCCCGGCGGCCGTTCTACACAGGGGAGGGACACTCCCCACTGCTGTGGCGTCCCTCCTTCCCTGCAGGTCTCTATAGCCCTCCAGTTCCCGCTCTTTTATAGGAACGCCCTCTTCTCAGGCAGAGTTCACTCTGCTCTGGGACATCCTGCATTCTGCATCTCTGCTGAGGTGCTGCGACTGGGGGACCGGGCTTCGGGATCTGGAGGGCACACAACACCGCGCTCAGCGGTCTGGTAAGCCACAGCCGGTCTTCGGTTGTGGACCTCTGTATATTCTCCCTGGGGTTCATTCTCTGCAAAGCCCCCACTCCAGCAGCATGTCTCAAACAAGGAGCAAGGCTCCAAAGCTTTATTCTTCATGCACTGCATGTAAGCTCCTGCTGCCTGAGCCGAGCACCTATCCACATTGTGATGTCTGCTCTAACTTGGCGGTGCCACAGCCTGGAGTCTCACCCCCAGTGGTCTCTCAGGCTGCTGCTGCACCTGTGATTGAACCCCCGGCCTGGGTAGAGTCCTTTTCTAGGTCCATATCCCAGTCATTTGCTGAGTCCATGGGACTTTTGTCCAGGACTTTGATGAATATGCATCAGCCCCCCTCACACAGGGTGCCTCTAATACTCTTGACAGGACTCCTATCCTCTGACCTCCGTCCATCAGAGCTCACGGAGGATTCATCATCTGATCCCAGACCCCGTCCTTCTAAGAGAAGGCGCAGGGTTTCCTCCCCCTCCCCATCCCACGGCTCTGTCTCAAGAGCTGACTCTCAAGATGAGGAGGATGCCCTCACTGGGGGCTCGGAGGCTATGTATCCCATCGATTTCTCTGAGGGTGACTCAGATCTTAGTGATTTGATTGCTTCTATTACTTCTGTGCTGGATCTCAATCCGCCAGTGTCAGAGGAACAACTCTTTGGCAGAAAAACATCAGTTTACCTCGCCTAAGAGAGTGAAGAGTGTGTTCTTTAACCACTCCAGTTTTCAGACCGCTGTGACCAAACCCAGGGCCTGCCCTGACAAACGCTTTCCAAAGCGTGGTTCTGATGACCGGTTTCCATTTCCACCTGAGGTGGTCAAGGAGTGGTCTCACTCCCCAAAGGTAGACCCTCCGGTGTCTAGGCTCTCAGCCCAGACCGTTGTGTCGGTGGCTGACGGCACCTCACTTAAGGATTCCACTGACCGTCAGATTGACCTTCTGGCCCAATCTGTGTATGAAGCTGCGGGGGCCGCGTTTTCCCCGACTTTTGCAGCAGTGTGGGCTCTCAAAGCCATCTCTGCTTCTCTAGAGGAGATGCATTCCCTCACCAAGGAATCTATGCCCAAGATGGTTACCTTAACTGCTCAGGCTTCAGCTTTTTCATCCTATGCCATGTCTGCCATGCTAGAGGCTGCTCACCGCACTGTGGTGGCTTCAGCTAATTCTCTTGTTATCCGCAGGATTTTGTGGCTTCGAGAGTGGAAGGCAGATGCTTCTTCCAAGAAGTTTCTTGCTGGGCTCCCTTTTGCTGGTTCACGGCTGTTTGGTGAACAGCTGGATGAAATCCGTAAAGAAGCTACTGGCGGGAAGAGTACTTCCATGCCACAAACCAAGACCAGGAAACCCGCCCAGGGTAGGAATCAATCGAGGTTTCGTTCCTTTCGTTCCTCCAACTGGTCATCCTCTAAGCCTTCCGCCTCGTCCGCTAACTCAGACAAGGATCAGAAATCCAACTGGCGCCCAAAAGCGCGTCCGCAGAAGACTGCAGGAGGTTCTGCCACTAAGGCAGCTTCCTCATGACTCTCGGCCCGCTCCAGCCACGTCCTTAGTCGGTGGCAGGCTCTCCCACTTCGGAGACTTGCTTTAACCAAGCGTCGCCAATCAGTGGGTGAGAGACATCATATCTCACGGCTACAGGATAGAATTCTCTTCCAGCCCTCCAAACAGATTTTTTTCTCTCAACTCCCCCCTGCTCCAAGGCCGCCGCCTTCTCGCAGGCCGTGGCGTCCTTACAGGCAAACGGAGTGATTGTCCCAGTTCCCGCTCAGGAACGGTTCAGAGGTTTTTACTCAAATCTCTTCCTAGTTCCAAAAAAGGACGGTACCTTCCGGCCCATCCTGGATCTCAAGCTTCTCAACAAGCATGTCCGGGTGCGGCATTTTCGCATGGAGTCTCTGCGATCAGTCATTGCCTCTATGACCAAAGGGGAGTTCCTGGCGTCCATCGACATCAGAGATGCCTTTCTACATGTGCCAATCGCAGTGTCACATCAGCGTTGGTTACGTTTTGCGATAGGAGAGGATCATTTCCAATTCGTGGCTCTCCCCTTTGGGTTAGCCACGGCCCCTCGTGTATTCACCAAGGTCATGGCGGCAGTGATTGCGGTCCTGCACCTCCAGGGGTTAGCAGTGCTTCCTTATCTGGACGACCTTCTGGTGAAGGGTACATCCAGCGCAGACTGTCAGCGGAGTGTTTCGCTCACTTTCGCCACCCTAGCCCAATTCGTGTGGATTGTCAATCTTCCCAAATCCACTCTGACTCCGACCCAGAGTCTCACGTACCTAGGGATGCAGTTCGAGACTTTGCCGGCACTTGTGAAGTTGCCCTTAGACAAACAGCTGTCACTCCGGTTGGCGGTGCGCTCTCTCCTGAGGCCCCGCCGTTATACCCTCAGGCGTCTGATGCAGGTGCTGGGTCAATTGGTGGCCTCCATGGAGGCTGTTCCCTTTGCCCAGTTCCATCTGCGTCCTCTACAGCTGGACATTCTCCGCTGTTGGGACAAGCGGCCTTCCTCCTTACAGAGGTTAGTGGCTCTATCGCCACGGACCAGGAGCTCTCTTCAGTGGTGGCTTCGACCCCCCCCCCCCCTTTTCCTGTCCCAAGGGCGCTCCTTCCTGACTCCGTCCTGGGTGATTCTCACCACGGATGCCAGCCTATCCGGCTGGGGAGCGGTACATCTCCACCACAGAGCACAGGGCACTTGGACTCCGTCCGAGTCAGCCCTTTCAATCAATGTGCTGGAAACCAGAGCTGTGCTTCTAGCTCTCCTAGCCTTTCACCACCTGTTGGCGGGCAGGCACATTCAAGTCCAGTCAGACAACGCGACAGCGGTTGCCTACATCAATCACCAAGGCGGGACACGCAGCCGCCTGGCAATGTTGGAGGTCCAACGCATTCTTCAATGGGCGGAGGACTCCAAGTCCATTATATCCGCAGTCCACATCCCTGGCGTAGAAAACTGGGAGGCAGATTATCTCAGCCGTCAATCCGTGGACGGTGGCGAGTGGTCCCTGCACCCGGCAGTGTTTCAGTCAATCTGCCGCAAGTGGTGCACTCCGGTCGTGGACCTAATGGCATCCCGTCACAACAACAAGGTTCCGGTTTACGTGGCTCGCTCCCACGATCCTCAGGCCTTCGCCGCGGACGCTCTGGTTCAAAACTGGTCCCAGTTTCGTCTGTCCTACGTGTTTCCCCCTCTAGCTCTCTTGCCCAGAGTCCTGCGCAAGATCAGAATGGAGGGCCGTCGAGTCATCCTCATTGCACCGGACTGGCCCAGGCGAGCTTGGTATCCGGACCTGCTCCAACTGTCCGTGGAGATGCCGTGGCATCTTCCGGACCGTCCAGACCTGCTCTCGCAAGGTCCGTTTTTCCGCCCGAATTCTGCGGCACTCAAATTGACGGCGTGGCTCTTGAGTCCTGGATTTTGACAGCTTCTGGTATTCCTCCTGAAGTCATCTCCACTATGACTCGGGCCCGTAAGTCTTCCTCCGTCAAGATCTATCACAGGACTTGGAAAATTTTCCTGTCCTGGTGTCGCTCTTCCGGCCATTCTCCTTGGCCATTCTCGTTGCCGACCCTTCTGTCTTTTTTTACAGTCCGGTCTGCAGCTAGGACTGTCCCTCAACTCTCTCAAGGGACAAGTCTCAGCTCTATCAGTGCTGTTCCAGCGGCGTCTCGCCCGGCTGGCTCAGGTCCGCACCTTCATGCAAGGTGCGTCTCACATCATTCCGCCTTATCGGCGGCCCTTGGATCCCTGGGACCTTAACTTGGTCCTCACGGTATTGCAGAAACCCCCTTTCGAGCCCCTTAGGGAGGTTTCTTTGTATCGTCTTTCTCAAAAGGTGGCCTTTCTAGTTGCCATAACTTCTCTCAGGAGAGTCTCTGATTTGGCTGCGCTCTCCTCGGAGTCACCTTTTTTGGTTTTTCACCAAGACAAGGTAGTTCTCCGTCCGACACCGGACTTTCTTCCTAAGGTGGTCTCTCCCTTCCACCTTAACCAGGATATTTCCTTGCCTTAATTCTGTCCGGCCCCTGTTCATCGCTTTGAGAAAGCGCTGCATACTCTAGATCTGGTGCGTGCTCTCCGGATCTATGTGTCTCGCACCGCTGCGCTTAGGCGGTGCACCTCTCTTTTTGTGCTAACCACAGGGCGGCGCAAGGGTCTCTCTGCTTCTAAGCCGACCTTGGCCCGTTGGATTAGATCGACCATTTCGGACGCCTACCAGAGTACTCAGGTGCCTCCCCCGCCGGGGATCAAAGCACACTCGACCAGAGCTGTTGGTGCCTCTTGGGCTTTTAGGCACCAGGCTACGGCTCAACAAGTCTGTTAGGCTGCCACTTGGACTAGCCTGCATACCTTTTCGAAGCACTACCAAGTGCATGCTCATGCTTCGGCAGATGCGAGCTTGGGCAGACTCATCCTTCAGGCGGCTGTCGCCCACTTGTGAAGTTAGGCTCCGCCTACTTCTTAGTTTTTTCTGTTTATTCCCACCCAGGGACAGCTTTGTAACGTCCCATGGTCTGGCTCTCCCAAAGGAACGATAAAGAAAAAGAGAATTTTGTTACTTACCGTAAATTCTTTTTCTTATAGTTCCGTATTGGGAGACCCAGCTCCCTCCCTGTTGCCTGTTGGCAATTTTCTTGTTCCGTGTGTTATCACCGGCTGTTGTCGTGGACAGAGTCTCCGGTTGTTCCGGTTCTTACTCGGTTCTACTTGTGGGTGGCTATTCTCCTTCAGCTTTTGCACTAAACTGGCTAGGACTGGCTACCAGGGGGTGTATAAGCTCAGAGGGAGGAGCTACACTTTTAAGTGTAGTACTTTGTGTGTCCTCCGGAGGCAGAAGCTAAACACCCATGATCTGGGTCTCCCAATACGGAACTATAAGAAAAAGAATTTACGGTAAGTAACAAAATTCTCTTTTTTTGTTTAACCTTTTTTTTTTTTTTAACCCTCGTAGCATGCTATCCTCAGTTTACATTGCAAAATCCCGGTGACAGATTCCCTTTAATATTGTGGAATTGTTGGACATCATAGGGGTTATATCATGGCAGACCTGGAAGTCTTCTGCTGGCCCCCGTCTGCTATCTGGCTCCCTGAGACCTACTCTCAGATGCCAGCTATGTAATAAAGCTTGACAAAATGAAGGGCATCAATCATGCAATGCAGGACTTCTTTAAAATTAACAAGTAACTTCTATATTTAATTCCGATTAAAGTTCTTCTGAAAGGTTATTGGAAAGTTAATTGTCTGTTTTATGTGAGAAATATGGGCTTCTAAAACATTGTTCCCAAAGTGATGAGCGAGCACTACTATGCTCGGGCGCTCTATAGTCTCTACGAGCAGTTGGATGCTCGGCTGGGCTGTGACTGGAGCATCTGAGTATAATGGAAGTGAATGGGGAACTCCCAACATTTTTCTGGAAGATTCTTGGAAAAATGTTGGAGTCTCCCATTGACTTCCATTATATTCTGTACACAAGTCGCACCCATCCGAGCGTCGCACTGCTCTTAGTGAGTGCTGAGCACCCCAGCATGGTAGTGCTCGCTCATCACTATTGGTATGCTCTGTTAAGGTGATCTCCAGAGTTAAAATTTATTTCCAGTTCAATATTAAAGATTTTTTTAAAATTTACAATTATTACTGTTGATGTACTCAAAGTGGTGCGGGCACTACATCTCGATCCCATACCATTAACATATCCTCTATTTTCTGTCCGTACCATTTAAAAGGTTTATTGGTGAAGCCAAAAGATTCCTCCCCCGGTGTCATTACCACTCTCTCAAGTGCAGAGGAGCATTTGGACCCCATTGAGCTTTCTATCTCGTCTCTTCTGTCTGTGAACATTTTATTGAAATAAAGAAGTTACTTGTTAACTTTCAAGAAGCGCTGACTTGTACGATGTATTCCTTTTTTATTTGGTCGGATGCTCTGCCAATCTGCAGGTTCCTTGTGCTTTTGGCTGATGTGAATTAAAGGGAATCTGTCACCAGGTTTTTGCTATTTCATCTCAGACAAGCATAATGTAGACAAAACAATCACTGATCTCGGGGAGACCAGCCAGAGAAAACACTGCCGGCAGCCAGCGAGGGCGCTCAAGACAGTGAAATCCTAGGTACATTGCCCACTGGGAAATATGCAAATCAAAAAAGTCCGTGGAGCCTCTGTTAGGAGTGTCAACACAGAAAACAGCCAGATATCCCTCCGGGAAGGACCCAGCCAAGGGGAGGCCCTTTTTAGGAGACCACCATAACCACCATATTAAGTGGCCCTTTTAGTCAATATCCAACTTTTTGACAAGTTTAAAGATATGGCAAGGGAAATACCAAGGCCAGGTATCCATCCACAGACAGGTGTTTCGGGGTATTTCCCCTCATCAGTGTGGAGTAGGATTCTGGCTGGGTGGGAGCAATGCCTAGTAGACCAACAAGACAAAACAATCACTGATCTCGGGGAGACCAGCCAGAGAAAACACTGCCGGCAGCCAGCGAGGGCGCTCAAGACAGTGAAATCCTAGGTACATTGCCCCCTGGGAAAGGTTTCTGTGTTACGCATAATGTAGAGACAGAGATCCTGATTCCAGCGATGTGTCACTTACTGAGCTGTTTGCTGTCATTTTGATAAAAATCAATGTTTTATCTGCTGCAGATCTAGCAGTTAGGGTATGATTCCACTTGCATATGACTCATGTGAGTCTCGCATCGCTATCACCCGGCATGGCGCACACTCTCTTGACAGGAGCGGATCGGCTGCATGTATTTCCATGCAGCCGAGGCGCACCTGTCAGGAGAGTGTGCGGCCATTCTGGGTGATACCGATGAGCGACTCACATGAGTCATATGCAAGTGGAACCATACCCTTATACAGAGCTCATGAATATGCTGGACTACCTGGCAGCAGGCCCAGTAGTCCGCTAATGATAATCTGCTGATTAATTAGTGATTTTATAAGAATCTTCATCATACTGCTGTCAGATTAGGTGGCAAAAACCTGGTGACAGATTCCCTTTAATGGCTGGAATCGTCAAATTTACTGCCGGCAAGCACGTAGCTCTCTTTTGTTGTACTACAAGGGTAAGAACGCACTTTGCTTTTTACCTGCTTTTTTGCTGCTTTTTCAACTGCAGCGTTTAATGCCAAAATGGAGGTGTTCTGCTTTTCAAGCAAAGTCTATGGGAATTTGGGTTTCTTGTCCGCACTATGCTGTTCAAACTGCAGCCTTTTTGTGGCAGAACTTTGGTCAAAAACTCTGCTTTGCAGTGCAAAACCCAAATGGCAAAAACAATTGACAGGACAGTAGTGTATGTAGTAGCTATGCTGTTAGCAAGTACTGTTTGCTATTCGCATATTCGTTTCGCGTAGCAGGCGCAGTGTAAGTCAATGGGAAATACTCGCTAAGTAGCGAGTAACCTGAAAGCCATACTATTCACTACTCGCACGAAAAGTATGGCTGTCAGGTTACTCACTACTTAGCAAGTATTTCCCATTGACTTACATTGGGGCCGCTACTCATAAGGAATATGCGAGTAGTGGACAGTACTCACTAACTACTCGCTAAACACTAGTGATGTTCGGTCATGACCCTCTCACCAATCTGTGACTTTCACCGATTTAATAAAAACAGGTCAGTATCATCCCTATTAATAGGGCACAGAAGTATTCAGGCCAAAATGCTGCTCAATTCATTCTCTGTGGGGCTGCTGAGTACTGTGGTTGGCTTTTAGGCTATGTGCGCACAGTGCATTTTTGCGCGTTTTTTGGGTGCGTTTTTGGCCTCAAAACTGCAGGACTTTGCTTCCCCAGCAAAGTCTGAGTTTTCATTTTTGCTGTCCGCACACATCTGTTTTTTTTACCTGCGTTTTTGAGTTAAAAAAAAAATTGTACATGTCAGTTCTTTCCTGCGTTTTTCTGCGTTTTCCGCCCATGCAATGCATTTGAAAAACGCAGCAAAACGCAGAGATCAAAAACGCAGCAAAACGCAGCCAAAAACGCACCAAATCGCGGCAAAAACGCATGCGGTTTTTGATGCGTTTTTTCGACACAGGTGCGTTTTTGTGCGTTTTTAGCGGCCAAAAACGCACAAACGCAGCGTCAAAAAGACGCAGTGTGCGAACCTAGCCTTACAGGAAACCCCATAGAGAATGTAGCACTGGTTGGACACGTGCATTGTCTCCATTCTATCAGGTATGAAAATTCCCCGCTTTGCATAAAGTGCCTGCCTTAACCCATACTCCAGATCTCCCCCCCCCCCCCCAATCATTATCATTACTGTACAACACTTTTTTAATCTCTCATTTTTTTTCTTCTCCTAAATGCAATGGGCACATTGCACCTTTTTTCCATTGCTGTATTTTTTGGACTATAAGACGCACCTGTTAACAAGAAAAATCTCAATCTCGCGTCTGCACAGATAGCTCACAGGCTCGCGCACGCGCACCTATGTTTTTAGCTATGCCCGCAATGGGACAGAGTGAAGTGAGCTGGGAATGACTGCGCAGGCACATGATTCAGCCCAGCTACGTAATGATGACTGAGGCGTCAGACACGTCAACCATCAAAGGAGGATGGCGAACAGCAGCAGGAGGGGGGGCAGGAGATGAAAAAGAGGACGCCCATCCTACCAGAACAGGTAATTTGCATACGTGGTCGTCAGATTTTTGTAAAGTTATTTTTGGGGTCTGCAAGGGGAGTCGGGGAACAAGGTGCACCTTCATAGAATGCAGCCCAGGAGCTGCAGAAGGTGACACTTTTGGTTCAATACTGAAAATACTGGTGACAGGTTCCCTTTAATAATGTCCATTAAAACATTCATTCAATCAGAATAAAGATGTGTTTTAAATATATTTTGCGGATGCTGGAATTTTTCCATTTTTGCTCCTTATCGATGACCTGATAAGTGGTCCAGGATCTCTGAGCACCGCACCCATAACCAAATTATACTGGTGAGCTGTTAAAGACTCCTTATTTCTGTAGATATCTCATATATTACCTAGTAAACAATTGGTGAAGAGCAGCCAATTTAGGATGCCATCCAACTCCTGTACGTGGTTTTCCTGGACTCTTTTATGCCGGCGTCACACGGTACGATATATCGGGCGATATGCCGTCGGGGTCACGCTGTTAGTGACACACATCCGGCATCATTTGATATATCGTACTGTGTGACACCTCCAAACGACTGTGAAAGAGCAAAAGAAGGGAATTTTGTTTACTTACCGTAAATTCCTTTTCTTCTAGCTCCTATTGGGAGACCCAGACAATTGGGTGTATAGCTTCTGCCTCCGGAGGCCACACAAAGTATTACACTTTAAAAAGTGTAACCCCTCCCCTCTGCCTATACACCCTCCCGTGCATCACGGGCCCATCAGTTTTGGTGCCAAAGCAGGAAGGAGGAAACTTATAAATTGGTCTAAGGTAAATTCAATCCGAAGGATGTTCGGAGAACTGAAACCATGAACCAAAAGAACAATTCAATATGAACAACATGTGAACACAAACGAACAAACAGCCCGAAGGGAACAGGGGCGGATGCTGGGTCTCCCAATAGGAGCTAGAAGAAAAGGAATTTACGGTAAGTAAACAAAATTCCCTTCTTCTTTGTCGCTCCATTGGGAGACCCAGACAATTGGGACGTCCAAAAGCAGTCCCTGGGTGGGTAAAAGAATACCTCGATAAAAAGAGCCGAAACAACGGCCCCCTCTTACAGGTGGGCAACCGCCGCCTGAAGGACTCGCCTACCTAGGCTGGCATCTGCCGAAGCATAGGCATGCACCTGATAGTGTTTTGTGAAAGTGTGCAGACTCGACCAGGTAGCCGCCTGACACACCTGCTGAGTCGTAGCCTGGTGCCGCAATGCCCAGGATGCACCCACGGCTCTGGTAGAATGGGCTTTCAGCCCTGAAGGAATCGGAAGCCCAGAAGAACGGTAGGCTTCAGAAATCGGTTCCTTGATCCACCGAGCCAATGTTGACTTGGAAGCCTGCGACCCCTTACGCTGGCCAGCGACAAGGACAAAAAGCGCATCAGAACGGCGCAGTGGCGCCGTGCGAGACACGTAGATCCGGAGGGCTCTCACTAGATCTAACAAATGCAAATCCTTTTCACATTGGTGAATTGGATGAGGGCAAAAAGAAGGTAAGGAGATATCCTGATTGAGATGAAAAGTGGACACCACCTTAGGGAGAAAGTCCGGGACCGGACGCAGAACCACCTTATCCTGGTGAAATACTAGGAAAGGGGCTTTGCATGACAGCGCTGCAAGCTCTGACACTCTTCGGAGTGATGTAACCGCCACTAGAAATGCCACCTTCTGCGAAAGACGTGATAGAGAGACATCCCGCAGCGGCTCGAAGGGCGGTTTTTGAAGAGCCCGTAGAACCGTGTTGAGATCCCAGGGTTCCAGCGGACGCTTGTAAGGTGGGACTATGTGACAAACTCCCTGCAGGAACGTGCGTACCTGCGGAAGCCTGGCTAGACGCTTTTGAAAAAACACGGAAAGCGCCGATACTTGTCCCTTGAGAGAGCCGAGAGACAAACCCTTGTCCAATCCAGATTGAAGGAATGAAAGAAACGTGGGTAAGGCAAACGGCCAGGGGGTAAACCCCTTCTCAGAGCACCAGGCTAAGAAGATCCTCCAAGTTCTGTGATAGATCTTGGCTGACGTTGGTTTCCTGGCCTGTCTCATAGTGGCAATGACATCTTGAGATAACCCTGAGGACGCTAGGAGCCAGGACTCAATGGCCACACAGTCAGGTTGAGGGCCGCAGAATTCAGATTGAAAAATGGCCCTTGAGACAGCAAGTCTGGTCGGTCTGGGAGCGCCCACGGTTGACCCGCCGTGAGGTGCCACAGATCCGGGTACCACGACCGCCTCGGCCAATCTGGAGCGACGAGGATGGCGCGGCGGCAGTCGGACCTGATCTTGCGCAACACTCTGGGCAGCATTGCCAGAGGAGGGAATACATAAGGCAGTTGAAACTGCGACCAATCCTGAACTAAGGCGTCCGCCGCCAGAGCTCTGTGATCCTGAGACCGTGCCATGAATGCCGGGACTTTGTTGTTGTGCCGAGACGCCATGAGATCGACGTCCGGCGTTCCCCAGCGGCAACAGATCTCTTGAAACACGTCCGGGTGGAGAGACCATTCCCCCGCCTCAAGGGGTGCGACTGGGCCCGAAGAAGGGATTGCACCCCTGTTTGCAGCGACCGCTGTTTGTCCAGCGGCAGCTTGATTATCGCTGAGAGAGTATGAAACTCCATCCCGAGGTACGTCAGTGACTGGGTCGGAGTCAATTTTGACTTTGGAAAATTGATGATCCACCCGAACCTCTGGAGAGTCTCCAGAGCAACGGTCAGACTGTGTTGACAAGCCACCCGGGAGGGTGCCTTGACTAGGAGATCGTCTAGGTAGGGGATCACCGAGTGGCCCTGAGAGTGTAGCACCGCTACAACGGATGCCATGACCTTGGTGAAGACTCGTGGGGCTGTCGCCAGGCCGAAAGGCAGTGCCACAAACTGAAGGTGTTTGTCCCCAATGGCGAAACGCAGGAAGCGTTGATGCTCTGGAGCGATCGGCACATAGAGATAGGCGTCTTTGATGTCGATTGATGCTAGGAAGTCTCCTTGGGACATTGAAGCGATGACAGATCGGAGGGATTCCATGCGAAACCGCCTGGTTCTCACATGTCTGTTGAGCAATTTGAGGTCCAAAACGGGACGGAATGAGCCGTCCTTTTTTGGCACCACGAACAGGTTGGAGTAAAAACCGCGACCGCGTTCCTGAAGGGGAACGGGGATCACCACTCCTTCTGTCTTCAGAGTGTCCACCGCCTGAAAAAGCGCAACAGTGCGCTCGGGGGGCGGAGATGTTCTGAAAAAACGAGCCGGAGGACGAGAGCTGAACTCTATCCTGTAACCGTGAGACAGAATGTCTCTCACCCATCGGTCTTGGACATGTGGCCACCAGGCGTCGCAAAAGCGGGAGAGCCTGCCACCGACCGAGGATGCGGTTTGGGGCGGCCGAAAGTCATGAGGAGGCCGCCTTGGAGACGGTGCCTCCGGCGGTCTTTGGAGGACGTGACTTAGACCGCCATGCAGAAGAGTTTCTCTGGCTCTTCTGTGGCCTGTTGGACGAGGAGGATTGGGATCTGGCTGAGGGCCGAAAGGACCGAAACCTCGCTTGAACTTTCCGTTGCTGAGGTCTGTATGGTTTGGGCTGGGGTAAGGACGAGTCCTTTCCCTTGGATTGCTTAATAATTTCATCCAATCGCTCGCCAAACAGTCGGTCGCCAGAAAACGGCAAACCGGTCAAGAACTTTTTGGAAGCAGAGTCTGCCTTCCATTCGCGTAGCCACTTGGCCCTGCGGACTGCCACAGAATTGGCGGATGCTACCCCTGTACGGCTAGCCGAGTCCAGGACAGCATTCATGGCGTAGGATGCAAATACTGACGCCTGAGAAGTCAAAGATGCTACTTGTGGCACAGCGGTACGGGTGACCGCATTAATCTCAGACAGACAAGCTGAGATAGCCTGGAGTGCCCACACTGCTGCAAAGGCTGGGGCAAAAGACGCGCCTATGGCTTCATAGATGGATTTCAGTAGGAGCTCTATCTGCCTGTCCGTGGCATCCTTGAGCGATGCACCGTCAGCCACTGCTACTACTGATCTAGCCGCCAGTCTAGAGACTGGAGGATCCACCTTGGGACATTGAGCCCAACCCTTAACCACGTCAGAGGGGAAGGGGTAACGTGTGTCATTAGGGCGTTTAGTAAAGCGCTTGTCCGGGAAAGCCCTGTGCTTCTGGACAGCATCTCTAAAGTTAGTGATCGAAGAAAACACTCCGAGTACGTTTAGGAAACCTAAACTGGTGTTTCTCCTGTTGTGAAGCTGAATCCTCTACAAGCGGAGTTGGGGGAGAAAGATCTAGCACCTGGTTGATGGACGCTATAAGGTCATTTACTATGGCGTCCCCTTCAGGTGTATCAAGATTGAGAGCAACGTCAGGGTCAGAGTCCTGGGCTGCGACCTCCGCCTCATCCTCTAGAGAGTCCTCAAGCTGAGACCCCGAACAGCGTGATGAAGTCGGGGAAGATTCTAAGCGAGCCCGCTTAGCTGGTCTGGGACTGCGGTCCGTGCCGGAGTCCTGCACGTAATAATTAGAGGCCACATCAGGAGCACGCTTCGTCGCAGACCGAGAGGGGCCTGGGGGTGATCCCGCAGTGCCCGGGGCCTGTGTAAGAGCCGGTCTGGACTGCAAAGCCTCTAGAAACTTAGCAGACCATTTATCCATAGACTGAGTCATGGAATGTGAAAGCGACTCAGAGAGTTTGTCAGCTAAAACAGCAAACTCTGTCCCTGCCATCTGGACAGGGGGAGCCGGCGGTTCTACCTGGGCCGAGGGACCCCCCAGTGCCTCAGGCTCCGGCTGAGCGAGTGCCCCAGTGCCCGAGCATAGCTCACAGTGAGGGTAGGTGGAACCTGCAGGTAGCATAGCCGCACAAGAGGTACAGTTAGCAAAATAACCCTGTGTCTTGGCACCCTTGCTCCTTGTGAACGACATGCTGTTGTTTCCCAGGAGCGTGATCACTGAGGGTATATAGCCACAAGCTAACAGTACAGCCGAACCGGAAAATGTATACAAAAATAATGCATATATATATATACAGTTCAGCACCCTAGGGGGACCAGCACCGGGTAACCGGTGTGGCTTACCGACCGCTCCAGCGGTGTGTGGCCACCAGATTCCCTGCCTCGGGTCTCCCAGAGCTGCAGCCAGAAGTCCTCCACTGGCAGAATATGTTAAAACATGGCTGTCGGCGTTCACAGGGGAGGAGGGAGCCGTGGGCGTAACTACAAAAGTGCTGGAATCTGGTGCCCCAGAGTGATTAGTGAGGGGGGAGGAGGACAGCTACGTGTGCTCCAGCCCTCACTGTCGGCGTCAGACCGACCGTCCCGCCCTTACCCCTGACTGGCAGGCCCGGGGGCGGGAGTTTAAAGGGAACCTGTCATCAGAAATTTCGCCCAAAAGCTAAAAGATTCCCCCTCTGCAGCTCCTGGGCTGCATTCTAGGAAGGTCCCTGTTATTATTGTGCCCCATGTGAGACCAAAATAAAGCCTTTATAAAGTTCTACCTTTTTGTATGCAGCTTCTGTAAATCCGTCACGGGGGCGGGCTCTCTGCCGTCCGTTATTCTGCCTCCTGGTCCTGTATGCCGCCCCCATCGCTCCTTTCCATATCTGATGCACCGCCCACTGCTCCAGCCATCCCCGCGCATGCCCAGTGCCAGTCTCACAGGACTGAGCAGTGTGACCGCTGGTGACGTGTGCGCAGGCAAGTGATTATGGACGGGACTGTGACTGTTATCAGCAAGTACCCGGCCATAATCTCTTGAGCGCGCAAACCTCTCCAGCGGTCACACTGAGCTCAGTGTAGATGCTAGACTGTATGGGCTGCTTCCAGGGATGACGTCCCTTTGTCATGTGATAGGGGCGTGTTCAAAATACTATCACATGACAAAGGGACGTCATCCCTGGAAGCAGCCCATACAGTCTAGCATCTACACTGAGCTCAGTGTGACCGCTGGAGAGGTTTGCGCGCTCAAGAGATTATGGCCGGGTACTTGCTGATAACAGTCACAGTCCCGTCCATAATCACTTGCCTGCGCACACGTCACCAGCGGTCACACTGCTCAGTCCTGTGAGACTGGCACTGGGCATGCGCGGGGATGGCTGGAGCAGTGGGCGGTGCATCAGATATGGAAAGGAGCGATGGGGGCGGCATACAGGACCAGGAGGCAGAATAACGGACGGCAGAGAGCCCGCCCCCGTGACGGATTTACAGAAGCTGCATACAAAAAGGTAGAACTTTATAAAGGCTTTATTTTGGTCTCACATGGGGCACAATAATAACAGGGACCTTCCTAGAATGCAGCCCAGGAGCTGCAGAGGGGGAATCTTTTAGCTTTTGGGCGAAATTTCTGATGACAGGTTCCCTTTAATGCACTAGGCCGCAAAAGCCGGGGACTAAAGTAAAAACCGCGGCCAGCAAGCAGGCACGGTCGGCGCGGTAGTCCCGGTCAAAAATCAACACCGCAGTCGCTGCAGCGTCTGAGGCCAAGGTGCTCCATGCACCGTCCCAAAGGGGACACAGAGTACCTGTAGATGCAGGGTCCTTCCCTGACGATACTCAGTCTCCTGTCCAGCAGATTCCCCCAGGGGCTGCGGAGGGAGCCCGGTCCCAGTGCCTGGATGACCGGTTAGGATCCCACTTCACCCAGAGCCCCTAAGGGATGGGGAAGGAAAACGGCATGTGGCTCCTGCCTGTGTACCCGCAATGGGTACCTCAACCTTAACAGCACCGCCGACTCAGTGGGGTGAGAAGGGAGCATGCCGGGGGCCCTGTTAGGGGCCCTCTTTTCTTCCATCCGATATAATCAGCAGCTGCTGCTGACTAAAACGTGGAGCATTGTGTGAATGTGTGCCTCCTTCAACACAAAGCATAAAACTGATGGGCCCGTGATGCACGGGAGGGTGTATAGGCAGAGGGGAGGGGTTACACTTTTTAAAGTGTAATACTTTGTGTGGCCTCTGGAGGCAGAAGCTATACACCCAATTGTCTGGGTCTCCCAATGGAGCGACAAAGAAATACTCACCTTTATCGTTGCTCGTTGACACGTCGTTTGTTTTCAAAATGTCGGTCCTCCTGTTCTCTGGTTGTTCGTTCCCGTGGCAGCACACATCGCTCCATGTGACACCCCGGGAACGGCGAACACAGCTTACCTGCGTCCCGCCGGCAATGTGGAAGGAAGGAAGTGGGCGGGATGTTTACGTCCTGCTAATCTCCGCCCCTCCGCTTCTATGGGGCGGCCGCTGTGTGACGTCGCTGTGACGCCGAACGTCCCTCCCCCTTCAGGAAGAGTATGTTCGCCGCCCACAGCGACGTCGTCCGGGAGGTAAGTGCCTGTGACGGGGGTTAACGAATTTGTGCGCCACGGGCAACTAATTGCCCGTGACGCACAAACAACGGGGGCGGGTGCGATCGCACGATAGATCGTCTCGTGTGACGCCAGCCTTAGACTTGCATTTACAAGTTTGATCTGAGACTCCGATCAAGGTTGGATAAGGCATGGTAGCCGGGCTGCACTGCTGGAGTCATTCAATTCTTCAACAGTAAGGGTTTTTTGTTTTGTTTTTGTTTTTTAATTCACAATGCATTTCAATGCCATTGGTGTCTTTTGTATCAAGTGGTAAAAAAATATTTTTATTCACTTGATAAAGACGGGGCCACCTTATTTTACTACATTGTTGAGTGCTAATGCTCATTTGCTCATTGTAGGCAGTGTGATTTGTGGTCCACATGGCCATGCTGGCCTGGTAGCCACTATGCAACCTTATATTTAGAAAATTTTGATGCTCTGTGTGTTCTGACACCTTTATATCCAAACTAACATTAACTTGAAATTTGTGCTATAATATCCTCTGTGACATCCAGCCATTGATTACTTTGTCTATCCATTGGCCTTGGGCACCCTCTTTTGGTAAGTAAATAGGTGCACAGCAGGGACACCACACAACACAACGCTATGACCCAGCATTGATCAAGTACATTCAATAGTTCATATTTTCATCTTGGTATTGCATAGATTAATTTATTACCACAAGTGTCCACTCTGTAGGAGACCCTCCAAATCATAAGCAGTTGGGGGTCTGGAGTTGAGAAGCACTAGTGTAGTCATTACAATGTTACCCTTATACAATATCTGTACATGTAATCATTTTTTCCTTGCTCCAACACATCAACTGTAAGAACAGACACATCACTTGCTGTCTAATCTATCCCACACTTGTCACAAGATAATACATGTATGGCTGGCCTCACACGAGCGTATGGCATCCGATGCGAGAGCAACAGATGCAGTATGCTAATGACCCCCAGCTCAGGCTCTGCTGCCAGCGTGAGCCGAGTGGCATGCGACTGTGAAGCTGAGGGTGGGCGCTGCGGAGGAGAGGGAGGGGTTAATCCCATCTCCTCCATTGTCAGCCTGTGCGTATATCGCACTGCACTGGGATAACATCCGAGTGCAGTCCGATGTTTCTCTCACACCCATTCACTTAAATGAATGCGAGGGACACTGCTCTAGCAGAAATTCGCAGCATGTTGCGACTTTTCTCGCATCCAGAATCTGGATGCGAGAAAAGCTGACCAACTGCTCTCCCTCATTGACTAACATTGGTCAGAGTACAATGCGAGATTTTCTCGCATTGCACTCGTCCGTTTTTCATGCTTCTGTGAGTGTGTCCTATGTATGAGGATGCGTGTTGTTTTCTAAAGTCTTGGATAAGTGCAGGACACTAAAGGTCACTTTACACACAGCGACATCGCTAGCGAACGTACCCGCCCCCGTCGGTTGTGCGTCACGGGCAAATCTCTGCCCGTGGCGCACAACATCGCTTACACCCGTCACACATACTTACCTGCCTAGCGACGTTGCTGTGGCTGGCGAACCGCCTCCTTTCTAAGGGGGCGGTTCGTGCGGCGTCACAGTGGTGTCACTAAGCGGCCGCACAATAGAAGCGGAGGGGCGGAGATGAGCGTCCGTAACATCCCACCCACCTCCTTCCTTTCTCATTGCCGGCGGCCACAGGGGCGATGATGTTCCTGCGATGTCACACGTAGCGATGTGTGCTGCCGCAGGAACGACGAACAACCTGAGTCCTGCAACAGCAACGATAATCGGGATTAGAGCGACCGAACGATATGGTATTTTTGATCGTTAGCGGTCACTCGTATGTGTCACACGCAACGACGTTACTAACAAGGCCGGATGTGCGTCACGAATTCTGTGACCCCAACGACATCTCGTTAGCGATGTTGCTGTGTGTAAAGTGGCCTTTAGTGAAGCGGTAATCAATGTCTTGCAGTGTTATATACTAGATCCTTTAAGTGCCCATACTGGTTGAAGACTTAAGCTGGGTTTACACACTGCAACATCTCAAACGACATCGCTGTAACGTCACCGGTTTTGTGACGCAATAGCGATGTTGCAGTGTGTGAAACCTATCAGCGACCCGGCCCCTGCTGTGAAGTTGTAATCGTTACAAATCGTTCAGGACCATTCCTAGGTCCTTTGTTTCCCGCTGTGCAGCATGAAGTTTCAGTGTGTGAAGACTTTGCAGCGACTTTGTTAGCAACTTCCCTTTCAAAAGGCTGCTTATCAACGTCCCCAACAACCAGCTAGGTTGCTCTGCAGGTCCGGATCGCTGTTGAGTTGTTGGCCAGGTTTGCCTGTTTGACAGCTCACCAGCGACTTAGCAGAGACTTAGGGAGGTCGCTATTACGTCACCAAACCGGTGACGTTACAGCAATGTCCTTTGCGATGTTGCAGTGTGTAAACCCAGCTTAAGAAGGCAGTTTCCTGGTTTAAAGGGAATCTGACAAGATAATCAGCCAACATAGAGAGGTTCTAAACTTGTGCAGCGCTTGAAAGATTAAGCCAATCTGTGCCTTTTATTTATAAAATCTGATCCTCCATGACCGAAAAATCCATGTTTTTAATCGTTATACAAAAGAAAAAAGAAAAAAAGACGACTGATATGCTCTGGGTATGATTTACCTCTACCTCCCCAGCTCTATTCCCGGCCTAGTAACATCTTGTTCTACTTCACTGATGGTTCTCGCTGGATACGTCTTGCTGCTTGCCTCCAATAGGTGTAAAATGATGCACAACAGAGCACATTGTAATTCCATCTGTATCATTATAGTCAATGGGCCCCATCAGCGTATACACTTGAATCCCATTTTCTTGGGGTTTGGACATACGAGGCTCGTAAGTCCCGACAGAGCCTCTGACCGTAGGAAATAATGGTATCTGAACCCAGCCTTGCTCTTCAGATTTGTTGCCTATTATCAAGGTATTATTTATTAAATCACAGGGTGGTTGAGTGAGAGACATAACCTTAATAGTTTTGTAAATACAATCGGTGAGCAGTTCCATACTCCGTGCTCAAAATAATGAGTGAACACTACGATACTTGAGCGGTCTTTACTTGAGTCGAGCAGGTCAGACGCTCGGACTTGCTCAAACTCAAGTAATGAGTATAATGGAAATGAATGATTGGGCAGTCCAGCTCTTCACCCACATACAGCCAGCCGTAAAGAGCATTGCCGAGGAAGGGCAGGTGGTTTTTTTTTTGTTTATTTTTGGACACACTGTATCCAAAAACGTTTTAACCCCCAGTGAGAGCCATTCAGAGACTGCAAGTGGCTCTCACTGGTGTGCCTGCTCACATCCTTCAGTAAAGTGAGTCTGTGCTTTGTGTTAGTTTCTTTGCGGACGATACATCTGACCATCCGCGATACTCGGCCAAGCACTGCAAATACCCTGATGCTCGATCGAGTATGGAGCAGTTGCGAGCACCATTTTGCAATTCACCTTTGAAATCAATAAAAATAGCACTCATACTTTAGATTTAATAATGGTTTGACAATGCTCAGAGAAAAAAAAAATGTATACCTTATATCTAGAGATGAGCGGACCCGTTGAAGTTCAGGTTCAGCCGGACATTAGATAAAGTTCAGTTTGGGACCTGAACAGGACCATAAACCCCAATGGTAGTCACTGATTGGGCAGTTCAGGTCTCCGCCCACATACAGCCAGCTGTAAACCGAGGACTTCTGGGGAGGACGGGATTATTTTTTTTGTGTACACTATAACTGATAACACTGATTTTACACCCAGTGAGAGCTGATCAAACATTGCAAGCGGCTCGCACTGGTCTGAGCACTGAGTGTACCCGAGCACAGTGATGCTCGCTTGAGTGATTTGCATATGTAAAGCAACTGAACTCAGACACTTTTTTTTCTTTTTTGAAAAGTCTGAATTCGATGCCCTTATCTGTAATTATATTATAAGCCTAAGGCTGCGTGCTCATGATCAACGTTTTGGATGCAGCATGTTTTCACTGCGCCATACAGTACAAACAGTGGATGGGCTTTATAGAAATCCCTGCTTGTTCTTCCCACACCGTGAACTGACATGCGGTGTGCCTTCCCAAGCTGAAGCATGGAAATTTATTGTTGCAGAGATGCGAGTGTTCTCCACAGGGAGATCGGAGAGAGACCGCAGTATCCTGAACCTTGATCGTGGGCACGGGCAGCTGCGGACTCCTATGGACAGTACTCGCGGCCCCGCAGGAGAGGACATACTGCGTCCAGATCATGGGCACGTACCCTTATTCAGGCAACAAGACCCTCACTAGCAAATCGTTCACACTCGAGACATTAATGAAGCAATTATAAAAGGTGAATGCTGAAAACATACAACCCCTGACAAAAATGTTGGACTCACCTGGCTCTGAGGATGTTCATTCAGTTGTTTAGTTTTGTGCCATGTCTGTGATCTGCTTCTTTTCTTTTTTATAAACAAAAGTAAAGTCATTTCAAATGGCAACTTTCTAGCTTTAAGAAAAACACTAAAAAAAATAATAATGTGCTAGCCAGTAACAGTTACTTTTCAAGACCAAACAGGGGGAAAAAATTATGGAATCACTCAATTATGAGGAAAAAATTATGGAATCATAAAAACAAGCAAAAGAACACTCCAATACATCACTAGTATTTTGTTGCACCACCTCTGGCTTTTAGAACACCTTGCAGTCTCTGAGGCATGGACTTAATGAGTGACAAACAGTACTCTTCATCAATCTGGCTCCAACTTTCTCTGATTGCTGTTGCCAGATCAGCTTTGCAGGTTGGAGCCTTGTCATGGACCATTTTCTTCAACTTCCACCAAAGATTTACAATTGGAATGAGATCCGTACTATTTGCAGACCATGACATTGACCTTTTGTGTGTTCTTTCATGGAATGTTTTCAGTTTTTGCTCTATGGCAAGATGCATTATCATCTTGATAAATTATTTCATCATCCCCAAACATCCTTTCAATTGACGGGATAAGAAAACTTGGGCATTTATTGAAAATGTAATGACAGCCATCTCCCCATTGCCTTTACCTGACATGCAGCCCCATATCATCAATGACTGTGGAAACTTACATGTTCTTTTCAGGCTGTCATCTTTTTATTGTTTAGCTTTTCTCTATGTAAATCCCATTTCCGTTAGGCGATTTCTTAGTTCGGTCACAGACATTGACTCCAGTTACCTACCATTCATTCCTCATTTGTTTTGTTGTGCATTTCCTGTTTTGGAGACATATTGCTTTAAGTTTCCTGTCTTGACGCTTTGATGTCTTCCTTGGTCTACCAGTATGTTTGCCTTTAGCAACCTTCCCATGTTGTTTGTATTTGGTCCAGATTTTAGACATAGCTGACTGAACAACCAACATCTTTTGCAACATTGCGTGATGATTTACACTCTTAAGAGTTTGATAATCCTCTCCTTTGTTTCATTTGACATCTCTCATGTTGGAGCCATGATTCATGTCAGTCCACTTGGTGCAACAGCTCTCCAAGGTGAGATCACTCCTTTTTAGATGAAGACTAACGAGCAGATCTTATTTGATGCAGGTGCTAGTTTTGGGGATGGAAATTTACAGGGTGATTCAATAATTTTTTCCCGTTTGGTCTTGAAAAGTAACCGTTACTGGGTAGCACATTATGTTTTCATGATTTTTTTTTTTTGTGTTTCTTAAAGCCAGAAAGTTGCCATTTGAAATTACTTTAGTTTGTGCCATGTCTGTGATCTGCTAAAAGTAAACAACTGAATGAACATCCTCAGAGCCAGGTGAGTCCATAACTTTTGCCAGAGGTTATATGAAATTCAGGTTCAGAATATCAAGATAGAGTAAATCTGAGAGGTTATTCATATACAGTTAGGTCCAGAAATATTTGGACAGTGACACAATTTTCGCGAGTTGGGCTCTGCATGCCACCACATTGGATTTGAAATGAAACGTCTACAACAGAATTCAAGTGCAGATTGTAACGTTTAATTTGAAGGTTTGAACAAAAATATCTGATAGAAATTGTAGGAATTGTACACATTTCTTTACAAACACTCCACATTTTAGGAGGTCAAAAGTAATTGGACAAATAAACCAAACCCAAAAAAAAATTTTATTTTCAATATTTTGTTGCGAATCCTTTGGAGGCAATCACTGCCTTAAGTCTGGAACCCATGGACATCACCAAACGCTGGGTTTCCTCCTTCTTAATGCTTTGCCAGGCCTTTACAGCCGCAGCCTTCAGGTCTTGCTTGTTTGTGGGTCTTTGCGTCTTAAGTCTGGATTTGAGCAAGTGAAATGCATGCTCAATTGGGTTAAGATCTGGTGATTGACTTGGCCATTGCAGAATGTTCCACTTTTTTGCACTCATGAACTCCTGGGTAGCTTTGGCTGTATGCTTGGGGTCATTGTCCATCTGTACTATGAAGCGCCGTCCGATCAACTTTGCAGCATTTAGCTGAATCTGGGCTGAAAGTATATCCCGGTACACTTCAGAATTCATCCGGCTACTCTTGTCTGCTGTTATGTCATCAATAAACACAAGTGACCCAGTGCCATTGAAAGCCATGCATGCCCATGCCATCACGTTGCCTCCACCATGTTTTACAGAGGATGTGGTGTGCCTTGGATCATGTGCCGTTCCCTTTCTTCTCCAAACTTTTTTCTTCCCATCATTCTGGTACAGGTTGATCTTGGTCTCATCTGTCCATAGAATACTTTTCCAGAACTGAGCTGGCTTCATGAGGTGTTTTTCAGCAAATTTAACTCTGGCCTGTTTATTTTTGGAATTGATGAATGGTTTGCATCTAGATGTGAACCCTTTGTATTTACTTTCATGGAGTCTTCTCTTTACTGTTGACTTAGAGACAGATACACCTACTTCACTGAGAGTGTCCTGGACTTCAGTTGATGTTGTGAACGGGTTCTTCTTCACCAAAGAAAGTATGCAGCGATCATCCATCACTGTTGTCATCCGTGGACGCCCAGGCCTTTTTGAGTTCCCAAGCTCACTAGTCAATTCCTTTTTTCTCAGAATGTACCCGACTGTTGATTTTGCTACTCCAAGCATGTCTGCTATCTCTCTGATGGATTTTTTCTTTTTTTTTCAGCCTCAGGATGTTCTGCTTCACCTCAATTGAGAGTTCCTTAGACCGCATGTTGTCTGGTCACAGCAACAGCTTCCAAATGCAAAACCACACACCTGTAATCAACCCCAGACCTTTTAACTACTTCATTGATTACAGGTTAACGAGGGAGACGCCTTCAGAGTTAATTGCAGCCCTTAGAGTCCCTTGTCCAATTACTTTTGGTCCCTTGAAAAAGAGGAGGCTATGCATTACAGAGCTATGATTCCTAAACCCTTTCTCCGATTTGGATGTGCAAACTCTCATATTGCAGCTGGGAGTGTGCACTTTCAGCCCATATTATATATATATAATTGTATTTCTGAACATGTTTTTGTAAACAGCTAAAATAACAAAACTTGTGTCACTGTCCAAATATTTCTGGACCTAACTGTAGAGTTGTAAATCATTAATTGTAAGAACTAAGTAAATGATTTCAGGGAGTTATTGTTTACGAGAAATAAATACAACTGCAATAGGAAAGGTGCGGTATTTTCTACATCGTTCAGTACTAATGTTAAACAAAAACCACATTTCATTATTTACCGTTCCTTGATGAGGGATTCTATAGTCTAATATTTTACGAGGAGCAGTGCACTGTGAGCCCAAGAGGAGTTTCATTTTAGGCTATAAATTATCCCCAAACCTTTTTGCATAAAATGGACTAAAAGAAAAAGTACAATTTGGCTTTCACAGGTATTTTCATAT
Organism: Anomaloglossus baeobatrachus; assembly: GCF_048569485.1. Classification (NCBI taxonomy): domain Eukaryota; kingdom Metazoa; phylum Chordata; class Amphibia; order Anura; family Aromobatidae; genus Anomaloglossus; species Anomaloglossus baeobatrachus. The sequence goes on from NC_134354.1 coordinate 690,276,144, forward strand.
ATGGAGGCATCCGCTGCAGTGGGTGCTTGGGTTCACAAAACAAAATTCTTTTTACACTAGTAATAACAGAATGTTTTTCAATTCACTATCATATATTGTGACAGTTACCGTGTTATGTCCATGGTCTGCTGCACTGTGTGATCTTGTGGACGTGGGATAAACTGAGCGCACATCAACAGTGCGCATGGCTGAGCACACCAAAAATATTCAGTAGACATAACACCTCTGGCATCACCAGGCATTTTGTTAGTACACATAATAGAAAGTTAAATTGATTTTTGATACTTAGCAACTGAAAATGTTTTTAGATCTCAATGAAATAGTGATTGGATGAAAGGAGTCTTCAAGGGAATCTCTCACCATACAATTATTTGTCTGTGGAAGAGAAAGCGCACATAGGGTCTTACCAGGTATAGGATTTTGCAAATATGGTGCCAAAGGCACAATCACCTTTTGAAGTTGTGTCAGGCACAACTCCTTGATGCACATATCAAAATGTGGTCAGCGAGAGATAAAACAATATGGATAAAAGAAATCCAGGTTTAATGCTGCGCTAGAAACCACATGAATCCAGGAGTATGTGATAAAATCCTTTTTCTTTATTTCTGCAGGTCAACGCGTTTCAAAGACATAGCCGTCTTCTTCATCAGGACAAAAGAACAGTATAGCAACATCCACAGAACAGGGGTAATTATATACATATTATATACCAGGTATATATTACTCCTGTTCTGTGGACGTTGCTATACTGTTCTTTTGTCCTGATGAGGAAGGCGGATATGTCTTTGAAATCCGTTGACCTGCAGAAATAAAGAAAAAGGATTTCAACACATACTCCTGAATTCATGTGGTTTCTAGCGCAGCATTAAACCTGGATTTCTTTTATCCATATTGTTTCATACAATACAATACAAGCTGTGAGCAGTAAGTCACAGAGCAGATGGATATATAGTTTTGTGAGAAAAGGTTCAGTATAACCTGGGCTGTAATCATTTCCTCCTCTGCTCTATTATTCTCGGTCCAGTGGACGGTCCTATCGGTGACAGCTTTCATTGTACAAGTACTAGCTATCAGTCACTGATCGGATCACTCACTGGACAAAAAAGCCAAGAAAAAGCAGAGGTTTAAAAGATTTAGGCTATGTGCCCACGCTGCGGAAAATGCGTGTATTTTGCCACGGATTTCTCGCGGAAAAGCTGCGGATTTTCCAGAAATCTGCAGCACAGCTACTCCCCAGCCATTTCTATGGCATTTGGGAAATGCTGTGCCCATGCTGCGGATTTTTCCGCAGCGGAAATCGTGCGGAAAAATCTGCAGCATGTCAATTATTGTTGCGGATTTCTCCGCAGGGTCGCATATACTTACCTGCCTTGATAGAGACCCGAGTCACTTTCTCCGTCCGATGCAGCGGTGCGGTGGATCCAGCCAGGTACAGGAAGGAAGAGGTGGGCGGGGCCTGCACGAGCTCCGGTCATGTGACAGCCGGAGCTAGTTCAGGCCCGCCCACCTCCAGCACAGTGAACCAGACGCTGCCTGACAGTGACCCGGCCGCCGGAAAGCGAGGTGCTGCATGATGGAGGTAAGTATGAGCACCCCGATCACTACAGCACTTGTTCTGCATTGAGGATGCAGTGCCGAAGCCATGGTACTGTATCCTCAATGCAGAATGCCCGCACGACATTCCGCTGTATATCCGCAGCATTGAAACAGAGAAAGTTCTGTTGCGGATTTCTGGGAGCACCTGCGGGAATGTCTTGTGGATATATCCGCAGGACAATGTCCCCGTGGGCACATAGCCTAAAACACAAACTATACATAATCATTAGGCACTTTTTTTTGATGATTAACTTATTATTATTGAACATCTACAGTGCTGTCGGTCAATCCAATAAGGTTAATAAACCTGAATATATGAGGAAAAAAAAAATGAGGTTTTAGATAAACTGGTGAAACAGAGCGCCCCAGACATAGGGTGATACCTTTATAAAAAGATATTAGATCCAGGTATCATGCTCACCAGAGCGCATTGTATATGCACAACTCGTGAAAGCTCAATAACTGTTTTTGCCTCCCTGTGGCAGGGGATGAACTCCACCAGGACGCTTGACGGAAAAGATAATTCATGGTTTTGGAATGTGCTCGCCGAAATGAAGATCTTTGATCCAATAATTAAAAAAAACTTTTTTTTATTCTTCATGTTAAAAAACCCAACCGTACAGCCTTTGCTTAATGTTATTAGACCTTTGCATTGAAGGCAAAGTGTCAGCTGGTTTTTTGCCCCATAAATACCAATGGATTGGCTCTGTGCATTCTCTACAGCAGGTTTGAAGTCTCCTGTGTATACGCCTTCTGCACAATCACCAGTTCAGATTTTATAGTTTACCAAGATGGATGTGATGCCACGATCTGAAGCGCAAAGGCACAGATGAGCATGTAATAGGAGATTTTCTCGGGAGTGGCGGTATTATAGCCTATTCTGTACATGCTGTAAATGAGACATGCAGCGTCTGGCACTTCAATCCCAGGGAGCAGTACAGGAAAAGACGAGTCCATGTTTACCATATTTTTCACTTTATAAGACGCACCTGATTATAAGACGCACCCCCAAATATGGTGAATGAAAGAAGGGAATTTTGTTTACTTACCGTAAATTCCTTTTCTTCTAGCTCCAATTGGGAGACCCAGACAGTGGGTGTATAGCTACTGCCCTCTGGAGGCCGCACAAAGAACTACACTTAAAAGTGTAAGGCCCCTCCCCTTCTGGCTATACACCCTCCCGTAGGAGTACAGATTCCTCAGTTTTAGTATCAAAGCAAGAAGGAGGAAAGCCAATAACAGTTTCAAAAACAAATTCAATCCGATAACACGATCGGAGAACTTAAGAAACAACATGAACAACATGTGCACCCGAAAAAACGAAACCCTAAGAACAAATAGGGCGGGTGCTGGGTCTCCCAATTGGAGCTAGAAGAAAAGGAATTTACGGTAAGTAAACAAAATTCCCTTCTTCTTTTTCGCTCCTAATTGGGAGACCCAGACAGTGGGACGTCCAAAAGCAGTCCCTGGGTGGGTAAAAAGATACCACATGAACGGGCTGTCAGACAGCCTCTTCCTACAGGTGGGCCACCGCCGCCTGAAGGACCTGTCTACCTAGGCTGGCATCTGCCGAAGCGTAGGTATGCACTTGATAGTGTTTGGTAAACGTGTGCAGACTCGACCAGGTAGCCGCTTGGCACACTTGCTGAGCCGTAGCCTGATGCCGCAATGCCCAGGACGCACCCACGGCTCTGGTAGAATGGGCCTTCAGTCCAGATGGAATCGGAAGCCCAGCAGAACGGTATGTGTGAAGAATTGGTTCCTTGATCCACCGCGCCAGGGTGGATTTGGAAGCTTGCGATCCCTTATGCTGACCAGCGACTAGGACAAAGAGCGCATCAGAACGGCGTAGAGCCGCCGTGCGAGAAATGTAAATCCTGAGTGCTCTCACCAGGTCCAACAGATGTAAACCCTTTTCAAATTGGTGAACTGGATGCGGACACAAAGATGGCAAAGTGATATCCTGATTGAGATGAAAGGAAGAAACCACCTTGGGAGAAAACTCTGGAATTGGACGCAGTACTACCTTGTCTTGGTGAAACACCAGGAAGGGAGATTTGCAAGATAACGCCGCTAGCTCGGACACTCTTCGAAGAGACGTGACCGCCACAAGAAAAACTACCTTTTGTGAAAGCCGAGAAAGGGGAACCTCTTTCAAAGGCTCGAAAGGCGGCTTCTGGAGAGCAATGAGAACCTTGTTCAGATCCCAGGGTTCCAATGGCCGTCTGTAAGGAGGAACGATATGACAAACTCCTTGGAGAAACGTGCGTACTTTAGAAAGCCGTGCCAAGCGCTTCTGAAAGAATACGGATAGCGCGGAGACTTGACCCTTAAGAGAGCTAAGCGACAAACCTTTTTCCAACCCAGACTGCAGGAAGGAAAGAAAAATTGGCAATGCAAATGGCCAGGGAGAAAACCCTTGAGCCAAGCACCACGCTAAGAATATCTTCCACGTTCTGTGATAGATCTTAGCTGAGGATGGTTTTCTAGCCTGTCTCATTGTGGCAACAACCTCATGAGATAAACCTGAGGCCGCTAGGATCCAGGACTCAATGGCCACACAGTCAGGTTCAGGGCCGCAGAATTCAGATGGAAAAACGGCCCTTGAGACAGCAAATCTGGACGGTCTGGTAGTGTCCACGGTTGGCCTACCGTGAGATGCCACAGATCCGGGTACCACGACCTTCTTGGCCAATCTGGAGCGACGAGTATGGCTCGATGGCAGTCGGACCTGATTTTCCGGAGAACTCTGGGTAACAATGCTAGAGGTGGGAACACATAGGGGAGTCGGAATTGCGACCAATCCTGAACCAAGGCGTCTGCCGCCAGTGCTCGGTGATCGTGAGACCGTGCCATGAAAACTGGGACCTTGTTGTTGTGCCGTGACGCCATCAGATCGACGTCCGGCGTCCCCCAGCGGCAACAGATCTGCTGAAACACGTCCGGGTGAAGGGACCATTCTCCTGCGTCCATGCCCTGGCGACTGAGAAAGTCTGCTTCCCAGTTTTCCACGCCTGGGATGTGAACTGCGGATATGGTGGACGCTCTGCTTTCCACCCACGTCAAAATCCGTTGGACTTCTTGAAAAGCTTGGCGACTGCGTGTTCCCCCTTGGTGGTTGATGTACGCCACCGCCGTGGAATTGTCCGACTGAATCGTAGAATGTCCCATTGTAGAGGGCGCAGATGAAACTGCGCGAACGGGACTGCCTCCATTGCTGCTACCATCTTTCCTAGGAAATGCATGAGGCGCCTCAGTGAGTGCGACTGGCTCTGAAGGAGAGATTGCACTCCAGTCCGTAGCGAGCACTGCTTGTCCAGTGGAAGCTTCACTATCGCTGAGAGAGTATGAAACTCCATGCCAAGATAAGTCAGAGATTGTGTCGGGGTTAGATGAGACTTTGGAAAGTTGATAATCCACCCGAAACTCTGGAGAGTGTCTAGTGCCACCTTCAGACTGTGTTGGCATGCCTCTTGAGAGGGTGCCTTTATAAGCAGGTCGTCTAGATACGGGATGACCGAGTGACCCTGCGAGTGCAGAACAGCTACTACTGCTGCCATGACTTTGGTGAAGACCCGGGGGGCTGTTGCCAGACCGAAAGGTAACGCTACGAACTGCAGGTGTTCGTCGTGTATGACGAAGCGTAGGAAACGCTGATGCTCTGGTGCGATCGGCACGTGGAGATACGCATCTTTGATATCTATTGATGCTAGAAAATCTCCTTGAGACATTGAGGCTATGACGGAGCGTAGGGATTCCATCCGGAACCTCCTGACTTTTACGTGTCTGTTGAGCAACTTTAGATCCAGGACGGGCCGATACGATCCGTCCTTTTTTGGGACCACAAACAGATTGGAGTAAAAACCGTGACCTTGTTCCTGAAGAGGGACGGAGGTCACCACTCCTTCCGCCTTTAGAGCGGCCACCGCCTGCAACAGAGCATCGGCTCGGTCTGGTGGTGGAGAAGTTCTGAAGAAACGAGTTGGCGGACGAGAACTGAACTCTATCCTGTACCCGTGAGACAGAATATCCCTCACCCAACGGTCTTTGACGTGTGACAGCCAGATGTCGCCAAAGTGGGAAAGCCTCCCACCGACCGCGGGTGTGGGAATCGGAGACCGCAAGTCAGGAGGACGCCGTCTTGGCAACGGTTCCTCCGGCTGTCCTTTTTGGGCGTGACTGAGACCTCCAAGAATCTGAGCGTCTCTGGTCTTTTTGAGTCTTTTTTGACGAGGCGAATTGGGACCTGCCCGGTCCTCGAAAGGACCGATAACCAGACTGACCCTTCCTCTGTTGGGGTCTGTTTTGTCTGTTGCGGTAAGGATGAGTCCTTACCCTTGGAGTGTTTGATGATTTCATCCAAACGCTCTCCAAACAATCGGTCACGAGAAAAAGGCAAATTGGTTAAGCACTTCTTGGAATGAGAATCTGCTTTCCAATGTCTCAACCACAGGGCCCTACGCAAAACAACGGAGTTGGCTGACGCCACTGCCGTGCGGCTTGTAGCGTCAAAAACAGCATTAATCGCGTACGACGCGAATGCCGCCATTTGCGAGGTCAATGGTGCTACCTGCGGGGCAAATGCACGTGTGACGGAGTCAACTCGCGCAAGCCCGGCTGAGATAGCTTGGAGCGCCCATACGGCTGCAAAAGAAGGCGCTAATGACGCTCCAATCGCTTCATAGATGGATTTCAGCCAGAGCTCCATCTGCCTGTCAGTGGCATCTTTAAGTGCCGCTCCATCTTCAACTGCAACCAAGGATCTAGCTGCAAGTCTGGAAATTGGAGGATCCACTTTTGGACACTGGGTCCAACCCTTGACCACCTCAGGGGGAAAAGGATAGCGTGTATCTTTAAGCCGTTTAGGAAAACGCCTTTCAGGACAAGCGTGGGGTTTCTGGATTGCGTCTCTAAAGTCAGCGTGGTCCAGAAAAGTGCTTAAAGTACGCTTAGGGTATCTGAAATGGATTCTCTCGTGCTGCGAAGCTGACTCCTCCACAAGAGGAGCTGGTGGGGAAATATTTAACATCTTATTGATGTTAAATATAAGATCATTAACTATGGCGTCACCATCTGGTGTATCTAGATTGAGAGCGGTCCCAGGATCAGAATCCTGATCAGTTACGTCCGCCTCATCACCCATAGATTCATCTCGCTGGGATCCTGACCATTGAGATGAATGTGAAGGCCCGTCATAGCGAGCCCGCTTAGGTTGCCCGGGGCCATCGTCCGAGTCAGAGTCTTCACCCTGAGGTGTATATGCCCGTCCCGGAGCTTGGAGCTGAGGGGGACCAGGGGGCAATGATTGCACAGTGTCCGTGGCCTGAAGTACAGGCCTAGCTCGCAATGTGTCAAGAATTTGTGACATAGTGAGAGACATTCTGTCAGCAAAAGCTGCAAACTCAGTTCCTGTCACCTGGACAGCATTCACAGGTGGTACACCCTGGGTCACGTCCAGCAGAGGTCCCGACTGTGCAAGCGCCGCAGGGGCCGAGCACTGCACACAATGGGGGTCCGTGGAGCCTGCCGGTAGAAAAGTCCCACATGCGGTGCAGGAAGCATATAATGTCTGTGCCTTGGCACCCTTGCGTTTTACGGACGACATGCTGCTGGCTCTCTGCAATGTGAGAGAGTCTATAGCCAAAGGGCGACCAGCGCTATGCAATACAAAGTATTTGTAGAAACAAAATACTAAGAATACTACTGGCACAAGAGGGGGTGAGCCCTGAGGGCTGCTTACCGCCCGCTGAATAGCGGGTAAGAGGCTGCAGAATTCCTTGTCTGGGTCTCCCCGGCTCCCCTCTGCAGCTCAGCGTGTCAGCAGGAATGGCTGCCGGCGTCTGTGGAGAGGGGCGGTCCGTGGGAGTTCCCAAACAAAAGTGCGGGAAACAGTGTCCCCTCTGTGCCGATTGTGAGGGCTGGAGTATGTAAAAACGACTCCAGCCCTCGGCGCTGATGCACTGGCCAGCGTCCCGCCCCTCTCCTGACTGGCAGGTCTGGGGGCGGGAACGAACGGAAGCAGGCCGCAAAAGCCGGGGACTCGAGTTATCAGCGCGGCCGCCGTAAAAGCGCGGGCCGCGCTGAAGTCCCCGGCGCACCACAAGTGCCAGCCGCGCCGCAGTCCCAGCGGCCGGCGCGACCGATTCCTATAAGTGTGCCTGCTTCAGCGAAGCTGAATGAGGCCATGGCACAAGCGCCGTAGCGCTGATGTCCCCCGGCGCACTACAACACCCAGCATGCTGTGGTGTGAGCGCCAAATGCACGGGGACACAGAGTACCTTGAGGAAGCAGGGCCATGTCCCTGATGTACTCCGCTCCATCCAGCATCTTCTCCAGGGGCTGTAGATGGAGCACGGTCTCAGTGCCTGGAGACCAGTAAATCCCACTTCACCCAGAGCCCTGTAAAAAGGGATGGGGAAGGAATCAGCATGTGGGCTCCTGCCGCCGTACCCGCAATGGGTACCTCAACCTTACAAACACCTCCGACATACAGTGGGGTGAGAAGGGAGCATGCTGGGAGCCCTGTATGGGCCCTCTTTTCTTCCATCCGACATAGTCAGCAGCTGCTGCTGACTAAAAACAATGGAGCTATGCGTGCGTGTCTGACCTCCTTGCGCACAAAGCTAAAACTGAGGAATCTGTACTCCTACGGGAGGGTGTATAGCCAGAAGGGGAGGGGCCTTACACTTTTAAGTGTAGTTCTTTGTGCGGCCTCCAGAGGGCAGTAGCTATACACCCACTGTCTGGGTCTCCCAATTAGGAGCGAAAAAGAAAGAGATTTTTTTTTTGTAATGTTAAATGAGGTCAGTCTTATAATGCCAATGTCCATTTAACAAATCATAAAGGATATATGTCCCTCATAGCCCCCCCATGCTAAAATTAGCCCACTTAATCTGTATCTGGCCCCCTTATTTTGAATATAGCCCCCTTGTGCTGGCACACGTCCCCCAGTGATGCCACATGTCCCCCATTGATGGCACATATCCCCTACGGCTGGCACAGGTCTCATATGGATGGCACACGTCCCCCTGTGCTGCCCATGGCCCCCTATGGATGGCACACTTCCTCTTGTGCTGCCCATGGCCCCCTATGGATGGCACACGTCCCGTGTTACATAGTAAAATAAACACTTTACCTTCTCCAGTGCTGTCCTCCCTCGTGTCTCCCTCCGTGCTTCTGATCTCCTGCACTTCCTGGTTCTCGGTGCCGGTCATGTGATCGGCACAGCAGAGTGATATCATCTCTGCGTGCATGATCACAGCGGCAGCAGGTGACCGGGAGATCAGCGCTGGAGGAGGTAAATAGTTTTTTATTTTACTATGGGCAGCAGCATGGGGGTCATATCTAACACAGGAAGGGGGGGCGGCATGTGCTATTAAAGGGGGCGCAGGCAGATATAATATGCGCCGCTGCCCCAACCCAGCACAACAGTGATGGACAGCGGCAGTGCATATTATATGAGCGGGAGCAGGAGATCTGACGCTGCCAGCCTACAGCTTTCACCAACCCCCAGCAGCGCTCTAGAGCTGCCTCCACCTCCCCTGGACTCTAGTAGAGATAGAGATTATATATATATATATAAAATCCCCCCCCCCCGTATATTCGGATTATAAGACGCACCCCCTACTTTCCCTCAAATTTCGGGGGAACAAGAGTGTGTCTTATAAAGCGAAAAATACGTTATACTACACCCAGTGGATATTTCTCTATTCATTTGCATATAATTAAAACTTTTTTTTTCCTGAATGAAGAAGTACTGTAGGTGGCACATAGCACTTTCTAAGGCTATGTTCACACGTGGCATCTTTTTTGGTCAGTGCATCTTGAGTCCATCTTAATATGCACCAAACACACACTGTGACAAAAACGAAATGCGTTTTTACCGTGTTTTTCAAGTCAAATCTATTGCCTGGAGGGCTCAAAAACACGGTAAAAATGCAAAAAGAATTGACATGCTGCACCAACAAAAGATTCCCAGTGTGGACAGCAAAATGGAAATCTCATAGACTTTGCTGGGAATAGGAAATGCATGCATCTTTGTGACCTCAAAAACGCAGCAAAAGATGCCCATTGTGAACTTAGCCTTCATATAGTCCTATCTATTCAGCATCACAATTACAGCGATTTAGGAGGCATTAAAATTATCTTATAAAGTGATTTAATAGAAATATTTTAAAGCTTTATTTGCATGATGTTGTCAGTGAATAGTTGGGAACCATAAATACCTTTGTGCATTTTACATCAGCACCCGCTCTTTTAAGAACACTGTAGGCAAAAGATAAGTTGTCGGGAGTTTCCTAAGAGAGTTTATAGGTTTTGTTTACATAATAAACGCATATTACCATCTGAAAAACAGCAACACGCAAAACCAGAAACACACCACACCCCCCCAAAAAATAATTTTAATGGTAATATAGGATATTCTGGGTGTTCTAACAGTGTACAATCCAAACATGAACAGAGCGGAGGACGATGGGGATGAGCTTCATTCCTGAAGAAGACGACAGATAATCTACAAGGATGAGTGATTACTATCCAAAATGTTGTCAGGATAAAGCAGCCCCATGTGCAGATTTCCAAGCTGAAAGTGTCAGGATTGCGGCTGACGACCTGCAGTCCCATAATGTGTCCAGTGACACCAGAGACAAATCAGATAGAAGAAGTCCACCTCCACGGTGTAGGATGTAGTTCACAATTCATTCTGCCGTGTTTAGGTCTCTGTGAATAGTGAACGTATGGTAGTAGCGCTGCTTGTGTCTCCAGATACAATGGTGCCAGTTTCAGGCGAGAAGCGTGGAAACTGCGCATTTACAAAGTAGAAGGGAACATGGGAGAGGCGGCCAGAGCTCCACAGCTAGGAAGAAAAAACAGTCAGAACAGGGTGCAATACAAGGGGGAGAAAGAATGCATAGGTGGTCAGTAAGGACTATAGACTCCATGTAATGGAAACCGATAAAATGTTTATACTATTCCAGGCTAATGACAAAAGATAAACCGCATTTTGCATTATTTTCATGAATCGCATGTGACATTTTGATGAATTTGGTGCAAAAAACGTTAACACGCAGCACAAGACAAAAAAAGAAAAGGAAAGAAAAAACAACATTAGCAAATGACAACATGCAAATCCAGATGGGAAACCTTGAACTGTGGCTCTTGGCCACACCACGGGTGCACAGAGCACCAAGTTAGCATATATAATTACACTTCAATTTCTGCAGAATGAAGCCAGCTATTACAACACTAAAGATGCTACAGTGGAACCTCGCTTAACGAGTAACCCAGTTAGCGAGTATTTCGCTTAACGAGCAAAGCTTTCTGTATATTTGTAACTCAGTTTACGAGCAAGCTTTGCTGTACGAGCAAATACTCACCGCACTGTACATCCACCGCGCTCTGACCCGCTCTTGCAGTCCGCACAAACACACACACACACACACACGCTCACCTTACCTTCCGTTCCATCGCGGGCCTCATGGTTCTTGTAGCTCGCCGCTACAGGAGGAACGACGATGGAGGAACTTCCGCTGTCAGTCGCTACTCAAGGGCAGCGCGCTGGCCAATCAGAGGCAAGTGGCTCCTGCCTTTGACGTCAGCGCTCTGGCAGCGGAAGATCCTCCCTCATCGCGATGGTTACCCAATACACATCCTGTACCGGCGGACTGCAAGATCCAGGAGGCCGGTGATGGAACGGAAGGTAAGGTGAGCATAATATGTGTGTGTGTGTGTGTGTGTGTGTGTGTGTGTGTGTGTGTGTGTGTGTGTAATGGCACAATAGAGGACCAGGGTGGGACATTTAACAAGTTGTGGAACGAATTGTCTGCATTGTAATGATTTCCTATGAGAAATCTTGCTTCGGTGAACGAGTACTTTGGTTAAAAAGCACAGTGCCAGAACGGATTGTTCTCGTTAACCAAGGTTCCACTGTATAAGGGGTTATATCGCCTACAAGGCTATGTCCATACTAAATACTGGCAGTTTTGGCTGACTGACTCCATTTAAGGGTTTAAGCACATAGTTAAGTGATAGAAGGTGTCTGTATAGACCTGTATAATAAGACACTGCATGGTACTTCCATGAAGTACTGTACTTGCTGAAGGGTAGTTTCCCTGCAAAATAGGGCATGTAATAATGCCTGCAATTAATGTCTCTGTATGAGCCTAAAAAAAAAACCAACCAAAACCAAACAAACCTCTGTGTGTATCTACATAAAATCCAAGGCACACATACAGTTGAAATCAGAATAAACCTTTCCCGTTTTAGATCAAATTAGGAATCAAAATTATTTATATTTGCCAAATTCCAGAATAATGAGAAATGAAGGGAATTTTGTTTACTTACCGTAAATTCCTTTTCTTCTAGCTCCTATTGGGAGACCCAGACAATTGGGTGTATAGCTTCTGCCTCCGGAGGCCACACAAAGCATTACACTTTAAAAAGTGTAACCCCTCCCCTCTGCCTATACACCCTCCCGTGCATCACGGGCCCATAAGTTTTGGTGCCAAAGCAGGAAGGAGGAAACTTATAAATTGGTCTAAGGTAAACTCAATCCGAAGGATGTTCGGAGAACTAAACCATGAACCAAAGAACAATTCAACATGAACAACATGTGTACACAAAAGAACAACCAGCCCGAAGGGAACAGGGGCGGGTGCTGGGTCTCCCAATAGGAGCTAGAAGAAAAGGAATTTACGGTAAGTAAACAAAATTCCCTTCTTCTTTGTCGCTCCATTGGGAGACCCAGACAATTGGGACGTCCAAAAGCAGTCCCTGGGTGGGTAAAAGAATACCTTGAATAAAAAGAGCCGTAAAACGGCCCCTTCCTACAGGTGGGCAACCGCCGCCTGAAGGACTCGCCTACCTAGGCTGGCATCTGCCGAAGCATAGGTATGCACCTGATAGTGTTTCGTGAAAGTGTGCAGACTCGACCAGGTAGCCGCCTGACACACCTGCTGAGCCGTAGCCTGGTGCCGCAATGCCCAGGACGCACCCACGGCTCTGGTAGAATGGGCTTTCAGCCCTGAAGGGACCGGAAGCCCAGACGAACGGTAGGCTTCAAGAATCGGTTCCTTGATCCACCGAGCCAAGGTTGACTTGGAAGCCTGTGACCCTTTACGCTGGCCAGCGACAAGGACAAAGAGCGCATCAGAACGGCGCAGGGGCGCCGTACGAGAGATGTAGAGTCTGAGTGCTCTAACAAGATCTAACAAGTGCAAATCCTTTTCACATTGGTGAACTGGATTAGGACAAAAGGAAGGTAAGGAGATATCCTGATTGAGATGAAAAGGAGATACCACCTTAGGGAGAAAATCCAGGACCGGACGCAGAACCACCTTATCCTGGTGAAACACCAGGAAGGGGGCTTTGCATGACAGCGCTGCTAGCTCAGACACTCTCCGAAGTGATGTGACTGCCACTAGGAAGACCACCTTCTGCGAAAGACGTGAAAGAGAAACGTCCCTCATCGGCTCGAAGGGTGGTTTCTGAAGAGCCGTTAGCACTCTGTTAAGATCCCAGGGTTCTAGCGGACGCTTGTAAGGAGGGACTATGTGGCAAACTCCCTGCAGGAACGTGCGTACCTGCGGAAGCCTGGCTAGACGCTTTTGAAAAAACACGAAAAGCGCCGATACTTGTCCCTTGAGAGAGCCGAGAGACAAACCCTTGTCCATTCCGGATTGAAGGAATGACAAAAAAGTGGGCAAAGCAAACGGCCAGGGAGTAAAACCCTGATACGAACACCAGGATAAGAAGATCCTCCACGTCCTGTGGTAGATCTTGGCGGACGTTGGTTTCCTGGCCTGTCTCATTGTGGCAATGACCGCTTGAGATAACCCTGAAGACGCTAGGATCCAGGACTCAATGGCCACACAGTCAGGTTGAGGGCCGCAGAATTCAGATGGAAAAATGGCCCTTGAGACAGCAAGTCTTGTCGGTCTGGCAGTGGCCACGGCTGACCCACCGTGAGATGCCACAGATCCGGGTACCACGACCTCCTCGGCCAGTCTGGGGCGATGAGGATGGCGCGGCGGCAGTCGGACCTGATTTTGCGTAACACTCTGGGCAGCAGTGCCAGAGGAGGAAACACATAAGGCAGTCGAAACTGCGACCAATCCTGAACTAATGCATCTGCCGCCAGAGCTCTGTGATCTTGAGACCGTGCCATGAATGCCGGGACCTTGTTGTTGTGCCGGGACGCCATCAGGTCGACGTCCGGCGTTCCCCAGCGGCAACAAATCTCTTGAAACACGTCCGGGTGAAGAGACCATTCCCCTGCGTCCATGCCCTGGCGACTGAGAAAGTCTGCTTCCCAGTTTTCTACGCCCGGGATGTGAACTGCGGAGATGGTGCAGGCTGTGGCTTCCACCCACAGCAGAATCCGCCGAACTTCTTGGAAGGCCTGACGACTGCGTGTGCCGCCTTGGTGATTGATGTACGCCACCGCCGTAGCGTTGTCCGACTGAATTCGGATCTGCCTGCCTTCCAGCCACGGCTGGAACGCCTTTAGGGCTAGATACACTGCCCTTATCTCCAGAACATTGATCTGAAGGGCGGACTCTGGCTGAGTCCAGGTGCCCTGAGCCCTGTGGTGGAGAAAAACCGCTCCCCACCCTGACAGACTCGCGTCCGTCGTGACCACCGCCCAGGATGGGGGCAGGAAGGATTTTCCTTTCGACAGAGAAGTGGGAAGAAGCCACCACTGAAGAGAGACTTTGGCTGCCCGAGACAGGGAGACGTTCCTGTCGAGGGACGTCGACCTCCTGTCCCATTTGCGGAGAATGTCCCATTGGAGTGGACGCAGATGAAACTGCGCAAATGGAACTGCCTCCATTGCTGCCACCATCTTCCCTAGGAAGTGCATGAGGCGCCTCAAGGGGTGTAACTGGTCTTGAAGGAGAGATTGCACCCCTGTCTGTAGTGAACGCTGTTTGTCCAGTGGGAGCTTCACTATTGCTGAGAGAGTATGAAACTCCATCCCGAGGTAAGTTAGCGATTGGGTCGGAGTCAATTGTGACTTTGGGAAATTGATGATCCACCCGAACCTCTGGAGAGTCTCCAGAGCAGTATTCAGGCTGTGTTGGCATGCTACCCGGGAGGGTGCCCTGACTAGAAGATCATCTAAGTAAGGGATCACCGAGTGTCCCTGAGAGTGTAGAACTGCCACCACTGTTGCCATGATCTTGGTGAAGACCCGTGGGGCTGTCGCCAAGCCGAAAGGCAGAGCCACGAACTGAAGGTGTTCGTCTCCGATGGCGAAATGCAGGAAGCGCTGATGCTCTGGTGCAATCCGCACGTGGAGATAAGCATCCCTGATGTCGATTGATGCTAGAAAGTCTCCTTGGGACATCGAGGCGATGACAGAGCGGAGAGATTCCATCCGGAACCGTCTGGTTTTCACGTGTCTGTTGAGCAGTTTGAGGTCCAGAACGGGACGGAATGATCCGTCCTTTTTTGGCACTACAAACAAGTTGGAGTAAAAACCGCGACCACGTTCCTGAAGGGGAACGGGGATCACAACTCCTTCTGTCTTCAGAGTGCTCACCGCCTGAAAAAGAGCATCGGCTCGTTCGGGGGGCGGAGATGTTCTGAAGAAACGAGTCGGAGGACGAGAGCTGAGCTCTATCCTGTAATCGTGAGACAGAATGTCTCTCACCCATCGGTCTTGGACATGTGGCAGCCAGGCGTCGCAAAAGCGGGAGAGCCTGCCACCGACCGAGGATGCGGTTTGGTGAGGCCGAAAGTCATGAGGAGGCCGCCTTGGGGGCGGTTCCTCCGGCGGTCTTCTTAGGACGTGACTTAGACCGCCATGAATCAGAGTTCCTCTGGCCCTTCTGTGGCCTGTTGGACGTGGAGAATTGAGACCTGGCTGAGGGCCGAAAGGACCGAAACCTCGGTTGTATCTTCCGTTGCTGAGGCCTGTTTGGTTTGGACTGGGGTAAGGACGAGTCCTTTCCCTTGGATTGTTTAATGATTTCATCCAATTGCTCGCCAAACAGACGGTCGCCAGAAAATGGCAAACCGGTTAAGAACTTCTTGGAAGCAGAGTCTGCCTTCCATTCGCGTAGCCACATGGCCCTGCGGACTGCCACTGAATTGGCGGATGCTACCGCTGTACGGCTCGCAGAGTCCAGGACGGCGTTCATGGCGTAGGACGAAAAAGCCGACGCCTGAGAGGTTAAAGACACCACCTGCGGAGTAGAGGCACGTGTGACTGCATTAATCTCAGACAGACAAGCTGAGATAGCTTGGATTGCCCATACGGCTGTGAATGCCGGAGCAAAAGACGCGCCTATGGCTTCATAACTGGATTTCATCAGGAGCTCTATTTGCCTGTCAGTGGCATCCTTGAGCGATGAACCATCTGCCACTGCTACTATGGATCTAGCCGCCAGTCTAGAGACTGGAGGATCCACCTTGGGACACTGAGCCCAACCCTTAACTACGTCCGTGGGGAAGGGGTAACGTGTGTCATTAAGGCGCTTAGTAAAGCGCTTGTCCGGAAAAGCTCGGTGTTTCTGGACTGTATCTCTGAAGTTGGAGTGATCGAAAAACGCACTCCGTGTACGTTTGGGAAAACGAAATTGGAACTTCTCCTGCTGAGAAGCGGACTCCTCAATCGGAGGAGCTGGAGGAGAAAGTTCTAGCACCTGGTTGATGGACGCTATAAGGTCATTTACTATGGCGTCCCCGTCAGGTGTATCAAGATTGAGAGCAGCGTCAGGTTCAGAGCCCTGATCTGCCACATCCGCTTCATCCTCTAGAGAGTCCTCATGCTGAGACCCTGAGCAGTGTGATGAAGTCGAGGGAAGCTCCCAGCGAGCCCGCTTAGCCGGTCTGGGACTGCGGTCCGTGTCGGAGTCCTCACCGTGGGGCCCAGTAGTCACCCCAGGAGCACTTTGCTGCTCCGACCGAGGGGGGCCTGGGGGCAATGATTCAACAGTGCCCGGGGCCTGTGTTACCGGTCTGTGCTGCAAAGCTTCAAGTATCTTGGCAGACCATCTATCCATAGACTGAGTCATGGATTGAGAAAGTGACTCAGAAAGTTTGTCAGCCAACACTGCAAACTCTGTCCCTGCCACCTGGACAGTGGTAGCCGGTGGTTCTACCTGGGCCGGGGGTCCCACCCGTGGCTGAAAGGGAGGGAAGACCTTGCTTCACCATATAGGTGCTCAGGAGAAAATACGTAGACTAAAAAGGGGGGAGAGCTCCGGCACACTACCTCAATGTAGTCAGACACAAAAGAGTTTCTTTTTATACTTATTTTATTTTGAAAAAAAGATTCATGCATATGATGTCCACAATTTTAACGTTTCGACCATATTTTGGTCTTCATCAAAGGGACCATCTAAATACAAATGTGAACACATAATTACAAAGCATATAACAAATGTACAAAAAAATCATCACATATTGTCAACGTGGGGGTTCAGTTTAGAAAAGCGGAAGGATCAATTAGGATTTATGATCATTGTAAGTAGAACATAGGAGGTGTATAATGACCATGATACCAACACCCTGTCATAAAATGGAAGGTGTCCGAATGGTGAGGATAGTGTTGTACGGAGTGTAACTGATAAAGCTAACGTTACCTGTGGTAGTTAGGCCAGGTGAGTTGTTACTAGGAAATGCTTCGCGGCAAGTACCGAAGGACCGTAGCTCAAGAGTATAATTAACCATATATTCTATCAAGGATACAAAACAACAACAGGTCTAAACAGCTAGATATAAATGTCAAATCCTCATTCTATATGTACCTAACATTAATACCTTAGAACTGGACTTCCGGTTCCTGTCCTGGCTGAGGTGGAAGCATAGAGGAGAAGCTCCTGCCACCCCTCACAGAAACCGACTAAAAACAGACCCCCCGGACGAGCCACCAAACAGAGAGCAGCACAGGAGGTTACCTAAAGCAGACAGCTATGGAACGGTACCTCCTGAGAAGTGCTGGGAGCGGTGAGTCAGCCTGGAGAAGCTTTGATATGGACAGGGGAGAAGATAAGATAATGGCGCCGAGCCTGATGGGGGAGGAGCCTGAACGCATGGTGAGAGACTCAGAAAAGCAAACACAGAGCTGGAAGGGGAGAGATAAGGGAGATATGAGCAAGGAGACAGGAGATAAGGAAGATATGAGCAAGGAGTCACAGGAGGACACAGCAGGATAGAGGTGGATGCAGGGGACTGATGATGGTGGATCGCAATGGGAGGATGAAGGGGATATGGAGGCAGAGGGGAGAGAAGATGCAGACAAAGCAGGGCAGCTCAGAGACACAGCAGTGTTGGAGGATGAAACTGACAAACAGTACAGGGAGATTAATCCCACTCAGACTCACAGGAAGTCAAATGCAAGAATTCATAGTACCCCTTCCAAAGGAAACAAAAAGCAGCTTACTACACCAACATCACAAGCCTGCAAGCTATGGGGGGATGGAGGTGGTGGCCCAGTCCAGACAAAGAGAACTAAGAAAACAGCACCACCTGCAGGCCAAGACAAGTACACACAAAAGCTTAATGTGGACTATAAAAAACTGGCTGAAGAAGTGACATCACACTTGTCAAAAGAGGTTAAAGTGGCTATTGAGGCAGCCATACAAACATCATTAGCTAATATGCAAAAACAGATAAATGCCCATGCCTCTAGACTGGCAGAATCAGAGCAGAGAATATCTGACTCCGAGGAGACAATACTGGCTATGCAAGCACAAATAGCAGCTCTAGCAAAATCTAATGAATACTTGAAGGATAAAGCGGACGATTTGGAAAACAGATCGAGACGAAACAACCTACGTATAGTCGGGTTGCCAGAGTCTGTGTCGATTGGACAGTTGGATAATATATGCGAGTTGGAGCTACCGCAGGCCCTGGGCATAAAGGCGAAATTCAGAGTTGAAAGAGCCCACAGAGTGGGTCCACTGAGACACCAGGAGGCGAATAAGGGAGAGGGCCAAAACTCAAACAAGAATACCCCGATAAGAGCCAGGCAGGTGATTGTCAAATACCTTGATTATAAGCATAAGGAGGAAATATTGAGGGCCTTTAGAGAACGAAAGCGTCCACTACAATATCAAGGCAACAGACTGCTAATTTTTGGGGATTATTCAGCGGAAGTATCCAGAAGGAGAAAAGAATTTACCAAAATTTGCTCATTTCTGTACAACAAAAAAGTAAAGTGCCAGCTATTATACCCTGCTACACTGAAAGTTAGAAACCCCAATGGCTCGTTTGTATACTACAAGGACTACAAAGAAGCAGAAAACATTCTCATGGCAGAGCTCAACAAGACTAGGTCAGAAAGGCAAGAAAAAGGAGCTAGTGGAGAAGGGAATAATAGAAGAGGATCCCCCACAAGCTCAGGAAGAGATGTGGGACGTCTTGGGGGACAAAAGCAAGTCGAGACCAGGGAGGAAAGGAGGTCAAGCCCGGGTCGACAGCATAATTCTCGCCTGGAACACAGGAACCAACCCTTGGAGAGAAACCATGATACCTGAACTGGAACTCGCTCATTGTTTTTCCTTTTTTTGCCTGTTTTTTTTTTTTTTTTTTTCTCTTCCCAAACAGGGAGAGGCGTTGAGGAGGATGCATTACGGAGAGAGGGTTGGGGAGGTGAGAGGAGGAGGGGGAAGGGAGAAAAGAGAGGAAAACATCCCAAAGTCTGGGTCCTCTTCCCCCCCCCTCTCCTCTTTTTTTTTTTTGTTCTTCTTCTTTCTTTCTCCATCTTCTCTCCCCTTGGTCTTTTTTTTCTTTTTTTCTTTTTCTCCTTTGTCCAGGAACATCATCCAAATTCAAATGAAGTGGGCCTGTTCTGGGCGGACTGATGGCTACCTGGAGTCAGAGATAAGTAGGACTGGAGAATCTTGCTGAGGTTTTGACATACTGTGCTAATTTTTGCATAATTTTCAAAGGCTTATTCCAGTTAGTCCGGGGATAGAACATATATTTTTTGGGGGGTGATTAGGGAGCTACATATTTTGGCTAGGAATAGGGGAGCTCACCAACGTGGCGGGAAGCGCCGTGGATTTCTCGGAAGGGAAAATATGTTTTACAGTTACATGCTTTTTGTTGTATTTGTTATATTTGCAAGGTGGGGAAAGGGAGTGTCGATTTTGTGGTACCAACTGTGATTCTAGTGTCGAACATCTCGTCTTCCTTGATGCAGGGGCCCATAGGGGAGGGAGTAGTAAAAGCAGAATACACAGGTTAACATGATACAGATAACTACGTGGAATGTTAAAGGGCTGAGATCACCTAACAAACGAGCAATGATATTGAGACATCTGAAAAGACTAAAGACAGACATTGCCTTATTACAGGAAACCCACTTGGGGGGGGAGGACTTTTTCCGCATGAAGAAACATTGGGTGGGCACCGTTTACGGGGCAGCGGCACAAGGTAGAAAAGCGGGCACTATGATTCTAATAAATAAACAATTCAGTCATGAGGTAGTGGCACATGAGGCAGACGACCATGGAAGGTGGCAGCACTTAACAATCGTTAGTCCAGCGGGTAAACTCAGTATTTATAATGTCTATGGCCCAAATTCACAACAAATCACATTTCATGATGACATAAAGGCCACCATATTAGCAGATGGGGAGGCTAACATTATAGTGGGAGGCGATTTTAACACCGTCCCAGACTCAGCTGAAGATAGGAGGAGGGGCGAGGAGGGGACAGCTAATGTGGGCAGGAGTTTAGACAATAGGGATGTAACATTAGAAGACGTAGGACTGAAAGACATCTGGAGACTAACTCACCCACATGACAGAGAGTATACACACTTCTCTCACCCTCATGATAGCTGGTCACGTATTGATCAGTTCTGGATCTCGCAAGACTTACTGAGTGGAACGCAAGATTGTGTGATAGAGAATATGGTGATCTCTGATCATAGTCCGGTGAGATTGGGCATTAGAGAGAAATTCAGGAGAGGTACCGATATCATATGGAGATTCCCTTCGTTCCTTCTCAGGCAAGATAATTTCCATAAGGTGCTACAGGAGTGGTGGGGAGAATTCGCAGAGGACAATAAGGAACATAGAGAGTCCCCAGTGATATTTTGGGAAACGGCAAAAGCGGTCCTAAGGGGCCGTCTGGTGGGGTACGCAGCCATGATCAAACGGAAAACCAATGAGAATTATAATTTCCATAGTGAAGCAGTACGGGTAGCATATACAAATTATGTGACAAATAGATCTCCCATGACAAAAGGCAGATGGCTGGAGGCAAAAGAGGGATTTGACGAATGGGCCAAAAAAAAGGAACAACTATTCTGGTCGCACAAGGAGGTTGACTTACATAGGTTTGGCAACAAGGCGGGAAGGATGTTGGCCAATCTGGCAAGGGGCAGCAGAAAGATGACAGTGATCTCTAAACTGAAAACAAAGGGGGGAGAGGTGACTACGGATCCTAAGGACATTAATAAACTGTTGGGAGATTACTATAGAAAACTATATGGGTCAGGGAATAACGACATGACTGATGAGGCAGAGTGGCTAAGACAAGCCCAAATGCCTAGCTTGACGGAGGAAGATTTGAGTGCCTTAAACGCAGATATCACAGTAGAGGAGGTGACGAGAACAATTGGGGAGCTTAACACCAACAAGGCACCGGGACCTGACGGTTTCAATAGTGAATTCTATAAGGCTCTGAAGGATCTGATCTCGCCGGATCTAACCTCAGTCTTTAATGCTTTCCTGGGAGGGGCGGAAATACCCAAAAATTCCAACATAGCATATATTAAATTACTCCCCAAGGGAACCAAGGACCTGGATGATCCCTCTAGTTATAGACCTATATCGCTCATAAATCAGGATTTAAAAATTATGTCCAAGATCATGGCTAATAGACTGGCCGAGATCTTACCTAGGATCATTACGAATCACCAGGTGGGGTTTATTAAGGGGAGAAATGCCGTTACCAATATCCGAAAGACAATTCTAGTGGTAGACGCGGTTAGACTGGGTCTCACTGAGGGAGGGGCTAGACCTGCCCTAGTTACACTTGACGCAGAAAAAGCGTTTGATAATGTAAATTGGGGGTGGTTAGACAGGGTAATGGAGGCCATAGGGATTGTAGGCAAGATGAGACTTTACATTAGAAACCTTTATGCCAACTCGGGAGCTAGGGTACACACTCCGGGCTTTCTATCAGACGTGTTCCCTTTGATGAAGGGAACAAGACAGGGCTGCCCATTATCTCCTCTTTTATTCAACCTGGCAATCGAGCCGTTGTCAAGAATACTACAGGGACAAAATAGCTTTAAAGGAATCAAGATAAGGGGTTCAGAAGTAAAGACAGCGCTTTTTGCTGATGACATCATACTTTATATGGGGGACCCCGGTGCGGATTTGCCACAGACTCTTGCCTTGATTGAAAAATTTGGTTCATTCTCCGGTTTCAAACTGAACAAAAAAAAATGCGAGATCATGTTCCTAAAGGGGCATCATGGGACAATGGGGGGACAAATAAGGGATGGCTGTCTATGTGGAATTCCTATAGCACAATCTTCAATTAAATACCTGGGAGTGCATATAGGAAGATCGGTGGAAACAATCTATAACTTGAATTATGGACCGCTAATCAGGAAAATTACAGTTCAATTAAAGGGATGGAAAGGTTTGCCACTTCCATTACTGGCAAGATGCCACCTGATAAAAATGATGAGCTTTCCTAGGCTGCTGTATCCCTTCCAGACAATCCCGCTATTGCTAAAACTAAAGGATGTGAATAAGCTCAACTCCGCGTATACAGAATTTCTGTGGAGGGGAAGGAAACCCAGAATAAAGCTGCGTACGCTGATGAAGTCAGCAGAGGAGGGAGGTCTAAACTTTCCAGATGTCCAAGGGTATAATCTTGTATGTATCATGAGGCATGTAATTGATTGGGTGAGAGGAACGAGTAGGCACTCAGATCATGCGATGGAAACTAAATATGCGTCACCGTGGGATCTGACGTCCATTCTGCACTCCCCACTATCCAGGGTTGAAGGGCACATAAGGAACTCAATTATATTCCGAGACACCATGCTAACATGGAAGTCGGTAAGGAAAAAACTGGGGCTCTCATGGAAAGTGTCCAAGTACTTGAACCCCTGGGCATTCCCAAATTTTCCCCTGGGACGAGAAAACAAGCTATTTACTAGATGGAAAGAGAGGGGAGTCAGGAGAATGATAGATGTTATGAATGTGGAGGACAGGAGGTGGATGACAGGTCGGGAAGTGTTGGATAAGTACAACCTTAATAGCTCACATGTCATCCAGTATGAACAATTGAAACATGGAATAATAGGAGACCTGGGTGTGGTTGGAAGAGAGCTGAACAGAAGTTCGATTGATGAGTTACTGGAATGTGATGTAACAAGTATAAATGTCTCTAAAATTTATCGATCGCTAAGGGGGGTGCTTATCTCACGGGAGGATAGTCGGACTTTAAAAGCGTGGGGGAAACAATTGGGAAGGGAAGAAGTGGTGGATGATATACTGAGAGGATGGGTACAAGTGCGGAAACATATTACCAATGAGAGATGGAGAGACACTCAATTCAGAATTCTACATAGGGCCATTATAGGTTTCAACATACCAGGTAGGGATAGGTGGTGTCCTAAGTGTCAAAAAGAGAAAACGGATATGCTGCATGGGCTATGGGAATGTGAGACAATCGCTAGGTTCTGGAACCAAGTCAGACTATTTGCCCAGTCAACATGGGGAATTTTCAGCAAACTAGACTTAATGGTGTGGATTTTCCACTCCTTTGAGGGAGGAGTAGGAGGAGGACCGAGCACGCAGGAAAAGAGGAAATACGCAATAACGCATGACATAGCCATGATAGCTAAGCGTTGCATCTTAAAACACTGGACTCAAAGGGAGGGCCCATCCATAAAGGAGGTTGTGGGCGAACTACACAACCTTCTGAAGTGGGAAAAACTAGAAGCGGAGAGGGATAAAGATGGGTTGACAGCCAAGTTTTTTGTGAGATGGAGACATTTTATTGAAAGCCAATTCACACAGGGAGAAATAATTAACCTGATGGCACCTTTTGTTCACTCGGAGTGGTATATCCTGAGCGATATCCAGGACAGCCTGGGTAAACTGAGAATCACCTAGGAGGGGGCTCTGGCGGGAGGGGGAGACGAGACGGTTGGGAATACCAAGACACGCTAGCAAAATTGAAATCATTCAGGGACGACACAGAGATTTAACGAATTGTATTGCATATGTTATATTATATTTCATTACCTATGTTTTGGTTTAATGTTACTGTATACTATCTTAAATCGAACAGCAACATGGAACTCCAAATTGGGGTATCACCCACCTCTATGTCACATTTTGTCAGACGAATGTTCTTTTGCAATGATACTTGTCATGTTTTTACAAATTTGAAAAATCAATAAAAAACGTTTTGGAAAATACCTTAGAACTATGGATCATGTTTAATACGCCCGGCCGCTATATTAGTTCGGCTCATTCAAATTCTATAGTTAGGTGCAGCCACTGTTTCCTCTATAAGGAGACAAAGAGACATAAGTCCATGGGATCCACACACTGGATCATATTATAAGGAGAACTTACATGTACTCACTCTGTAACAGGGTCTAGTAAGGAAATAGGAGAGCAATATTTTGCTCCAGTATCCTATAATACATAACACAGTATATTGTGACTGTACTGATTATGTGTCTACGGACATATGACTTATATAGTGAGACCTACCAATAAGGTGCAACAGAGTAGTGTCCTTATCCTAGTTGAAACCAGTTCCTGTATACTCTAGTGTTGCATGCGGAAGTCCTCTGAGCAATAATCCCTGTCTAGTATAGGGAACCAGGCTGCAGTATATATAGTAGGTGAGGGTCTCTAATAAATGAAAGAAATTTTTTCAAAAATGAATATACTTAGCTTATCTATTAGAACTTAGAGATCATAACATAGTTGATAGACCTGTTCAGGTTCCTAAATGGTTATGGGTATCGCCCAAGGGGGACCGGACTGTCTAAATAAAGACAGAAGGAGGACATGAGTAAAGTTATATAAACAAGCCGCAAAGCATCACCCCGTAACTCACCTGAACCGTGTGAAAAGGCAACAGGACCTGCTCCCTCAGTGTGGCAGTGATGAATGCCAGCTAGTGGGGGTTTATAAAGGGGAAACCTGCACTAATCATTTCCTGTCGCATAATTGAGGAAGTGGGGTGGTGGCCCAGTGTGACGTTTACGTTCCAAACGTCATGTGACTATCCGTTGCGTCACTTCCGGTTTCGGGTGACATCACTTCCGGTTTGCGTTTTGCCGGTCTCAGGTGCCACTAGTGAAGAGGGGAAGGCTAGGAGGTGGGTCCTATGAGTGACGATAGTGTAGGGGGCGTCACTAATCCAAAATAAGTGGTAAATAGGTGCCGTTCTATGGGCTGCATATCAGAAAAAGTGCCCAGGAGTGCGGTATCAGTAATTCTGAAAGAAAGGAGAAATATATTAGAATCGCAAAATGGCATAGATCATTACATTTCACCATAGTTTATCATGTTTTAAACATAAGATGATCTATCTTATCTCATGTGTAAACCTATATCGATGTTATACCTCAACATGTGCACATTAATGAAGTAAACATGCCATATATGTGCACCAATGTGCTAATCTAACACCCTAAACAAAGGAATATGTACAATGTGCACATATGTATGTATACATACACTGGATTACACATGATTAGAGACCTCCAATATATTACTATACCATGTATAGAAAATCCCAATATACGTAACAGCAGGGTCCCAGGGATAATGAACATGAAGACGGGAAGGGAGAAAAGGGGGGGGGGGGTTGGGGGTGAGGTTGGGGGAGGGGGAGGGAGGGTTAGGGGAATCTATATAAAAACCCTATCGTAATGTGAAAAGATATGGGGCCCGCAAACTATATACACTATATGATCTAAGCTATATACATCTATATACAGATATACAAAAAAAACAGCCTGAAAGCATCCCAGATTGTTAGGTACCTAAAAGAATCATATAGAGAGTAAATTTATCAGAAGCTGTATTAACATACATCAATGAACCAAAATACTGCAGGGTGAGATCAAGAGCAGAGCCATAACGACCAATATAAGAAAAACCACTTATAGACCTGATTCGTATCTACGGTTCAGCCCGTGTGGTTCTATAGTGTCTAAAGTGTGAATCCATTTGGCTTCAACTTCCCTTAAGCGTCTAATCCTATCACCACCCCTGCGGAGAACATCAACAGAATCAATCACCTGAAAGCGTAATTGTGAGATCATATGTCCTTGTGCAATGAAATGTTGGGGTATGGGTAGTAACGACCGGCCACAACGGATATCAGACTTGTGCTTATTGATGCGGTCCCGGACATGCTGGGTAGTCTCCCCAACATATCCGAGACCGCATGGACACTTAATAAGATAGACTACATAGGCACTATTACAAGTGTATAAGCCCTTGATGTTGTAAATTTTGCCTGTTCTAGGGTGTGAGAATGTTCCACCCTTAATTACATTAGAACACTGGGCACATCCCAAGCATGGGAATGTGCCCCGCTGTGGTGTATCCAAAAACGCTTGTCGTGACTTAGATGTGGTCGAGCCTATGTCAGCCCGAACCAAACTGTTTCTCAAGTTGTCCGATCTTTTGAAACAAAACAGTGGTGGGTTGCCGAATTCTGTTACACGTGGATACGCCGCAGATAACAGGGACCAATGTTTCAGTATGATCTGTTTCAGTAGGGGAGAAAAGGGATGAAAGGCGTTGATAAACGGTATACGATTACTAGTGTCACAAGGTCTAATTGTTCCAGGTCGAGTGACTGCAGCCACCGCTGGAGGATAGCCCCTCTCAAGGAACTTATTGCTCATTTCTTGGTGGCGTATTGTCCTGGTATCACTATCAGAGACCAATCTATCAACACGTATGTGCTGTGAACGTGGTAACGATATCTTCATATGTTTAGGATGGTTACTAGTATACAACAATAAACTATTCCTATCTGTTGGTTTGGAATAAATATCCGTAGTCAGTGTCCCTTCTTTCTGCTTAATGATCATACAATCAAGGAAATTGATCTGAGTTAAGTCTTGGTGTATTGTGAACGTGAGCCCCACCATGCATGAATTAATATGACTGAAAAATTCCATCAAGGAGTCTAAACCCCCGTCCCAAATGAGAAAGATATCGTCAATATATCTGCGCCAAACCAAGGCGTGTTTAATGACCAAGGGGTGGGGGTGGACAAATCTCTCCTCAAAAAATGCCATAAAAATATTCGCATAGGGGGGTGCCATGTTAGAACCCATGGCAGTCCCCCTCCGTTGAAGATAGAACTTATCTTGAAATAGGAAGTAGTTCCTGTCCAGGATAACTCTGAGCAAGTCAATGCAGAATTTCTTGTTGTTTACAGGAAGTGAGGTGTAGTTATCAAGGAACCAATTTGTGGCTTGTATACCATCTTCATGATTGATACTCGTGTAAAGGCTATTGACATCCATACTAGCCAGAATGGATGTTGGCGGGATCTGATGTAATTCTGTAATAATCTCGAGGAAATGAGACGTGTCCTTGATGTATGATTGTGTTAATGGTACAAATGGGGACAGAATCTTCTCGACAGTTTTTGCCAACGGAGACAGTATAGAGTCGGTCGAGGCCACAATGGGCCTACCCGGTGGATGGGAGGGGTTCTTGTGTATCTTGGGTAAAGTGTAGAACACAGGTATAACGGGATGTGTGTTATTTAAAAACCCATGTAATTTCTGATCTATGATGCCTAATTCCAGATATCTTCTGGTCAAATCTCTAATCGTCTTGGCAATTTGTGAAGTGGGATCCTGTGCCAATAGCTCATATGTCTCACGATCTGATAACTGACCCATTATCTCCGAAACATAATACTGCTTATCCATGATAACTACCGCCCCACCTTTATCTGCTGGCTTAATGACAATAGAGGAATTATTTCTAAGGCTGGCTATAGCTCTGCTCTCTTCCACAGATAAATTATTCCTGACATGAAAATCACCTGCCGTGATTCTTTTGTTTAATTCCCTAACTTCATTGGAGACTAGTTCAACATACGTCTCTATCGGATGATAGGACCTTGGGGGTACATAGGAGCTGGGGACCTGTAAATTGAGCTTTTTCAAAGAGAAACACAACTCCTCTGTACTCGGCATAATGTTAATGCCTTGTGTATCTGACAGTTCATTCTGTGCAAAATGAGCTTTAAGGCGGATGGATCTAAAGAAACGTGAGAGTTCCTGTTCAACCTTAAATGTATCATACGATGGAGTAGGACAAAATGTTAAGCCCTTTTGGAGTACTAAGTATTCCGCTGGTGATAGGATGTAGGAGGAAATATTGAAGACCAGGTTGAATTTACCTGTGATCTGGTCCAAACACGTTCTCCCCTCTGGTACCGGTTGGGATCTCCGCCCCCTCCTTGTCTTCTTCTTGGTGGTAACCTGCGTTGTCCTAAAAAAGTTGGTGGCTGCCTCTGTGGTCTGGAATCGGTGTCTGATGTGTCCGAGGAGGAGTATCCTCCGTAACCCTGGGGTCGTCTGGTGTTGTAAGATTCTCCAGCCCGCCATCTATATACCGTTCCTCTGGTGTAGTCCTCCTGGTCTCTAAGGAACTTACTCCTCTTTCTGGCTTCTAGGTCCCTCCGAAACTCACCGATGATGTCATCTGTCTTCTTCTTGAGTTGTGCTAGGTCTGATGCAGATAATGTCTGCTTCAGTTGTTCGTCCGCTGCTCTGATGTTGTCGGATACAAGGCTAATTTATTTCTGTAAGAAATCTATTGTTAGAACGATAATATCCATGGAGCATTTGTTAATAATTGCCTCAAACCGATCACAAAACTCAATATTCTCGGAAAAGAGGGTTGGTCTTAATGCCACTCTGAGGCCCCGCGGGATCCTTTTCGTGCAGTGATATTCCGCTAAAGTGATTGCATGAAGTTCTAATGACGTATGTCTATGTAGTTCTTTCTCCAGATCTCTTTTCTCTTCCAGCAATTTTTTAAGCATCCCGTCAGAGGATATACGGAAAAGAGATCTGGAGAAAGAACTACGTAGACATACGTCATTAGAACTTCATGCAATCACTTTAGCGGAATATCACCGCACGAAAAGGATCCCGCGGGGCCTCAGAGTGGCATTAAGACCAACCCTCTTTTCCGAGAATATTGAGTTTTGGGATCGGTTTGAGGCAATTATTAACAAATGCTCCATGGATATTATCGTTCTAACAATAGATTTCTTACAGAAAGAAATTAGCCTTGTATCCGACAACATCAGAGCAGCGGACGAACAACTGAAGCACACATTATCTGCATCAGACCTAGCACAACTCAAGAAGAAGACAGATGACATCATCGGTGAGTTTCGGAGGGACCTAGAAGCCAGAAAGAGGAGTAAGTTTCTTAGAGACCAGGAGGACTACACCAGAGGAACGGTATATAGATGGCGGGCTGGAGAATCTTACAACACCAGACGACCCCAGGGTTACGGAGGATACTCCTCCTCGGACACATCAGACACCGATTCCAGACCACAGAGGCAGCCACCAACTTTTTTAGGACAACGCAGGTTACCACCAAGAAGAAGACAAGGAGGGGGCGGAGATCCCAACCGGTACCAGAGGGGAGAACGTGTTTGGACCAGATCACAGGTAAGTTCAACCTGGTCTTCAATATTTCCTCCTACATCCTATCACCAGCGGAATACTTAGTACTCCAAAAGGGCTTAACATTTTGTCATACTCCATCGTATGATACATTTAAGGTTGAACAGGAACTCTCACGTTTCTTTAGATCCATCCGCCTTAAAGCTCATTTTGCACAGAATGAACTGTCAGATACACAAGGCATTAACATTATGCCGAGTACAGAGGAGTTATGTTTCTCTTTGAAAAAGCTCAATTTACAGGTCCCCAGCTCCTATGTACCCCCAAGGTCCTATCATCCGATAGAGACGTATGTTGAACTAGTCTCCAATGAAGTTAGGGAATTAAACAAAAGAATCACGGCAGGTGATTTTCATGTCAGGAATAATTTATCTGTGGAAGAGAGCAGAGCTATAGCCAGCCTTAGAAATAATTCCTCTATTGTTATTAAGCCAGCAGATAAAGGTGGGGCGGTAGTTATCATGGATAAGCAGTATTATGTTTCGGAGATAATGGGTCAGTTATCAGATCGTGAGACATATGAGCTATTGGCACAGGATCCCACTTCACAAATTGCCAAGACGATTAGAGATTTGACCAGAAGATATCTGGAATTAGGCATCATAGATCAGAAATTACATGGGTTTTTAAATAACACACATCCCGTTATACCTGTGTTCTACACTTTACCCAAGATACACAAGAACCCCTCCCATCCACCGGGTAGGCCCATTGTGGCCTCGACCGACTCTATACTGTCTCCGTTGGCAAAAACTGTCGAGAAGATTCTGTCCCCATTTGTACCATTAACACAATCATACATCAAGGACACGTCTCATTTCCTCGAGATTATTACAGAATTACATCAGATCCCGCCAACATCCATTCTGGCTAGTATGGATGTCAATAGCCTTTACACGAGTATCAATCATGAAGATGGTATACAAGCCACAAATTGGTTCCTTGATAACTACACCTCACTTCTTGTAAACAACAAGAAATTCTGCATTGACTTGCTCAGAGTTATCCTGGACAGGAACTACTTCCTATTTCAAGATAAGTTCTATCTTCAACGGAGGGGGACTGCCATGGGTTCTAACATGGCACCCCCCTATGCGAATATTTTTATGGCATTTTTTGAGGAGAGATTTGTCCACCCCCACCCCTTGGTCATTAAACACGCCTTGGTTTGGCGCAGATATATTGACGATATCTTTCTCATTTGGGACGGGGGTTTAGACTCCTTGATGGAATTTTTCAGTCGTATTAATTCATGCATGGTGGGGCTCACGTTCACAATACACCAAGACTTAACTCAGATCAATTTCCTTGATTGTATGATCATTAAGCAGAAAGAAGGGACACTGACTACGGATATTTATTCCAAACCAACAGATAGGAATAGTTTATTGTTGTATACTAGTAACCATCCTAAACATATGAAGATATCGTTACCATGTTCACAGCACATACGTGTTGATAGATTGGTCTCTGATAGTGATACCAGGACAATACGCCACCAAGAAATGAGCAATAAGTTCCTTGAGAGGGGCTATCCTCCAGCGGTGGCTGCAGTCACTCGACCTGGAACAATTAGACCTTGTGACACTAGTAATTGTATACCGTTTATCAACACCTTTCATCCCTTTTCTCCCCTACTGAAACAGATCATACTGAAACATTGGTCCCTGTTATCTGCGGCGTATCCACGTGTAACAGAATTCGGCAACCCACCACTGTTTTGTTTCAAAAGATCGGACAACTTGAGAAACAGTTTGGTTCGGGCTGACATAGGCTCGACCACATATAAGTCACGACAAGCGTTTTTGGACACACCACAGCGGGGCACATTCCCATGCTTGGGATGTGCCCAGTGTTCTAATGTAATTAAGGGTGGAACATTCTCACACCCTAGAACAGGCAAAATGTACAACATCAAGGGCTTATACACTTGTAATAGTGCCTATGTAGTCTATCTTATTAAGTGTCCATGCGGTCTCGGATATGTTGGGGAGACTACCCAGCATGTCCGGGACCGCATCAATAAGCACAAGTCTGATATCCGTTGTGGCCGGTCGTTACTACCCATACCCCAACATTTCATTGCACAAGGACATATGATCTCACAATTACGCTTTCAGGTGATTGATTCTGTTGATGTTCTCCGCAGGGGTGGTGATAGGATTAGACGCTTAAGGGAAGTTGAAGCCAAATGGATTCACACTTTAGACACTATAGAACCACACGGGCTGAACCGTAGATACGAATCAGGTCTATAAGTGGTTTTTCTTATATTGGTCGTTATGGCTCTGCTCTTGATCTCACCCTGCAGTATTTTGGTTCATTGATGTATGTTAATACAGCTTCTGATAAATTTACTCTCTATATGATTCTTTTAGGTACCTAACAATCTGGGATGCTTTCAGGCTGGTTTTTTTGTATATCTGTATATAGATGTATATAGCTTAGATCATATAGTGTATATAGTTTGCGGGCCCCATATTTTTTCACATTACGATAGGGTTTTTATATAGATTCCCCTAACCCCCCCTTTCCCCCCCCAACCACCCCCCAAGCCCCCCCCCTTTTCTCCCTTCCCGTCTTCATGTTCATTATCCCTGGGACCCTGCTGTTACGTATATTGGGATTTTCTATACATGGTATAGTAATATATTGGAGGTCTCTAATCATGTGTAATCCAGTGTATGTATACATACATATGTGCACATTGTACATATTCCTTTGTTTAGGGTGTTAGATTAGCACATTGGTGCACATATATGGCATGTTTACTTCATTAGTGTGCACATGTTGAGGTATAACATCGATATAGGTTTACACATGAGATAAGATAGATCATCTTATGTTTAAAACATGATAAACTATGGTGAAATGTAATGATCTATGCCATTTTGCGATTCTAATATATTTCTCCTTTCTTTCAGAATTACTGATACCGCACTCCTGGGCACTTTTTCTGATATGCAGCCCATAGAACGGCACCTATTTACCACTTATTTTGGATTAGTGACGCCCCCTACACTATCGTCACTCATAGGACCCACCCTCCTAGCCTTCCCCTCTTCACTAGTGGCACCTGAGACCGGCAAAACGCAAACCGGAAGTGACGTCACCCGAAACCGGAAGTGACGCAACGGATAGTCACATGACGTTTGGAACGCAAACGTCACACTGGGCCACCACCCCACTTCCTCAATTATGCAACAGGAAATGATTAGTGCAGGTTTCCCCTTTATAAACCCCCACTAGCCGGCATTCATCACTGCCACACTGAGGGAGCAGGTCCTGTTGCCTTTTCACACGGTTCAGGTGAGTTACGGGGTGATGCTTTGCGGCTTGTTTATATAACTTTACTCATGTCCTCCTTCTGTCTTTATTTAGACAGTCGGGTCCCCCTTGGGCGATACCCATAACCATTTAGGAACCTGAACAGGTCTATCAACTATGTTATGATCTCTAAGTTCTAATAGATAAGCTAAGTATATTCATTTTTGAAAAAATTTCTTTTATTAGAGACCCTCACCTACTATATATACTGCAGCCTGGTTCCCTATACTAGACAGGGATTATTGCTCAGAGGACTTCCGCATGCAACACTAGAGTATACAGGAACTGGTTTCAACTAGGATAAGGACACTACTCTGTTGCACCTTATTGGTAGGTCTCACTATATAAGTCATATGTCCGTAGACACATAATCAGTACAGTCACGATATACTGTGTTATGTATTATAGGATACTGGAGCAAAATATTGCTCTCCTATTTCCTTACTAGACCCTGTTACAGAGTGAGTACATGTAAGTTCTCCTTATAATATGATCCAGTGTGTGGATCCCATGGACTTATGTCTCTTTGTCTCCTTATAGAGGAAACAGTGG
Organism: Anomaloglossus baeobatrachus; assembly: GCF_048569485.1. Taxonomy (NCBI): domain Eukaryota; kingdom Metazoa; phylum Chordata; class Amphibia; order Anura; family Aromobatidae; genus Anomaloglossus; species Anomaloglossus baeobatrachus. The sequence goes on from NC_134354.1 coordinate 690,309,310, forward strand.
CTGCACCTAACTATAGAATTTGAATGAGCCGAACTAATATAGCGGCCGGGCGTATTACACATGATCCATAGTTCTAAGGTATTAATGTTAGGTACATATAGAATGAGGATTTGACATTTATATCCAGCTGTTTAGACCTGTTGTTGTTTTGTATCCTTGATAGAATATATGGTTAATTATACTCTTGAGCTACGGTCCTTCGGTACTTGCCGCGAAGCATTTCCTAGTAACAACTCACCTGGCCTAACTACCACAGGTAACGTTAGCTTTATCAGTTACACTCCGTACAACACTATCCTCACCATTCGGACACCTTCCATTTTATGACAGGGTGTTGGTATCATGGTCATTATACACCTCCTATGTTCTACTTACAATGATCATAAATCCTAATTGATCCTTCCGCTTTTCTAAACTGAACCCCCACGTTGACAATATGTGATGATTTTTTTGTACATTTGTTATATGCTTTGTAATTATTTGTGTTCACATTTGTATTTAGATGGTCCCTTTGATGAAGACCAAAATATGGTCGAAACGTTAAAATTGTGGACATCATATGCATGAATCTTTTTTTCAAAATAAAATAAGTATAAAAAGAAACTCTTTTGTGTCTGACTACATTGAGGTAGTGTGCCGGAGCTCTCCACCCGTGGCTGAGGCTCCGGCTGAGTGAGTGTCACAGGGGCCGAGCATTGCACACAATGAGGGTAGGTGGAACCTGCAGGTAACATAGCCGCACAAGAGGTACAGGTTGCAAAATAAGCCTGTGCCTTGGCACCCTTGCTTTTTGCGGACGACATGCTGTTGTCTCCTCCTAGAGCAAACAGTGAGGGTATATAGCCAAAAACAATTACTGCGGCCGAACAGAGTAAATGTATACACAGTAAGAATATATATATACAGTTCGGCACCCAGGGGGGCCAGCACCTAGTAACAGGTGCGGCTTACCGACCGCCCTCAGCGGTTGTGTGACCACCAGATTCCCTGCCTGGGCCTCCCAGAGCTGTGGAGCTCGGTCTGACGTTCTCCACCTGCAGAAGTGCTGATAGCAATGGCTGCCGGCGTTCTGAGAGGAGGAGGGAGCCGTGGGCGTGCCTCAGAAAGTGCGGGAATCTGGTGCCCCGCAGTGCTCAGTGAGGGGGGAGGAGGATACCTAAGTATGCTCCAGCCCTCACCGCTGACGTCTAGTCAAGCGTCCCGCCCTTACCCCTGACTGGCAGGCCCGGGGGCGGGAGTATGCGGTACTAGGCCGCAAAAGCCGGGGACTAAAGTTAGTAATGTGGCCGGGAAACAAACGCGGTCGGCGCGGTAGTCCCGGTCACAAAAACACCCAGCAGCTGCTGCAGCGTCCTTTACACAGGCGCTCTATGCGCCGTCCCCAAGGGGACACAGAGTACCTCAGAGTAGCAGGGCCCTGTCCCTGATGATATCCGGCTCCTGTCCGTCAGATTCCCCCAGGGGCTGCGGAGGGAGCCCGGTCCCAGTGTATGGTGACCGGTTAGGATCCCACTTCACCCAGAGCCCCTAAGGGATGGGGAAGGATAACGGCATGTGGCTCCAGCCTTTGTACCCGCAATGGGTACCTCGACCTTAACAGCACCGCCGACCAGAGTGGGGTGAGAAGGGAGCATGCCGGGAGCCCTGTTAGGGCCCTCTTTTCTTCCATCCGATAAAGTCAGCAGCTGCTGCTGACTAAAATGTGGAGCTTGCGTGAATGTGTCAGCCTCCTTCAACACAAAGCAAAAAACTGATGGGCCCGTGATGCACGGGAGGGTGTATAGGCAGAGGGGAGGGGTTACACTTTTTAAAGTGTAATGCTTTGTGTGGCCTCCGGAGGCAGAAGCTATACACCCAATTGTCTGGGTCTCCCAATGGAGCGACAAAGAATGAATGTTTTAAAGGCATTTTTAATTACTTTTTGTAAAGTCAAAGGTTTACATACACTAAGAGTACTATGCCTTTAAACAATATGGACAGCCCAATATGATGATGTCATGTCGTTGGAAGCTTCTGATAGGTTTATTGGCAACAACTGAGTTAATTAGAGACACACCTGGGGGTGTATTGTAATGCACACCTGAAACACACTGCTTCTTTGTGTAGTATCATGGGAAAAGCAAAAGAAATCTGCCAAAATCTCAGGAAAAGAATTGTAGACTTGCACAAGTCTGGTTCATCTTTGGGTGCTGTTTCCAGATACCAGTCTTCGTCATTTACACAAATAATTATACGCAAGCACAAACAAGATGGGATTGTCCAGCCATCATACTGTTCAGGAAGGAGATGCATTCTGTGTACCACAGATGAATGTGCTTTGGTCAGACATGTACATATCAACCCAAGAACACAAGCAAAAGACCTTGTAAAGATGCTGGCAGATGTTGGTAAGATTGTGTCATTATCCATAGTGAAACGAGTACTGTATCAACATGGGCTGAAAGGCCACTCTGCCAGGAAGAAGCCATTACTTCAAAAGCAACATAAAGATGACAGATTAATGTTTGTTCCTGTGTCTATTTGCAAAGACTTTAATTTTTGGAGATATGTCCTGTGGTCTGATGAAACTAAAATGGACCTGTTTGGCCGTAATGACCATCGTTACGTTTGGAGGAAAAAAGGGAGAAACTTTGAAGCCTGAGAACACCATCTGAACTGTGAAACATGGGGGTGGCAGCACCATGTTGTGGGGTTGTTTTGCTGCAGGAGGGACTGATGCAATTCACAAAATAGATGACATCATGAGGAAAGAAGATTATGTGGCAATACTGAAGCAACATCTCAAAACATCAACCACGAACTTAAAGCTTGGATGGAAATGGGTTTTCCAAATGGACAATGCCCGGAAGCACACTGCCAAACAGGTTAGAAAGTGGCTTAAGGATAACAAAGTCAATGTTTTGGAGTGGCCATCACAAAGCCCATATCTCTATCCTATTGAAAAAGTTATGGGCAAAGCTGAAAAGGCCGGTTCGAGCAAGGCGACCTACAAACATGGCTCAGTTATACCAGTTCTGTCAGGAGGAATGGGCCCAAATTCCTACTAACTATTGTGAGAAGCTTGTGGAAGGATATCCAAAACCTTTGACCCAAGTCATACAGTTTAAGGGCAATGGTACCAAACACTAATGAAATGTATGTAAACTTTTGACTTTGCAGAAAGTAATAAAAATGCCTTAAAACTTTCTCATTATTTCATTAATATTTCATTATTCTGGTGTGCCGCCCCCGTGCCAGCAGCCGGGCTGCTCGGATCCGGAGTGTGGCTCGAGGATTCTACCGGACCCGGGGGTCGCGCGGACACTTCAAATAAAAGGGGATGTATTTGTATGGGATTTGCCGTAAACTGTTGCGACGCCACCCACGGTGTGTGGTGAAGTATGGCACCACCGCTGCTGTTGTGGGACTCCCGGGGGCGATGGGATGGCAGCTAGATGTTAACCCCTCCGTGGGTAGGGATGGATGCCCCAGGGCCCAGTGTCTCTATGTCAGGGATGGTGATTGCAGGGGCCGGCGCACCCGGTCGGACCGGGGGATGTTAGGTTACTCACGGTTGAATAAATCACACAAGTCCAGTGGTAAACCAAAGTGCTGGTGCCCGGTCGCCACAATCGGGTGTATCTGGAACCACACCCGGGCTGATCATCCGTATCACTTTCCTCTGCACTCAGCGTGTGGTGTGTTGGACTTCCCGGTGTGAAACACAGAAGTCCGCTCCCGGTCCTTTTTGTTGGGAGCCTTGCCCACTGACGCTGACCCTTGGGATCTACCGGACCCTGACGGATGCCCTATCCCTCTCGGTGGGTGGTTGCCTGCTTTTGGGACTTTGGTTGGGACAGGACCTATAATTCTGCCCTCAATTGGTTAATTAGCTAGGCCGTTTCTTCCGGTCCTGGCTTCAGGGTTCAAGTACCCCCTCTGTGCACGGTTTCCGGGTCGGTTCTCCGGTGTCGGTACCGGCGGACTCCAACCCTGACGCCTTTCCTTTCGAACTCTGCACTTCACTGACGCCCCGCTGACAGCCGACTGGAAAAGAAGCTACTCTGTCAATGAGATGTCACAGATAGCAGGAGAATCACCGACCGGAGCGGTCTGTGACTGCCCCGAGCCAGAAGAGATTGTTCAAAGAACAGGTCGGTAGTTAACATCTCCTTGCCTGTGAGTTCTTAGCCCCATATGGAGAAAAGGAGAAAAAAAAGGATCCGAATAAAGCCTCTAAATCTACAGCTGTCTGACAGCAATGCTATAAGTAAACAGCCATTCTCAAAAAAAAGAAAACAAAAAAATAAATAAAAAAATAAATACTTTACCACAGAAAGCAGCGCTCCCTTCTTAAAAACTGGGTGAAATTGCATGAGTTGTGGAACTTCTCCCACTTGATTTGGAAGAAAGCCACTGAATAGAAGAGAAAACGGAGAATAAAAACAAGTTATCACCTTAAAGAAATAAAATGAAAAAACAAAAATATTGAGGATTTGTCTTTTTATTATGGGACGAGTTGTAGCTTCTACGTTACTACTGTATATAAAGCACTGAGAAACGGGAAAAAATTCAAAGTGAAGCTAAATAAAATGCTATAAAACCATTTTTTTTTAAAGACTAAATGCGTAGTAAAATCAACTTGTATACAGGATTCTTTAAGTCAGTATGATCAAACCAATTCCAAACTTCTTTTTTTCTCTCCCAGTGGTTAAAAAAAATTTTCAGACGTTTAGAAGAAAGAAAAAACAAACAAAAAAAAAACAACAAAATCAAAGTTTGGTTGTGTTGCCATTTTCTGAGCTTATGCATTCTTTTTAAAGCCATGCACAATGACAATAACAATGTGATATTTTTTTTCTATTACTTTATATTTGTATTGGGAATAGGGTGAGCAATTCAAAATTATCTTTTTATATAGACTTTAAATAAAAGGATTTTGGGTACTCACTGTAAAAAGCTTTCTCATAGCCTTCATGGGTGACCAAGAAGACCATGGGTGTATGCTGCTGCCACTATGCTCCTCCTCAGCAGTGTACACCCACCAACTGGCACCAAACTAACCAGTAGAAGAAGCAATATATTTAGTACAGATAAGTTATGGAAAACACAATCTCTAAAGAAGGGGAAGGTACAGTGTCCCCCAATAAAGGCTTCGTTAACGGTGAGTACCCAAAATCCTCTTTTCTCTATCACTTCATTTGGGGACACAGGAAGACCATGGCACAATCCCAAAGCAGTCCACAGGAGTGGGAAGGTAGGTAAACATACAAACAAAACAAAAAATATGAAGATAAAAGAACTTTAGGATGAAGGTCGCACAACTTCTGCTAGCAACACTATCCTGCCTAGGCTGGCATCAGCTGGGGAATAAGTATGAAACCAGTAAACTTGGAAAACGTGTGTACAAAAGACCACATAGTTGCCTTGCAAACCTACAATGCAGAAAGCATGATGCCGAATGGCCCAAGAGGCCCCCACTGCCTGAGTGGAATGAGCCCACAAGTCGGATGGAAGAGTTCTATTCTTCGTCTGGTAGGCTTCAGGAATAGCAGAACAAATCTAGAAGAGCAATGGTAGCTTTGGAGGCCGGGAGTTACTTCCAAGCGCCTTCCAGGATGATGAATAAGGAATCCTTATGTCAAACTTGATTGGACCTGGCAAGGTAATTGCAAATGGACCTGGCAAGGTAAATGTAAATGGCTCTAACGAAATCCAACTTGCTTGGAGATCATTCCAGGAGAGGCAAAAGGACAAAATGAAGAACAGACAATATCTTAAAGGGACTCTGTCACCAGGTTTTTGCCACCTAACCTGAGAGTAGCATGATGAAGGAATAGAGAAACTTATTCCACCGACGTGTGACCTACTGGGCTGTGTAGTGTAGTTTTTATAAAATCCCTGTTTAATTAGCCAAAGATTACCATTAGAGAAATAGTTGGCGTGCTGCCAGATAGTCCAACAGCTGCATGAGCTCAGTATAACCTGCTCTACATTCAAATAACTGCTAGATCTGCAGCAGAGAAAACTGTGATTTTTATCAAAATGACAACCAGCAGCCTAATAAGTTATACAACACTGGAATCTGAGTTTCTGTCACTACATTATGCTTCTCTCAGATGGAGTAGCAAAAACCTGGTGACAGATTCCCTTTAAGGTTAAATGGCAGAAACCATGTTGGGAAGAAACGAAGGCACAGGCCGCAAGACCTTATTTTGGTGAAGGATGAGGAAGGGGGAGCGGCACAAAATCGCTGCCAGCTCAGAAACTCGTCTAATGGACGTACTTGCTACTAGAAAAGTAAGCTTCTAAGATAGAAAGGACAGGGAGATGTCCCACAGAGGTTTGAAGGGAGGATGTAACAGGTTGAGATCCCATGGTTCCACCCGAGACTGGTAGGCAGGGACAGATTGAGCCAAGTCCTGTAGAAAAGTGCAAACTTGAAAACGAGCAGCCAAATTTTTCTGAAACAGAACAGAAAAAGAAGAGAGACATTGATATAACAGTCCAGGCCCAACTGTAAGAAGGCCAGGAGAGACTGAAGCGAGAAAAACATTGGAGCGATGCGATTGGACTCACATCAACGAAAGACGACCTTCCAGGTACAATGATAGATATGTGAAGAGGAAGGTTTTCAGGCTCTGATCATGGTCTGAATGACTTGATTGGAGAAACCAGAGACCTTCAGAACCGCAGCTTCAATGGCCATGCTGTTAAGTTGAAAAAAAAAAATATGAATTCTGGTGGAAGAGGGGGCCCATGAAAAGCAGAACTGGACGATCATGGCGTCTCCACAGGACGTTTTCAAGGAGGTGGACCAGCTCCGCTATGCCATGTCCTTCTGGGCCAGTCTGGGGTGATCAAAATTACTGGAACGCGTTCGGCCTTCATCAGCGTGAGTAGTAGAGGCAGAGGAGGAAAGAGATAGTGGAGGCAGGACTGGGACTCTGGGATTGCTAGTGCGTCGATAGCAAATAGATCGCGTCACCTGGACATGAACCGAGGAACCTTGTTGTTCAGTCTGGATGCCATAAGATCAACGCCCGGGGAATCCGACTGAAAACAGATCTGCTCGAATACAGCCGGGTTTAGAAAACATTTACTGGTGGTTAGATCTTTGCAACTTGGACAGTCTGGAGCCAAGTTGTCCACTTTGAAAATGTGAACTGCGGATATGGCTGGAACTCTACGTATGTTCTGCCCAGGAGAGAGTCCAAGAGGCTTATGTTATGGCTGATCAAATTTGCGTACGTTCTTGGTGTTTGATGTATGCCACCGCCGTGGCATTGTCGGACTGAATACAAACCAGAAGGCCCGAGAGAAGGTCTTGCTAATGAAAAAGGGATAGAAGAATTGCTGATCTTGGGGATGTTGATAAGCAGGAAAGACTCCTGTGTGTTCCACTGGACTTATACTATGAGGTTTTGGAAGACAGCTCCCCAGCCAAGTAGACTGGCAACAATCGTTACAACCTGCCAATTAATTGTAAGAAATGACAGACTCTTACGTGTGAGCGGGGACAGCAGCCACAAAGTCAGGGACTGTTTGACCTTAAAGTGTAAGATAGATCAATCAGTCCAGGGAAGGAACAGTCCTGTCCCACAGACATAAAAAGAGAGCTGTAGTTGTCTGGTAGGGAACTGTGTAAAGGGGATTACCTCCAAAACAACCATCATTCTGACTATGACGGCCATGAAAAATTGTAGGGGCCATGGACAAGGACGTCATAAGAGAGAAATGCCTTGGTGGAGAGCCAGCATCTTTGCTTCTGGAACAAAGACTCTTGCTAGTATTTTGTCGAAGAGCATCTCAGGAAAACTAGGCGGTGGGACAGAATCAAAGACGAATTTGGGGTGTTGATAATCCAGCTGAGGTGAGAGTATCAAGTGTGATCTGGAGACTCTTCTAAGCTGATGAGAAGGATTGGGTTTTGATGAGGCGGTCATCTAGGTAAGGGATGACAATTACCTCTGGCTCGTAGTATGGCCATTACTGCCGTCATGATGTTGGTGAACAGTCTGGAAGCAGTGGCCGGTCTGAAAGGTTGGGCTACACACTGGAAATGACACTATAACTGCGAAGCTTAGAAACTTTTGGTGTCCCTTAAAAATGGGAATGTAAAAGATAGAGCAGAGGAATTTGTTGGGATCCATGGAGGCGATCACTGCACAAAGGGACTCTATTCTGAAATGACGCAGATTAACTCATTTGCTCAGTGACTTTTAAGTATAGGATGGGTTAAACCGAGCAGTCCTTTTTGGACACTACAAAAAGATTTGAACGGAAACAAGTGAAGCGATCTTGTGAGGGGATGTGAATAATGACGCGTAGCTGGAAAATAGAAGAGCTGGCCTTGAAAAAACCTGGAATTAGGGCAAGGTACCTTTGGGGATGAGACTAGAAAAAACGGTACTTAGGGAACAGAGGCAAATTCTAATTTTGTACCTGGAAACCACTTCTGACCCAGGCATCTTTGATAACAGAGAGTCAAAGGTCCTGAAAGGGGTGAAGACGTCTGCCCACTCGAGAGGCGTCCCAGGTGGGGGTAATCCATCATGTGAATGAGAATCTGCTGGATTGGCTGCTGGGAGTTTTGGACTGTTAACTGTGTGAGAGAACTGCCTTAACTGAAGTTCTCTTCCTTATCGGCTGCCTGGATGTTTTCTCTTGCCGATTGGACCCTTTCGAAGAGGAGAATAGCCAAAAGGATCAAAAGGGCATAGTCTTTCGTCTGATAGGAGGGCGTCTAGTTCTAGGTTGAGGGAGCAGGGTGCTCTTATCGCCCTGACTTCCTGAATAATCTGGTCCAACTTGGCTCCAAACAAGTGAGATCCTTGGAAGGGTAAACCGGTGAGAGACTTCTTAGATGCTGGGTCGGCTTCCCACGCTTTGAGCCATATCAGTCTGTGGATAGCCACTGGGTTACTGGAGGCTTGCACAGCACAACTGGCAGCATCAAGAGAGGCCGAGAGGAGACATTTTCTGCCGAGAGCAAACTGGTCAGTTAGGTTTGCCAAGTCGACGGAAGAGGCACCTCCAAGAATGCCTCATAATTGTTTGGCCCAGGCCGATACTGATTTAGATACCCATGTTGCAGCAAAAGCAGCTCACAGTATAGAGTCAACGGATTGAAATGTTGACTTTGCCTGGGATTCTATGTGCCTGTCAGTGGGATCCTTGAGGGATGCTCCATCAGACCAAGGGAGGATAGTCTTTGCGGAGAGTCTGGATACCGGTGGGTTCCCGGCAGAAGAATCAATTACAGTGAATATGAATCTAGAAGCGTTTGTTCTCTTGAACTATATATTAAATATTACGAAACTGACTATCGTGCCCAACAGGGTGGGCTTCATAGGATTACAAGATGGAGGTGATGGGGTCTTTTAGTAGGTCCTGGCTACCATGGCAACTCATTCTAACCCCACCATCATGTCATGGAGGGCCAATAGGCAGTGTAACAAATCCACACTGGATATCAACACAAGTTTTACTATCAAAATAATCAGAGCTCGCTCAGATTACCGCTGTTGCAGACAGGTACTGGCTGTACATCACAAACAGCACGCGCTGTGTATGGTGCAGGGTCAACTCATGTGCTTGCTGTAGGCAAACTCTCCCAACATGCACTGTGCATGTACAGTGAATATCTGGAAGAGGTATAAAAAGGAGCTGACGCAAAAAATCAGATGTTCACAACGAGTCTGGTTTCACTAATCTTTGGCAAATAGCTGTTACTGTATATGAAAGCCACGTCTAGGCACAAATTTCCTTTCCAGAGAAAACTGCAGAGAGAATTAAACATCACATGTCAAATGATCAAATGCACAGAGGTCTATGTAATGCAGAGGCTTCCTATCCTATGGGGAACCCCTTTATAGTGTCCAAATGCTGTAGGGCATATGGATAGGGGTCAAACTGAAGCTTCTTTAAATCATAACTGATACTTTACATATAGTCACCATAAAATACAAAAATAGATTCAAGATTTACCAAGGAAGGAGCTCAAACTTTGGGTTGTACTTCGTGCGGTACACGGCAATGGCTGCTTCACTCGTCTTATCATTTGGGTTTTCTGAAAGGGAGATGAATAAGTGAGACACATCTAGAAGTTATCTATAAATTAGGTGTTCAGGGCACCATGGTCCAGAGCACCCTCCATTGATTAGTTTGGCCACCAAGATCTGCCACTACTTTACTGACAGCGCTGGTGTTTACCGGGACCAGAGCAGACTTGATTGAAATCCTGCGCACGTGCAGAATAGAGGTGACCAATGCCATTAGAAAACTGTTCTGCATATGTGGAAATACAGTGATCCTTTTAGGACAAGATTCCCTACTCGGAGCTGCGTGGATGTCTCCCTCTGAAATAATATTCATCTAATGTAATATATTTTAAAACGTGTGTGAATGAGGCCCAAATATAGGTATAGTAAAGTGACTAGATCCAACCTCTCAGAAGCACGGCCAGCCTCTCTCCACTAGGGTCCCAGACCATAGACTGTATTTCCCCTCCAACTCTGCAATATAGAATGATGAGATGAGTTTTATAGCTTCAGTAATGTTACTCTGGACTTCAGTCTTGTTCACACTTACCTCACTTCACCCTCCTCCCTTTCAAAAACCACTTCAGACACATCAGCGACTGGGGTTGCACGTTCACTTCCACCAACACAAGCTTGTGCCTCCCCTATTTAATAATGGACATGAACAGAGAATTGGAAAGTACATGTAAATGGGTCTCTGAATTGAAATCTAATAACAATAAGAACATTCAGGGTACTCACTGCAAAATTTTTCTCTCGGAGACTTCATTGAGGGACATAGGAAACAATGGGTGTATGCTGCTGCCACTAGAAGGCTGACACCATACATAAAAACCTCCTCCTCAAAAGGCTACACCCACCAACCTGTTCCTGGGGCTGTGGGAGAGGGACCTCTTCCTGTCAGATCGGCTGCCATCGATGGACCGCGTCCCCTTTTGGACGCGGTACATCGATGACATCTTTATGATCTGGCAGGGCTCGGAGATGGAGCTCCATGACTTCATGAAGGTCCTGAATCTTAATGATTTAAATATTCATATCACTTACACTCACCATGCTCAGTCCGTCGACTTTCTTGACGTCATCGTCAAAAGAGATGTCTTTAACACCATTCAAACTGACATATTTCGTAAGAGGACTGCGGGAAATGTACTATTGCATGCGTCCTCTTCACATCCCGGCCACATGATCCGATCCATTCCGGTGGGCCAGTTCCTGCGCCTTCGCAGGATCTGCTCCACTGATTCGGATTTTGAGGCCCGAGCCCTAGACCTCAAGCATAGGTTCTATGATAGGGGTTATAGCAGGCGATGTGTGAAAAGAGCTTATAATAGGGCGAGACATTCTACCCGTCACTCCCTGCTATATGCCCCTCAAAGATCTCAATCGCGGGAAACCCTGAGAGTTGTCACCAATTATCACGGCCAATTTTCGGCCAGGAGATCGTGCCTGCAGAAATTTTGGCCAGTTCTGCAGGCCGACCCGGTTTTGGCTCAGATGATCCCAGATAGGCCTATGCTAAGCATTCGTAGGTCAAAAAATCTCCGCGACCATCTCGTGGCAAGTCACTATGATGAGTGCATTCAGCCGCCTCCTTTTGGTCCTGTGGCTCCCCGTACTGGTTGTGTACCTTGTGGGCGTTGTGTGGCCTGCACGAATGTGGACAGGACTGACACGTTTATGGACTCTGCGGGGGAAAATACCTTTACCATCAAGAAGTTAATTTCCTGTACCACGTCGGCGGTTATTTATTATGCCATTTGCCCCTGCCCCAAAATTTATGTCGGCTTGACAACCAGGCAGTTTAAGGTTCGCGTCCGGGAACACGTTAACGGGATAATTGCAGCGGCCAACTGCTCTGATATTCTATCACTTAAAACCATTCCACGTCATTTCCGACAATGTCATCAATCGGATCCGACACTATTAAGGGTCAGGGGCATTGACCGCCTTGATCTTAATATCCGTGGGGGAAAGATTAGTCAAAGACTAGCCATGATGGAGACAAGATGGATCTGGACATTAAAAACTCTTCACCCTTTGGGTCTAAATGAGAATATTTCCTATGCCCCATTTTTGTGATAGCCGTGGTGGTCCTCTTACCTTCAGGACGGGGTTTATTGTTATGGTGTTGTTTTTAATTTATAAATTAATTTTTTTATCTTGTTCTATTTTAGGCATCTTCCTCTCATTTTATGATTCAATATCGATGATGGATGCTGGTGTATTGTACTATCTGATGATGCTATCTCTTTTATTTTATGATGCAATTGGACAACATCAAGCAAGAAATATAACAGTTATTGTCAACTTATGTTATATGTTAACTGTCATGTTGGATATCATACATGACAGATTCTGTATATGTGCTATCTATGCTTGATGTTAAATATCTGTCTTTGCTCTACACTATATATATTGCTATTTGCATGTATTTAGCATATCCTTTGATATTCCATATATAAATTGCATTGTTAGCCCTGGATATTTGATATCGCATAAGGTATAATAATTCTTGTTTATATCAATAACTATATCGCTATTACGATGTCTGATTGCCGTGCTGTGAGATAGATCTATATTCTTACCACCTTCATTCTCTCTATATATAAACCTTATCCCCCATCGCTGGTTGGAGTGCCAGTGCGCATGTGTCCGGGAGCGGTGGACGTCATCGCGGTGCCGCGCCGCCTTCCCTGCGTGACGTCTGCTCACATGATGGCCACGTGATGCGCACACGTGGCGGTCATGTGACCGGAACTGTCGGGCGGGAGGCGGCGCGGTGAGGCGCTGTGCGTCTTGCGCTGCCTTGGACACTTATTGCGTCACTGGCACTTCAACCGCGTTGATTGGTTGATGCCCCCTTTTAATCCACACTTCCCCCTCACTTGCCCACGCCCCCTGACGAAGGCTTCCAGCCGAAACGGCCGTCGGGAAGGACACAGACACCGCTCTCTGGCCGCTCTTAGTCTCCCAGGTAAAGTGTGCCACTGTTCTATCTATCCATATGGATTTGTTGGGGGATAATTGGTCGTGTGTTTCTCTCTTTTTTCCAATAATGGACATGAACAGAGAATTGGAAAGTACATGTAAATGGGTCTCTGAATTGAAATCTAATAACAATAAGAACATTCAGGGTACTCACTGCAAAATTTCTCTCGGAGACTTCATCGAGGGACATAGGAAACCATGGGTGTATGCTGCTGCCACTAGGAGGCTGACACCTTACATAAAAACCTCCTCCTCAAAAGGCTACACCCACCAACTGGAACCAAGCTGATCAGTTAGTGAGAAAGCAGTAGGAGACGCAACATTAGGAAATACCAACAAATTGGCCCAACATAAAAACAAAAGAGGGCGAGTGGTGTATCCCCCAATAAAGGCTCCGAGAAAGATTTTAAGGTGAGTATCCAAAATCATCTTTTCTCTCACTTCATCGGGGGACACAGAAAACCATGTGAAGTCCTAAAACAATCCTGAGGGTGGGAAGAAACAGAAGGAAGCCAAGCTCAGGCCTAAGCTCACGATACAGGTGCTTGAAGAATCTTGCTGCTCAGGATGGCATCTGCCAAGGCAAATTGTGCACTCTATGCACACCTTTACAAAGTTTTAGAGGACCAGGTAGCAGCCTTGCAGAGCTGACACACCGAGGTCTGATGTTGGACAGCCCAGGAGGCTATGAAACTCCAAAACACTGCTCCCCAGCCAAAAAGGCTAGCATATTTTGTCACGATTTTCCAGTATGTTGGTAGAAATTATCTCCCACGAAGAATGATGGGGGAGTGTAGCCACCAGGTTTTTTTAAAATCAGATAAATTTTTATTGCATTTTAAAGCTTTCATGAACATAAATTGTGAGGGTAGTCCTCACACATACCCCCTACCCTCCCCCCCACCCTCTTCCGGTCGACAGTCTCACCCCTCCACTCTCTGCATCCCTCTTTATTCACATAATGACCTGCCCTCCTTATTTCTCAGCCACTGCGATCTTTCCTTTCCTACCTATAGTCTAAATATCCTATCTTTCAGTAGATCAAATGACGCTAATCCTGGAAAGTCCAGGCACTTGCTCCAGATCTTCTCATATTGAGTTCTCCTTCCCCTTTTAATATAAACATTTTTCTCCATATAAATAATATAATTCACTTTTTCAACAAATTCCTTACGTGTCGGTGCTTTTTCAGATAGCCAATACAAGGCAATTAGTTTCCTTGCTGGATACAACAATCGTGCCACTGCCAGTTTTTCTTGTTCATCCGCCCCCACTTCATCCACATAGCCCAGCACACACACCAGAGGGTTTCTGGGTAGGTCCACTTGCATCACTGATTTAATTAAATTTAACACTGTGATCCAGAACCCTTGTAAACACGGGCATTCCCACAACATGTGCATGATCCCCGCTTCTTCCACAGTACATTTTGGACACTTTGAATCTGTTCTCACTCCCATTTTCTTCATCCACTCGGGGGCTCTATATAATCTGTATATAACATATAATTGCGATAGCCGTTTTGCCTCGCTCAGAGATATTTTGATGACATATTGCAAAATAGACACCCATTTCTCCTCCCCAATTTCTCCCAAATCTTCCACCCACCTTGCATATGCCCCAATTTGTTGCCTCCCAACCGACATGGACAGAAGTCCCCCGCAGACCATCGATATACATCCTGCCGTCCCTCTTTGCGTCCCTAATATATTAATTACACTATCTGATTGTATAACAATTGGTGTTATTCTGTTCTGCGATTCAAATGCGTGACGTAGCTGCAGGTATTTATAAAACATACTATGTCCCAGTGGGAAGTCTTTTAGCAGTACTTCAAAAGTCTTAAATATGTTTCCATCCATCACTTGGGAGAGGTACCAGATACCAATTCTCCTCCATTGCCCAAATTCTTTAAGGGATAAAAATTCCGGAATGTTGGGGGTTGTCTCACATGGGGGTATATCTAGTGAACCCGGTTACCTGTCTCATCTGTTTGATCTTACCCCATACTTTATCTATCAACTGTATAGTAGGATATAATGCAGAGTGTGGACGAAACGTTCCCGCCTCCAGACTTGCCAGCAGAGGACCTTTTCCGATCACATACTGTAATATTTTCCCCGCCGAGGTCTCCAAACCTGTCACTCCCCACCCCACCATGTGTTGGCTCTGGGCAGCTAAGTAATAGCACCAAGGATTAGGTAGAGCCAGTCCCCCTTCGTCTTTTGGTCTCTGTAAATATTCTAACCTCATCCGTGGGCGCTTCCTTCCCCAGATTAAGCCTCGGAGAATAGAATTTATTTTATAAAACCTATTTTGTGGTAGCCATACCGGGTCGTTATGGAGCACATAGAGCAGTTGGGGCATTAGTATCATTTTAGCTAAGTTGACTCTCCCCACCACCGAAAGGTACAGTTTGGACCAGGCCAGAATCTTTTGTTTGAACTTAAGTAAAAGGGGGGTGAGATTAAGACGTTCATAGTCAGTTAGTTTATTGGATATCATAATTCCCAGATATTTAAACTCTGACACCACCTGAACCAGAGCACAAGTCACCACTACATTGGAAGGCGTTTCATCTAGTGGCATCAAAACCGATTTGTCCCAATTTATCGTGAGCCCTGATATCCTTCCAAAGTTAGATATGACCCTCATTACCGCCTCCAAGGAATTCCCTGCATCTGCCAGAAACAATAATAAATCGTCCGCATATAAGGCCACTTTCTCCTCCACACTCCCATATCGCTAACCCACTACACCAGGATCCCGCCGCATCACCGCCGCCAGTGGTTCGATAGCGATAGCAAACAACAGGGGGGACAGTGGGCACCCCTGCCTTGTGCCCCTACAGAGAGAAAATCTATCTGACATGCTGCCATTTGCCCTAATTCTTGCCGTAGGAGCAGAGTACAACAGCTGCACCCACCTAATATACACTTCCCCAAACCCCATTGATCGCATTGTAGCCCATAGGTACCCCCACTCTACGCTGTCAAAAGCTGTGGCCGCGTCTAGGGAGAGAATAACCCGCTTCCCCTTATTTTCCGCCGGTATCTGCATATTCAGGTACAGTCTCCTAAGGTTAGTTGCCGTGAATTTGTTGGGCATAAACCCTGCTTGATCTGGGTGTATTAGGGATGTAATGACTTTGGTGAGCCTATTTGCAAGCATCTTAGCCAGGAGCTTTACATCTACCGTCAATAGTGAAATCGGTCTGTAAGAGGCTGGCAAACCCGGGTCTTTGCCTTCTTTAGGGAGTACCACAATTATTGCCTCCTGCATAGACGGCATAAGCTCTCCTCTTTCCAGACATGAATTATATACCTTAAGCAGCACCGGCAGTAAAACCTCCCTATGTTGCTTATATACTTCAGCCGGAAACCCATCTACCCCCGGCGCCTTATCATTCGCCATATCACTCAGAGCTAGCTCTAACTCCTCTAAGTCAAATGGCTAATCTAGTAACTCTCTAGATTCCCTTGAGAGGACTGGCACCTGAGCTCTGCCTAGAAATTCATCCACCTCCCCCGCCTCCGGGTGCACCTTGACTGAGTATAGATCAGAGTAGAATGTTTCTACGAGGTGTCCGTGACAACTGCCCCATCTACTGACCGTAACCGTGCAATATATGTCGATTCCCTCTGTGCCGCAGCTATCTTTGATAATAGGTGACCCGCCCGTTCTCCATTCTCAAAGGACTGCATGGTTTGGAACATTTTCTTTCTCTCCGCTGCCTGTATGGTCAATCTATTAACCATCTTTTGAGCTGCCTTCATCCTAGCTTTTGCCGCCGGCGTGGGGTCTGATATTAAAGTATCTTCCGCCTCCCCCAATTCCTGAAACGCAAGCTGATTCTGCCTTCTTGCCTCCGAATTTACCTTAGATATACCCCTTATATACAATCCCCTCAGGTTCGCCTTCATTGCCTCCCAAACCATTCCAATAGATGCTGATCCTTCATTGAACCTAAGGTATTCCCTTAAACTATCACTAATACCCCCCCCCTTCTTCCACTAATTGTAACCAAAAGGGATTTAATTTCCATAAGGGTCAATTTTGGTTTTGTTGTTCCCCCAGGTCTATTTCTACACACAGGGGCGAATGATCTGATATCGTCCTGGGGAAGTATTTAGTACCCACTACCAAACCTTGCATTGCTTCATTGCCCAAGGCCAGATCAATGCGCGACAGGGATGAGAACGTAGCCGAATAACAGGAGTATTGATACACTTCCGGATGCCGAGTCCTCCACAGGTCAATCAGCGCCGTTTCTTTAAGTAAATTACCGAATGGTGTACAGTTACCCCTCATTTTTCGTACCTCATGTCTCCCTTTGTCCCAATGTGAATTCGGAATATTATTAAAATCTCCCATTATCATAAAGGGAACCCCCGGAAAGTCTGCCAATAAATTTATCAGACTGTGAAGTAGTTTGCTGCAATATGGCGGAGGTATGTATAGGGATATAATTACTACGGCTCTTGTCCCCAGCCTACAGGAAAGACATACATACCGCCCATCTTTATCCACGATGACCTTTAGAAATTCAAACCGTGCGCCTGAGCGGACTAGTATACTGGCCCCTCTAGAGTATGCAGAATATGTAGAATGATACCCCACCCTGAGCCACCTTCTATCCAGTAGATGCAGCTTCTCCGGTGTCATGTGTGTTTCCTGCAAGCAAATTAGGTCAGGTTTTTCTGTGCGTAAAAATTGAAATACTGCTTGCCTTTTGATGCTAGAGGATAAGCCCCTAACATTCCAACTAATTAGCTTAATGCGTCCCGCCATATGATTGACAAATTCTCGTTCTCCCAGAGCTCCTTAATAGGCCAAATGAGACTGTCGACCGGCCCACCCTCCCCCTCCCCCCCAATATAAACACCCCCCACAACAATAAACATAGTAACACATCGTTGCCACCAGTCCCCTTTGTATCAGGGACGGAGGGCATATGTTTGCCTTGGCAAGTCTGCCAGATACAGTGTCCATCTTTTGTCGTGTTTCCTCTTTTACGACGGACAGGGCCCTATCAACCATCAATAACACCAGAACCAGGACCTCCAGAAGGAGGGGCGGACCCCGCCTGTTTGTCGTGCACGGTATCCGGCTGTCCATCTGATCAGTATTGCAGTCCTGCCATATTCTCGCAATGCCCCTTTTTTTAATATTAAGGGGGAAGAACGAAAGCAAGTTACGGCAAAGAAGGGAAAAAACAAAACAAAAAAAAGGGAGAAAGAAAGGGGGAGGGGAAGTGGGTAAAACAAAGAAGAGAAAGAGAAAAGTAGTATAAGAAGAAGACAGAGAGTGGAATAAGACGAGGCGAGAGGGGAGAAAAAGAAAAAGAAAAAAAAAAAAAAAGAAGGGGGGGGGGGGGGATAAAAATTAATTCAGTATTTATGCATTGCGAGTCCAGTATGAGTTGGAAAGTCCCTTTCCATAGCCAGGATTCCATTTCCTCCCATCCTCAGTGGTGTTTGAAGACCCCTTTTCTCTAGAGTCCATTAAATGTAGATTTAAATTTAGATTGCCGAGGTAAACAAAAAAAAAAGTTTTTTTTAAAATTTTCAAACAGGAACTCCTCCCCGGCAACCATAGCATAGTATTTTTCTTCTACACCACTGCATGCAATGGGAGGTAGGGTGTCCCCAAAATTCAGTCTCCAGCTTCCCCTTCACGACCCTCCCGCCGCAAGCGTTGTTCATTGCTATCCAGCCATCTTAGCACTTCCTTAGTATCCAGGAAAAAGTGCACTATTCCTCCAGCTACCACTCTGAGTTTCGCCGGGTACATCATGGAGTATACCAGGTTCAGTTGTCTCAGCCTTCTCTTGATGTCAATGAACTTGGCACTTTGCTTTTGCACTTCTATGGAGTAATCTGGAAAAATGGATATCTTGGAGCCATTGATGATCAGGTCCGGGTGTCCTCTGGCATACTTCAGGATATTATCCCTGTCTCTGTAGTGCAGTATTTTGGCCAGAACAGGTCGCGGTGGGTGTCCAGGAGGTAGGGGGCGGGTGGGAACCCTATGGGCTCTTTCCACCGCATATAGAGGGGTGAGATGCTCAGATCCAATTTTACTTTTCAGCCATTCCTCAAAAGAAGGAAATTTTGTTTACTTACCGTAAATTCCTTTTCTTCTAGCTCCAATTGGGAGACCCAGACAATTGGGTGTATAGCTATTGCCTCCGGAGGCCACACAAAGTATTACACTCAAAAGTGTAAGGCCCCTCCCCTTCTGGCTATACACCCCCAGTGGGATCACTGGCTCATCAGTTTTAGTGCCAAAGCAAGAAGGAGGAAAGCCAATAACAGGTTTAAGGACCAATTCAATCCGAGGAACATCGGAGAACTGAAACCATTCCACATGAACAACATGTGTACCCGAAAAACCGAAAAAACCCCCGAGAAAACAGGGCGGGTGCTGGGTCTCCCAATTGGAGCTAGAAGAAAAGGAATTTACGGTAAGTAAACAAAATTCCCTTCTTCTTTGTCGCTCCATTGGGAGACCCAGACAATTGGGATGTCCAAAAGCAATCCCTGGGTGGGTAAAAGAATACCTCATGATAGGGCCGTCAAACGGCCTTCTCCTACAGGTGGCCAACCGCCGCCTGAATGACTTATCTACCTAGGCTGGCGTCTGCCGAAGCGTAGGTATGCATCTGATAATGCCTGGTAAAAGTAAGTAGACTCGACCAGGTGGGTGCCTGACACACCTGCTGAGCCGTAGCCTGGTGCCGTAATGCCCAGGACGCACCCACGGCTCTGGTAGAATGGGCCTTCAGCCCTGAAGGAACCGGAAGCCCAGTAGAACTGTAGGTTTCAAGAATTGGTTCCTCGATCCTCCGAGCCAGGGTGGATCTGGAAGCTTGCGACTCTTTACGCCGACCAGCGACAAGGACAAAGAGTGCATCCGTGTAGAACCTAAGTGCTCTCACCAGATCCAACAGCTGCAAATCTTTCTGAAGTTGGTGGACTGGATGAGGACACAAAGAAGGTGAGGTGATATCTTGATTGAGATGAGAGTGGGATACCACCTTAGGGAGAAATCCCGGAATCGGGCGCAGAACTACCTTGTCCTGGTAAAGGACCAGGAAGTAAGATTTGTATGAGAGCGTTACTAGCTCGAAAACTTCTCCTAAGAGCCGTGACCGTACTAGAGAGGCCACTTCCCGTGAAAGGTGGGAAAGGGAAACATCTTTCCTGGGCTCGAAAGGCGGCTTCTGAAGAGCAATTAGAACCTTGTTCAGATCCCAGGGCTCTAACGGCCGCTTGTACGGAGTGCTGAGAAGACAAACTCCCTGCAGGAACGTGCGTACCTGCGGAAGTCGTGCTAGGCGTTTCTGAAAAAATACAGATAGCGCTGAGACTTGTCCCGAGAGGGAGCTGAGCGACAACCCATTTTCCAACCTAGATTGCAGGAAGGAAGGAAACATAGACGATGGAACCGGCTAGGGAGAAACCCCTTGAGCCGAGTACCCAGATAAGAATATCTTCCACATCCTGTGGTCAATCTTGGCGGATGTTGGTATCCTAGTCTGTCCCATGGTGGCAACCACGTCCTGAGATAATCCTGAAGACGCAAGGCTCCAGGACTCAATGCCACACCGTCAGGTTGAGGGTCGCAGAATTCAAATGGAAAAATGGCCCTTGAGACAGCAAGTCTGATCGGTCTGGTAGTGCCTCCGGTTGGCCCACCGTGAGGTACCACCGATTCGAGTACCACGTCATCCTCGGCCAATGGAGCGACGAGGATGGCGCGGCGGCAGTCGGCCCTGAACTTGCGCAGCACTCTGGGCAACAATGCCAGCGGCGTGACCCATAAGGTAGCTAGAACTGCGACCAATGCTGAACTAAGGCGTTCGCCGCCAGAGATCGAAGATTGTGAGACCGTGCCATGAAGCCGGGACGATGTTGTTGTGCCGTGACGCCATTAGGTCGACGTCCGGCATCTGTCAGCGGCGACAGATCTTGAGGAGACCATACCCCTGCGTCCATACCCTGGCGACTGAGGAAGTCTGCTTCCCAGTCTTCCCCTGGGATGTGAACTGAGGATATGGTGAATGCCGTGCCTTCCACCCACGTCAGAATCTGCCGGATTTCCTGGAAGGCTTGCCGGCTGCGTGTTCTTCCTTGGTGGTAAATGTATGCCACCGCTGTGGAGTTGTCCGACTGAATTCGGATTTGCTTGCTTTCCAGCCACTGCTGGAAGGCTAGTAGAGCAAGATACACTGCTCTGTTTTCCAGAACATTGATCTGAAGGTTGGATTATTTCTGAGTCCAAGTACCTTGAGCCCTGTGGTGGAGAAAAACTGCTCCCCACCCTGATAGACTCACGTCTGTCGTAACTACCACCCAGGATGGGAGTAGGAAGGACCTTCCTTTTGATCATGAGGTGGGAAGAAGTCACCACCGGAGAGATTCTTTGGCCGCCTGAGAAAGGGAGACGTCTCTGTCGAGGGACGTCGACTCCCCCTCCCATTGGCGGAGAATGTCCCATTGTAGTGGACGCAGAGGAAACAGCGCGAAAGGGACTGCCTCCATTGCTATCATCTTACATGGGAAGTGCATGAGGCGTCTCAATGTGTGCGACTGGTCCTTAAAGGAGAGATTGCAGCCTTGTCTGTAGTGAACGCTGTTGATTTAGCGTAAGCTTCACTATCGCTGAGAGAGTATGAAACTCCATGCCTAGATATGGTAGCGATTGGGTCAGGGTCGGATCTGACATTGAAAAGTTGATGATCCACCCAAAACTCTGGAGAGTCTCCAGCGCAACATACGGGCAGTGTTCCCTAAGAGGGTGCCTTGACCAGGAAATCGTCCAAATACGGGATCACGGAGTGACCTTGAGAGTGCAGAACTGTCACTACTGCTGCCATGAACTTGGCGAAGACCCGTGGGGCTGTCGCCAGCAGGAAGGAAGAGTTACGAACAGAAGGTGTTCGTCTCCTATAACGAAGCGCAGAAACGCTGGTGCTCTGGATCAATCGGCACGTGGAGATAAGCATCCTGTCTATTGACGCTAGGAAACCTCCTTGGGACATTGAGGCGATGACGGAGCGGAGTATTCCATCCAGAACCGCCTGGTGCTCACGAGCTTGTTGAGCAGTTTTAGATCCAGAACGGGACGGAACGACCCGTCCTTTTTTGGCACCCGAAATAATTTGGGGCAAAAACCGTGACCTTGGTCCTGAAGAGAAACGGAGTCACCACTCCTTCTGCCTATAAAGTGCACATCGTTTGCAGAAGCGCAACGGCTCGGCCGGGAGGTGGAGAAGTTCTGAAGAATCGAGTTGGAGGACGAACTAAACTCTATCCTGTACCCGTGAGACAGAATGTCTCTCCCCCAACGGCCATTGACCTATGGCAGTTAAATATCGCCAAGGCGGGAGAGCCTGCTACCGAGCGCGGATGCGAAGAGAGGAGGCTGCAAGTCCTGAGGAAGCCGCCTTGGAAGCGGGTTTTCAGACTGTCTGTTTTGGGCGTGACTGAGCCCGCCACGAATCTGAGCTCCTCTGATCTTTTTGAGTCCTTTTTGGACGAGGAGACCCCTGTTCTGTTGGGGTTTGTTTGTCTGGGCTGAGGTAAGGATGAATCTTTACCCTTGGAGTGTTTAATGATTTCATCCAAACGCCCACCAAACAGTCGGTCCGCAGAAAAAAACAAACTGGTTAAGCACTTTTTTGGAAGCAGAATCTGCCTTCCATTCACTTAACGACCAGGGTCTGCGTAAAAACACGGAGTGAGCGGACGCCACTGTCGTACGGCTCGTAGAGTGTAGGACAGCCGTAATCGCGTAAGACGCAAATGCAAACATTTGAGAGGTTAAGGATGCCACCTGCGGTACAGATGTACGTGTGACCGTGTCCATCTGTGTAAGAAAAGCTGAAATAGCTTGGAGTGCCTCTATGGCTGCGAATGCTGGAGCCAACGGCGCGCCTACAGCCTCATAGGTGGATTTCGACCAGAGATCCATCTGTCTGTCAGCGGCATCTGTAAGTGGAGCCCCATCTCCACTGCAACTATGGATCTAGCCACAAGCCTGGAGATTGGAGGATGTCCCTTGGGACACTGGGTCCAGCCCTTGACCACGTCAGGGGCAGGGATAACGTGTATCTTAAGCCGCTTGGAGAAGCGCTTATCTGGATAAGCGTGGTGTTTTTGGACTATCTCTCTGAAGGCAGAGTGGTCCAGAAAAATACCTAATTTACGCTTGGGATACCTGAAAAAGAATTTCTCCTGCCGTACAGCTGGCTCCTTCACAGGAGGAGCTGAGGGAGAAATGACCAACATTCTATTGATGGACGCTATAAGATAATACACTATGGCGTCACCATCAGGAGTATCCAGATTGAGAGCGGTCTCAGGATAAGACTCCTGAGCAGCTATCTCCGCGTCAGCACCCAGAGAGTCCACCTGCGGGACCCTGACCAGTGCGATGAAACTGAGGGCCGCTCAGCGAGCCCGCTTAGGCTGTCTGGGACTGTCGTCCGTGTCAGAGCCGTGACTCTGGGATGCACGTGACACCCCCGGAGCTGTAATTGTTCACACTGAGGGGGACCATGGATCAATGATTCAACAGTGCTCATGGTGTGAGAGACTTGTCTGGACTGCAAGGCTTCCAGTATCACAGCCATAGTCTCAGAAAATCTGTCAGTAAACACTGCAGACTTCATCCCCATCCTCTGGATCATTAGCAGAGACTCCGGCTGAGTTGCATACAATGGGGGTGTATGTAACCTGCCGGCCATATAGCCGTACCTGCTGTACCGGCTGCATGGAAAACATGTGCTTCTGCACCTCTGTTTTCCACAGACAGTATGCTGTAATCTCCTCCGCACAATAAGGAGGATATATACAAAAGTACGACCAAAACAGTGCAATGCATAGCGTAGAAGCATATATCTCAATGCACTTCGGCACTAGTGGGGTTAGCACCACAAGTGCTGTTTAACGCCTGCTCACAGCGATTGTGTGAACCTCAGAATCCCTGTCAGGGTCTTCCCACACTTGTCTGTTTTATCGCTATAGAAAGAACTGACAATAATGGCTGCCGGCGTCCTGTGTTAGAGAAGGAAGCCGTGGGCGTGCTTGAGAAAGTGCGGGAATCCGGTTTCACAGTGCACACAGTGAGAGGGGTGGAGTATGCAAAACATACTCCAGCTCTCAGGGCTGCCGTGATGTGCAGCGTCACGCCCCTACCCTGACTGGCAGGCCTGTGGGCGTTAACGAACGAACTAGGCCGCAAAAGCCGGGGACTCGATTTATAAGCGCGGCCGCCGTAAAAGCGCGGCCAGCGCGGAAGTCCCCGGCGCACCACAAGTCCCAGCCGCGTCGCAGTCCCAGCGGCCGGCACGACCGTTCTACATAAGTCTGCCCACTCAGCTAAGCTGAAGTGAGACAATGGCACAAGCGCAGCAGCGCTGATGTCCCCGGCGCACTAACACACCCAGCAATGCTGCGGTGTGCGTGCGAAATGCACGGGGACACAGAGTACCTTGAGGAAGCAGGGCCTGTCCCTGATGATACTCCGCTCCATATCCAGCGTCTTCTCCAGGGGCTGCAGATGGAGCACGGTCTCAGTGCCTGGAGACCGTTAAAATCCCACTTCGCCCAGAGCCCTGTAACAGGGATGGGGAAGGAATCAGCATGTGGGCTCCAGCCTCCGTACCCGCAATGGGTACCTCAACCTTAACAAACACCTCCGACATAAAGTGGGGTGAGAAGGGAGCATGCTGGGGGCCCTGTATGGGCTCTCTTGTCTTCCATCCGAAATAGTCAGCAGCTACTGCTGACTAAATAGTGGAGCTATGCGTGGATGTCTGACCTCCTTGCACAAAGCATGAAAACTGATGAGCCAGTGATCCCACTGGGGGTGTATAGCCAGAAGGGGAGGGGCCTTACACTTTTGAGTGTAATACTTTGTGTGGCCTCCGGAGGCAATAGCTATACACCCAATTGTCTGGGTCTCCCAATGGAGCGACAAAGAAAATTCAGTTGGGGATGTACCTTCCACTTTCTCTGGAACGCCAATTATTCTCAGGTTGTTACGCCTTGATCTATTTTCAAGGTCATCCGTTTTTGCTAGGAGTGCTGCTATTTGCTGTGCTGCACGCTGCCCGTCTCTGTCAGATCCTGCCATGCGGTCCTCCATGATACTGACTCTCTGCTCAACTTCTCCTGTTCTCTCTTTCACTTCATGAAGCTTGTGCCGCATGGATGCCATGTCTTCTCTCAGGCTCCCCAGCTGCTGGGTCACCTCAGTAATAGATGCTCTGCATAGCATTACTGCTGTGAGGATGTCTCTCAGAGTGGGCTCTTCAGGGATATTCAGTGTCAGCTCTCCTAGCTGTGCTGCCTGAGATCTGGGATTTGTCTCTGCCTTGCAGGCCTGAGCTCCCTCGTTGATCTCACCCCTCCCTCCTCCTGCACTCAGCACCATGCTGTCTGCAAGTACCATATTCATCTGCAGCTCTCCTCTCACTGTCTCTCTGTGATGGGCACCGCTCTCCTGCCTGGCAAAACGCTCCAGCCGTGTTGCAGCCTGTCTTCTGATCTCCTCAGCGTCTGCACCATTATCTTTTCTCTGCTCCATGCTGCCCACGGCACCATCTTGATTCTGCTTCTCCACTTCTCCCACCTGCTTTTTTGGCCCCCTCCGTGTGTCACATCTGTGCCAGTAAGCAATGCAATCAGGTCAGGGAGGTCAGAGGGTCGTCCAGCTGCAGCCTGTGACTTCTGAGAGTGTTTTTTGGGTTTCTTCCCTAGGGATTTTCTAGATGCTTGGCAGGAGCTACAGGATCTGCCTCCACTCACATACTGAGCTAGGCCACGCCCCCCGTGTAGTCACCAGTTTAAAGACTGTGACTCGTGAGGAAGGAGTCGTCGGTCCAGAGATGACACTGTGCTGTCCCATTAAAAGAGAAGAGCAAGTCAAAGGGGTCAGGTGTGAAACTGTGCAAATGGGACCGTTTCCATTATGGCTACCATCTTCCCCAATATGCTCATGCAGAACCCGAAGCAACCCTGGTGGAGAGAGGCCTGAGAGAGCATATCTCTTGTATCAGTCCTGAGAACTTTTCTTCTGAAAGGAAGATTCTTGAACATGAAGTATCGAATAACATTCCTAGAAAAGTCAGACACTGGGCCGGGATCAGAGATAAATTCAATCGGTTTATCATCCAGCCAAGATAAGTTATTGTCGAGAGTGATTTGGAGATTCTCAAAACAAGATCAGAAAGAGGGAGCTTTGATAAGAATGTTGTCCAAATAAGGGATGACTAGGATCCCCCTGGCTTGAAGAATGTCCATGACCGCTGCCATAACCTTGGTGAAGACCCTTGAAGCCGTGGCTAGGCCAAGCGGAAGGGTTGTGAACTGAAAGAGAATCTTGAATTACAAAGCACAGAAATTTCTGGTGCTCCAGAAAAAGGGGTGAAGGTACACATCCTGAATGTCCACTGAACAGAAAAACTCTGCTGGTTCCATCAATGCCATCACGGAGCGAAGATACTCCATTCTGAAATGTCATATACAAACACGTTTGTTCAAGCGTTTGAGATCCAGAATTGGTCAGACAGATCCTTCTTTGGGACCACAAACAGGCTTGAATAAAAACCTGAAAAGCACTCGCGGGATGGGAGTGATGACGCCTGATTGGCCTGAGGGAAGAAATGGCCTTGAAAATTGCTGGTGGGGTCCTTTAGTGGGTGGGACTCAAACAAGTGGGACTGAGGGAGAGAGGAGAATTCTATTTTGAAGCCTGAAGAGACTACCTCCCTGACTCAGGAGTCTTCAACATCGAAAGCAGTGTGTCCTAAATCAGGAGACGACTGGCCATCCTGGGAAATTCCCCAGGTCGGAGTGCCCCGTCATGTGGAGGAAAATCTGTGAGATCTGAATGTTACCAATCTACCCTGATGTCTACGTGAACTCCAGGAAGGGCCTGGTCTAAAGGATGTCCTTTTCCATTCCTGCCGCAGCTGGCTGTTTTCCTGATGGCGGAAAGTGCCTGAAGATGAAAACTGAAGAAAGTAACGGAATTGAAGAGTTGGTCTTCTAGGAAGAGAGCGCTTTGGCTTCTGTTGAGGGAGTAAGGTGCTCTTCCCACTTGTAGCATCTGAAATAATCTGTTACTTCTGGGTTCTGAAGAATCGGGAACCCAGAAAAGAGACTTGTGAGACTTCTTGGATGGCGCATCAGTGTTCCATGCTTTAAGCCATAGGGACTGACATATGGCCATGATATTGCTGAACACTAGGGCTGAGCACCTGGCAGTGTCTTGGGAAGCAGACGGGAGATATTTTCCTGAGTGAGCTATATGGCTGGCCAGGTCTGCTAGTTCATTGGTTAGGGCCCCAGATAGGGATAACCTGACAAAGCTGTTTTTCCACATGGAACCTGATTTAGAGACCCAATTAGGGGAGAAAGATGGGCAAAGAGAGGATCCTGCGGCTTCTAATGCAGACTTGGCTAGGGTTCAATGTGTCAAGAGGAGATGGTACGCGTCCTTTTTTTGGATTGCTCACGCAATCTGCTGTGCATAAGTCTATGAATTAGGGAGTTCGATTCATCTTGGAAAGCAAATGGAGCCCCAGGAGGTGGCTGAAGAGATTGGCAGATGCTCAATGATTGAGACCAAGCTCTGGGAAGCCTTGGTTAGGTCTGCCATCGACTGTGATAGTGCTGCAGTCCACTCAGGAGGTGAAGGCGAGTTCTCGTTGAGGGCAGTGGGGGCGACCTGTGGGTACCACATACAGGGGTTGCCGCAAACGGAGTAAAGTGCTGTGGGCTGACCTGATGGTAACCTTTTCTTACAGGATGTACAGATATAATGACTACAGGTGGGGAAGGGGGCAAGACAAATCAAAAAACAATAAATGTAAGGTAGAAATGCTTCCAATGGATACAGTGTCTGCCTCCTACTGACACGAAGTGAAAACCAATAAGCTTGGGTCCAGTTGGTCAGTGTACCCTGTTGAGGAGGAGTTCATTTTTTTGCAGTGTCAGTCTCCTAGTTTGCAGAAGCATACACCCATGGCTTCCTGTGTCTCCCAATGAAGTGTTAAAGAAAAGGCCTCTTCTCTATAGCAGCATGATAACAAGCTCCTGCCTGTGAACAATTTCTGTTTCTGAACACTTAAAATTTGAGAGCTCGTATCAGATCAGTTATTGATTATTGCACTATTCTTCCTTAGCACTATTTTTAATAATACAATCATAACATTTCAATAGGAATGGTGCTTGTGAGCATCTGCGGTAGATGCTCTGTCCTCCTTCATGTGTAGGAAAATATGCTCCCAGAGGATATTCTGATCTAAGAGTAATACTGGAGATACCAGGGTTCCTGAGATAAGTAGAGGCTGATTCCATTACTGTCCTCTCTGTATTTCTGATCTATTGCTGGATAAACCAGGGGAGATGTGGTAAGAAGAGACTGCTCCCGCTAGGTCTGTGTGATCTAATACTGGAGATACCAAGAGTGCTATAGTAAGAAGAGGCTGCTCACACTGCTGTTCATACTGTCTTTCTGATCGAATACAGGAGATACTTGGTAGGCTGGGGTAAGAAGAGGCTGCTCACATTGCTGTCCACCCTGTATTTCTGATCTCATACAAGAGATACTCGGTGGGCTGAGGAAACAAGAGGCTGCTCACACTGCTGTCCCCCGTTTCTTTCTGAATGCTGAGCAAATCCTTTGACCTGGAGATTACCTACAACTTGCACGATCAATCTCCAGGTCACAACAGCGGAGACTCTTCTGCACATACAGGCACTGGCCGAACAAACAGTTTCTCTCAGTCGAACAAGATGTCGGCCATTTTAATTCTATAGGGATAAACTCCCAAGACAAAACTATTGTGCTTTGCTAATTAAATTGCATTTCTGGAGAACTTACCTGCTAATACAGAAAATGATAAACTGTATATTACAGACTCTCCTTTTACAGCAAAGAGCAAACGACTGCCATCTGGGCTCCAACATCCAGTCTAAGTCGGGGAATAACAAGAAGAAAAGAAAAAAAAAAAAAAAAGATAAAAACCACGTCTGGAATAGCAAAACAAAGGATATATAGAAAACAATTTTGGCCTTTCCCCCTCAAACATACCTGACATCGACCGTTGAGTGTTGGCCAGCGCTCACAAGTCCACATGTATGTCTCCCATACCCTGGAACATACCAACATAGACATATAGATAATCGCCAATGGACACGTCTTGCCAAGGTACAATAATTTCAGCTCACCGGAACATAGAAGATGGGGTGGCAGAAAGCACCTTGCTGCCGTCTGGAGACCAAGACAGGAAAGTGACCCCACCCCCGCCTACTCTCTGTAATGGTACGCAGCTCTCTGTAGCGACATCCCACACCTGATAACACAAAAGAAGAAATCTCATGTATGCAGCATTAAGATGAACAATAACCTGGTGAGATTAGAAGCATAGTATATTAAATTATATACTGGACACACACACACACTTTTTTTTTGTACCAAAAAAATTAAATTGAAATCTTGCAATTTCCTCTCTGGACACTAAGCCAAATACTAGACTCGCACTTCCTGTTCTGTACGGAATGCTTTTCAGATGTCTCATTATCATCACAGTCAGAATTACAATGATGGATAACACCCTCTATATACAGTAGGAGCATCATACACAGAGGTGATGTCACAGCTCTCCTCCTCACCCTCCCAATGACCAAATTACCGCATGGGCAGAAGATACTGTTGTACAATTGAATAGTATCAGAGTCGGTCAATCTATTGCTGTCTATGTGGCTGCCAAAAAAACCCAAACATACAAGTAAGAACATACAAGGCCACAGAAGGTTCTACAAGCATCTGATAACTCAGAATATCTAACAGATTGGAATCTATCAACTGTTGTGGTCAAATTAAATTTACTGCATATTAACTGATCGTAAGAGGAAGGTGAATACAAACAAATGTTTCATGCATGCATACAGTGCCTTCAACAAGTAATCATACCCCATGAACTTTTCCTTTTTTTCCCGTCACACACACAAATGTAAATGCATTTTATCAGGCTTTTATGTGATATACCACCACTAAAACACCAAAGATCAAAACAATACCGGCATATACCCTGCTGTAACTAAATAAAAGAGTTGTGCATATAAATAAATATAGGGTACTTCGTAAACACTGTTTTTGATCAAAAAAGTATAAAGCCATCCCACCGTGGTTTTTTATGTCTTATGGCAAGTATGAACATTAGCTTACATGCTGCATGTACACCAACTCATACTACGGCTTTTTTTTTTATACCACCACTAAGATGCAAGTATTTGTGATGTGTAAAAGAAGTGATACATTGATTTTTAAATATTTAAAAAAAAATAATAATAATAATTTATATATATCTATATACACACACACATATACATTATAATATATATATATATATATATATATATATATATATATATATATATATATATATATATATTATATATACACACACACACACACACACATATATATATATACACACACACACACACACACACACACACACACACACACACACACACATATACATATCTATACACAGTATATGAATCTGAAAATTGTGATGTGCATTTGTATTCAGCCCCTGTAGATGGATACCCCCAAATAAAATTTTGAGCGACCAAATTGCTACAGAATCCCCTAATTAGTAAATTGAAATCACCTGTTCGCAATTTACTCTCAGAATAACAACTGTTCTGTGAAAAGTCAGACGTTTGTTGAGAACACTAGAGATCAAACATCATCATGAAAACCAAGGGACACACCAGACAGGTCAGGGATAAAGTTGTGGAGAACAGTAAAACAGGGTTAGGTTATTAAAAAAAAAAAAAAAAAAGAAGACCACATCTCACTGAGCACTGTTAGTCCTTCCATTTTTGGATAACCTATCACACAACTGAAAATCTACAGAGACATGGCCATCCACCTCAACTGACAACAGAAGTAAGGAGAGCTCTAATTAGAGAAGCAGCCTAGAGGCCCATGATCACTCTGGACGAGAAGCGGAGATCACAGCTCAGGATGGAGAATCTAGTCGTATACACCATGATTATGGCCTTAATGGAAGAGTGTCAAGATAAAAGATATTTTTGAAAGTGAGCCATAAAAAGTCCCGTTTGCACTCTACAAAAAAACATGTAGGTTACACAACTGGCATGTGGAAGAAGATGCTCTGGTCAGATGAGACCAAAGTAGAACTTTTTGGGCCAAATGCAAAACGCTATGTGTGGTGGAAAGCTAACACTGCACATCACCCTGACAACACCAGCCCCACCATGAAAAAAGAGAATTTTGTTTACTTACCGTAAATTCTTTTTTTGTAGTTCCGACATGGGAGACCCAAACCATGGGTGTATAGCTAGCGCCTCCGGAGGACACACAAAGTACTACACTCAAACGTGTAGCTCCTCCCTCCGGGCTATATACACTCCCTGGATGACAATCTATCCAGTTCAGTACAAAAGCTGAAGGAGGACATCCACCCATAAGTAGAGATAGAGTAAAACTCGGCAAAACCAGAACTCTGTCTACTAACAACAGCCGGTGAAACACACGGAACAAAAAACTGCCAACAGGCAACAGGGATGGTGCTGAGTCTCCCATGTCGGAACTACAAGTAAAAGAATTTACGGTAAGTAAACAAAATTCTCTTTTTCTTTATCGTTCCTTCCATGGGAGACCCAAACCATGGGACGTTCCAAAGCAGTCCATGGGTGGGAAATAAACCAAACTGAGAAGTAGGCAAAACCTAACTTCACAAATGGGCGACAGCCGCCTGAAGGATGCGTCTGCCCAAGCTCGCATCTGCCGAAGCATGAGCATGCACTTGGTAGTGCTTCGAAAAAGTGTGCAGACTGGACCAAGTGGCAGACTGACACACCTGCTGAGCCGTAGCCTGGTGCCTGAAAGCCCAGGAGGCACCGACAGCTCTGGTCGAGTGCGCCTTAATCCCCGGCGGGGGAGGCACCTGAGAACACTGGTAGGCATCGGCGATAGCCGACCTAATCCAACGAGCTAGGGTCGGCTTAGAAGCAGAGAGACCCTTGCGCTGACCCGTGGTTAGCACAAAAAGTGAGGTGCACCGCCGAAAAACGGCGGTGCGTGACACATAGATTCGGAGCGCCCGCACCAAATCCAAGGTGTGCAACGCCTTCTCAAAGCGATGCACAGGGGCCGGACAAAGAGAGGGCAATGAAATGTCCTGGTTAAGGTGGAAGGAAGACACCACCTTAGGGAGAAAGTCCGGAGTCGGACGAAGAACCACCTTGTCTTGGTGAAACACCAAAAAGGGGGATTCCGAAGAAAGCGCAGCCAAATCAGAAACTCTCCTGAGAGAAGTTATGGCTACTAGAAAGACAACTTTCTGTGAAAGTCTAGACAAGGGAACCTCCCTGAGAGGCTCAAAAGGGGGTTTCTGTAAGGCCGTGAGGACCAGATTAAGGTCCCAGGGATCCAAGGGCCGCCGGTAAGGAGGGATGATGTGAGATGCGCCCTGCATGAAGGTGCGCACCTGAGCCAGTCGGGCGATACGCCGCTGGAACAATACCGACAAAGCCGACACCTGTCCCTTGAGGGAATTGAGGGACAGACCTAACTGTAGGCCTGACTGTAGAAAAGACAGGATGGTCGGCAAGGAGAACGGCCAAGGGGCACGGCCGGAAGAGCGACACCAGGACAGGAAAATTCTCCAAGTCCTGTGGTAAATCTTGGCCGAGGAAGACTTCCGAGCCTGAGTTATGGTGGAGATGACCTCAGGGGGAATGCCTGAAGCCGTCAGGATCCAGGACTCAAGAGCCACGCCGTCAATCTGAGAGCCGCAGAATTCTGGCGGAAGAACGGACCTTGAGAGAGAAGGTCTGGGCGGTCCGGGAGATGCCACGGCACCTCTACGGACAGGCGGAGCAGGTCTGGGTACCAAGCTCGCCTGGGCCAATCCGGAGCAATGAGTATGACTCGACGGCCCTCCGTACCGATCTTGCGCAGAACCCTGGGCAAGAGTGCTAGAGGGGGAAACACATAGGCCAGACGGAACTGAGACCAATCTTGGACCAGTGCGTCTGCTGCGAAGGCCTGAGGATCGTGGGAGCGAGCCACGTAAACCGGAACCTTGTTGTTGTGCCGGGATGCCATCAGATCCACTTCCGGAGTGCCCCACTTGCGGCAGATCGATCTGAACACTGACGGATGCAGGGCCCACTCGCCGCCGTCCACGGTTTGACGGCTGAGATAATCGGCCTCCCAGTTTTCCACGCCTGGGATGTGGACTGCAGATATGGTGGACTTGGAGTCCTCCGTCCACTGGAGGATTCGTTGAACCTCCAACATCGCCAGACGGCTGTGAGTCCCGTCCTGGTGATTGATGTAGGCAACCGCTGTCGCGTTGTCCGACTGAACCCGAATGTGCTTGCCCGCCAACAGGTGGTGAAAGTCTAGGAGAGCTAGAAACACAGCTCTGATCTCCAGCACATTGATCGGGAGGGCTGATTCGGACGGAGTCCAAGTGCCCTGTGCTCGGTGATGAAGAAATACCGCTCCCCAACCGGAGAGGCTGGCATCCGTGGTGAGTATCACCCAGGACGGAGTCAGGAAGGAGCGTCCCTGTGACAGGGAGAGGGGCTGAAGCCACCACTGAAGGGAGTTCCTGGTCTGAGATGACAGAGCCACCAGCCTGTCCAAGGAAGAGATCCGCTTGTCCCAACAGCGGAGAATGTCCAGCTGCAAGGGACGCAGATGGAACTGGGCAAAGGGAACCACTTCCATTGACGCCACCATCTGACCCAGCACCCGCATGAGGTGTCTGATGGAATGACGGCGGTGCCTCAGCAGAGAGCGCACCGCCAGACGAAGGGACTGCTGTTTGACTAAGGGCAACTTGACAAGTGCCGGCAGAGTCTCGAACTGCATTCCTAGGTACAAAAGTACCTGGGTCGGGGTCAGAGTGGACTTGGGCAGGTTGACAAGCCACCCGAACTGAACTAGCGTGGCGACAGTGAGAGAGACACTCCGCTGGCAGTCTACACTGGATGAGGCCTTGACTAGAAGGTCGTCCAGGTAAGGAATCACTGCCAATCCCTGGAGGTGCAGGACTGCAACCACTGCTGCCATGACCTTGGTGAACACCCGAGGGGCCGTGGCTAAGCCAAAGGGAAGAGCCACGAACTGGAAATGTTCCTCTCCGATTGCAAAGCGTAGCCAACGCTGGTGTGAGACCGCAATAGGCACATGCAGATAGGCATCTCTGATGTCGATGGATGCCAGAAAATCTCCTTGGGTCATTGAGGCAATGACCGATCTCAGAGATTCCATGCGAAAGTGCCGCACCTGAACATGCTTGTTGAGAAGCTTGAGGTCCAGGATGGGCCGGGAGGAACCGTCCTTCTTGGGGACTAGAAAGAGGCTTGAGTAGAAACCGCTGAACCGTTCCCGGGCGGGAACCGGAACAATTACCCCGTTGGCCTGCAGGGAGGCCACGGCCTGAGAGAAGGCGGCGGCCTTGGAGCAAGGGGGTGTGGACAGAAAAAATCTGTTTGGCGGGCTGGAAGAAAATTCTATCCTGTAGCCGTGGGAGATAATATCCCGCACCCACTGATCGGTGACGTGTTGGAACCACACGTCTCCAAAGTGGGAGAGCCTGCCACCGACCAAGGACGTTGATGGCGCCGCCAGGTAGTCAAGAGGAGGCCGCCTTAGTGGCAGCGGCTCCTCCGGTCTTTTGAGGACGCGGCTTTGCGCGCCAGTTTGGTTTACGATCCTTGGCTGCGGTAGTGGACGCGGCCGAGGGCTTCGAGGATGACCAGTTAGAGGAACGAAAGGAACGAAACCTCGATTGGATCCTGCCCTGGACAGGTTTCCTGGCCTTAGTTTGAGGCAAGGAAGTACTCTTCCCGCCAGTAGCCTCCTTGATTATGTCATCCAGCTGTTCCCCAAACAGCCTGGACCCAGCAAAAGGGAGACTCGCAAGGTACTTTTTTGAGGAAGCGTCTGCTTTCCACTCTCGAAGCCACAAGATCCTGCGGATCGCGAGGGAGTTAGCGGAGGCCACCGCCGTGCGGTGAGAAGCCTCCAGGATGGCAGACATGGCGTAGGATGCAAAAGCCGAAGCTCGAGAAGTTAAGGTCTCCAGCTCAGGCATAGAGTCCCTGGTGAGGGAATGCATCTCCTCCAGAGAGGCAGAGACTGCCTTGAGAGCCCACACTGCCGCAAAAGACGGGGAGAACGAGGCTCCAGCCGCCTCATATACAGACTTGGCCAAAAGGTCAACCTGGCGGTCAGTGGGATCCTTAAGAGAAGTGCCATCAGCCACAGCCACGACTGTGCGGGCTGAGATTCTGGACACCGGAGGGTCTACCTTTGGGGACTGAGCCCATTCTTTAACCACCTCTGGTGGAAAAGGAAAACGGTCATCTGAACTACGCTTCGGAAAACGTTTGTCAGGACAGGCCCTGGGTTTGGTAACAGTGGCCTGAAAGCTGGAGTGGTTAAAAAACATACTCCTAGCTTTCTTAGGAGAGGTAAACTGGTGTATCTCTACCAGAGAGGCTTGTTCCTCAGACTCTGGTGGGTTGAGGTTCAGTACGGAGTTAATGGACGCAATTAAGTCACTAACATCCGCATCTCCCTCAGACAGGTCAATGGGGTGCATAGAGGTAGCGTCTGAGCCCACAGTAAACGAGTCCTCCTCGCCCTGCACCTCGGCACGTGAATCAGAGCCGTGGGAAGAGGAGGGAGAAGGGTCCCTGCGTCTCCGTTTAGGAGGACGGGGTCCTGGGACATGCTCTGAGAGCTCTGCAGAGCTAGGAGCAGCCGAAGCACCCTGTGAAGGGGGCTGATGCATGGACAGCAGTGTCTGGGACAGCTGCCCCATGGAGTCGGCAAAAGACCTGGAAAGAGCTTGTGAAAAAGATGCTACCCAAGCCGGGGGTTCAGCCACCGGGGCCAAAGCAGCCAGAGGGACCCCTGCGGAGGCTCCAGGCTGAGACACAACCATATTAGCACAGGCATCACAATGTGGGTATGTGCTTGGCTCTGGCAGAATGAGCTTGCAAGCAGTGCATATAGCATACATGTTTGCAGCCTTGCTCCTAGTGACAGACATGCTGCTGATGGTGGAGGCTCTGCAGCCAGAATACACTCCTGTAGAATGCCTGAGAGTGTAATAAAAGTCCACAACCAGAGGTTGTGGCTTACCAGCCTTTGCTCTCTGTGTGCCCTCCGGATTCCACCGCTCCCCTGTGAAGCGTTAGCCTTCCTGATAGAATGCAGCTGCAGCATCCAGCTCCCTCTAGCGCAAGAACGCTGAGAAAATGGCGCTGGGAGAAGGAGGGGGGGCGTGTATAAGCCCAGGAGCGGGAAAAACGGAGGGCAGAGAGATACAGGACGACAGACAGGGGAGGGGACATCTCCCCAAGGAGGAGTGCCCTCCCCTCTGCTGGCCGGGCGGTGGGCGGCGCTGTATGCAAAACATACAGAGAAGCCGAAACTAGGCCCAAACAGAAGCCGGGGCCTAGATTTAACAATGCGGCCGACGAGCAGGCACCGTCGGCGCGGTTCTCAGGGGAAATCCCCAGAATCGTCCAGAAAGTACAGTAACGTTAACACACATACTGTCCCCCTAATAAAAGTACCCGGGACCCCTGAAAAACGTCTCTATACTTAGCTTTGAGACGCAGGGCCATGTCCCTGGAGAGGGGGGTAAATGCTCCTTCCAGCAGGGACCAGACAGGGCTGCGGATGGAGACCGGTCGTCTGCAAGCAGAGAGGACCGTGGAGGCTCCCACTTCAACCCAGAGCCTCTTAGAGGATGTGAAGGAGCGCGGCATGTGAAGGCTCCAGCCTTATAAAGTCAACCTTAACAGCACCGCCGACAGAGTGGGGTGTGAAGGGACATGCCGGGAGTCCAGACTGGACCCGCTTTTCTTCCAAATCTTTAAAAAAAAAATAAAAATGAGAAAAAAATATCAGAGAATGCAAGTGTGTGTTCCTCCTGAAACACAAAGTATTGAACTGGATAGATTGTCATCCAGGGAGTGTATATAGCCCGGAGGGAGGAGCTACACGTTTGAGAGTAGTACTTTGTGTGTCCTCCGGAGGCGCTAGCTATACACCCATGGTTTGGGTCTCCCATGGAAGGAACGATAAAGAAAGACCTGAGACTGGGCGTAGGTTCACCTTCCAGCAAAACAACGCCCTAAACATCCTGCGAGAACTACAATGGAATGGATGGTTTAGATCAAAGCATATTCATGTGTGTGAATGGCCCAGTCACAGTCCAGACGTCTCCATCCAATCTCAGTCAGCTGGAGACATTTTGCAAAGATAAATGGGCAAAAATGTCATCTTCTAGATGTGCAAATCTGGTACAGACAGACGCCAAAAGACTTGCTGCAGTAAATATAGCAAAAGGTGGGCCTTCAAAGTACTGACTCAAGGAGCTAAATACAAATGCACGTCACAATTTTCAGATTTTTATTTTTAAAATATTTGGAAAACCGTGTATCATTTCCTTTACATTTCACAAATACTTGCTGCTTAGCATCCATATAAAATCCCATTTAAGTTTCTGGGTGTAACACTAAAGTATGTGAAGAGTTCACAGGGTATAAATACTTTTCCAAGGAAGGTCTTTATCAAGGTAACGACTAGAGGATCTCCAGTACTGACATTTCTACTAGATTACTCACCAACATAGCGGTGTCAACGGGGGATGCCGACAGTAACACTCCACCTTTAGGAGACCAGATGACGCTAGTGACTGGACTGTGACCTGGATGTGTAAGGATCTGAGCGCAGCCTGATGAAGGCCTGTCAATACCAGACATAAAGACAAGCACATCCATAAGTAACACATGCAATAATGGGAGAAAGACATGCAGTAGAAAATGTGAGAAGATGCGTTTTTCTCTGTCACAGCAAATCTCTCTATCATTCCTAACTTTAGATCAAGGTATTGTGAAACACCCATCCATAAACCCTAGAGCCGCTAAGGGATCGGCTGCACTGGACTAAAGGCCGTTTTACACGCTGCGATATTTGTATCGATATCGCTAGCGAGCGTACCCGCCCCCGTCGTCGGTTGTGCGTCACGGGCAAATCGCTGCCCGTGGCGCACAACATCGCTTACACCCGTCACAGATACTTACCTGCTTAGCGACGTCGCTGTGGCCGGTGAACCGCCTTCTTTCTAAGGGGGCAGTTCGTTCGGTGTCACAGCGGCGTCACTAAGCGGGCGCCCAATAGAAGCGGAGGGGCAGAGATGAGCAGGACGAACATCCCGCCCACCTCCTTCCTTCCTCATTGCGGACGGCCGCAGGTCAGGTGATATTCCTCGTTCCTGCGGTGTCACACATAGCGATGTGTGCTGCCGCAGGAGCGACAAACAACCTGCGTCCTGCAACAGCAATGATAATCGGGAAAGGAACGACGAATCAACGATTAACGATTAGGTAAGTAATTTTGATCGTTAACAGTCGTTCATGCTTTTCACACACAATGACGTCGCTAACTAGGCCGGATGTGCGTCACGAATTCCGTGACCCCAACGACATCTCGTTAGCGATGTCGTTGCGTGTAAAGCGGCCTTAACCGAGGCCAAAACTGACTGACAATCGGCTACATACAAACCAATCAGCAGTCATTCAACAGCCTGTTTAATAGGTCATCTGTGCTCAATGTTGTTCGCACAACAATCAGCAATAGCTTCAGGGCACATAGGTGGCCATTGGTTTCGGAGTACAGGTTCTGTGGACAATGTGCCGCTAAGAAAGGAAAGCTTAAAAATTATTTCACCCAATGAACAAGCATTTTGCTTGTTTGCTGAGTGATCGTCAGCCTGAATACACTGCCTGATCACCGGGAAACGTTACATCCATCTCAATAATTAGGCAGAGTAAATGAAGGGAATTTTGTTTACTTACCGTAAATTCCTTTTCTTCTAGCTCCTATTGGGAGACCCAGACAATTGGGGTGTATAGCTACCGCCTCCGGAGGCCACACAAAGTATTACACTTTAAAAAGTGTAACCCCTCCCCTCTGCCTATACACCCTCCCGTGCATCACGGGCCCATCAGTTTTGGTGCCAAAGCAGGAAGGAGGAAACTTATAAATTGGTCTAAGGTAAATTCAATCCGAAGGATGTTCGGAGAACTGAAACCATGAACCAAAAGAACAATTCAACATGAACAACATGTGTACACAAAAGAACAAACAGCCCGAAGGGAACAGGGGCGGGTGCTGGGTCTCCCAATAGGAGCTAGAAGAAAAGGAATTTACGGTAAGTAAACAAAATTCCCTTCTTCTTTGTCGCTCCATTGGGAGACCCAGACAATTGGGACGTCCAAAAGCAGTCCCTGGGTGGGTAAAAGAATACCTCGATAAAAAGAGCCGAAACAACGGCCCCCTCTTACAGGTGGGCAACCGCCGCCTGAAGGACTCGCCTACCTAGGCTGGCATCTGCCGAAGCATAGGCATTCACCTGATAGTGTTTCGTGAAAGTGTGCAGACTCGACCAGGTAGCCGCCTGACACACCTGCTGAGCCGTAGCCTGGTGCCGCCATGCCCAGGACGCACCCACGGCTCCGGTAGAATGGGCTTTCAGCCCTGAAGGAATCGGAAGCCCAGAAGAACGGCAGGCTTCAAAAATCGGTTCCTTGATCCACCGAGCCAAGGTTGACTTGGAAGCCTGCGACCCCTTACGCTGGCCAGCGACAAGGACAAAGAGCGCATCAGAGCGGCGCAATGGCGCCGTGCGAGACACGTAGATCCGGAGTGCTCTCACTAGATCTAACAAATGCAAATCCTTTTCATATTGGTGAATTGGATGAGAGCAAAATGAAGGTAAGGAGATATCCTGATTGAGATGAAAAGTGGACACCACCTTAGGGAGAAAGTCCGGGACCGGACGCAGAACCACCTTATCCTGGTGAAATACCAGGAAAAGGCCTTTACATGACAGCGCTGCAAGCTCTGACACTCTACGGAGTGAAGTAACCGCCACTAGAAATGCCACCTTCTGCGAAAGACATGATAGAGAGACATCCCACAGCGGCTCAAAAGGTGGTTTTTGAAGAGCCTGTAGAACCATGTTGAGATCCCAGGGTTCCAGCGGACGCTTGTAAGGTGGGACTATGTGGCAAACTCCCTGCAGGAACGTGCGGACCTGCGGAAGCCTGGCTAGACGCTTTTGAAAAAACACGGAAAGCGCCGAGACTTGACCTTAGAGAGAGCCGAGAGACAACCCTTGTCCAATCCTGATTGAAGGAAGGAAAGAAAACTGGGTAAGGCAAACGGCCAGGGGGTAAACCCCCTCTCCGAGCACCAGGCTAAGAAGATCCTCCAAGTTCTGTGACAGATCTTGGCTGACGTTGGTTTCCTGGCCTGTCTCATAGTGGCCACACAGTCAGGTTGAGGGCCGCAGAATTCAGATGGAAAAATGGCCCTTGAGATAGCAAGTCTGGTCGGTCTGGGAGCGCCCACGGTTGCCCCACCGTGAGATGCCACAGATCGGGGTACCACGACCGCCTCGGCCAATCTGGAGCGACAAGAATGGCGCGGCGGCAGTCGGACCTGATCTTGCGCAACACTCTGGGCAGCATTGCCCGAGGAGGGAATACATAAGGCAGTTGAAACTGCGACCAATCCTGAACTAAGGCGTCCGCCGCCAGAGCTCTGTGGTCCTGAGACCGTGCCATGAATGCCGGGACCTTGTTGTTGCGCCGAGACGCCATGAGATCGACGTCCAGCGTTCCCCAGCGGCAACCGATCTCTTGAAACACGTCCGGGTGGAGAGACCATTCCCCCGCGTCCATGCCCTGGCGACTGAGGAAGTCTGCTTCCCAGTTTTCTACGCCCGGAATGTGAACCGCGGAGATGGTGGAGGCTGTGGCCTCCGCCCACAGCAGTATCCGCCGGACTTCTTGGAAGGCTGTACGACTGCGAGTGCCGCCCTGGTGGTTGATGTACGCAACCGCCGTGGCGTTGTCCGACTGTATGCGGATCTGCCTGCCCTCGAGCCACCGATGGAACGCCTTGAGGGCTAGATACACTGCCCTTATCTCCAGAACATTGATCTGAAGGGAGGACTCTGTCAGAGTCCAGGTTCCCTGAGCCTTGTGGTGGAGAAAAACCGTTTCCCATCCTGACAGGCTCGCGTCCGTCGTGACCACAGCCCAGGATGGGGGCAGAAAGGATTTTCCTTTCGACAGAGAAGTGGGGAGAAGCCACCACTGAAGTGAGGTCTTGGCTTCCAGAGACAGAGAGACGTTCCTGTCTAAGGACGTCGGCCTCTTGTCCCATTTGCTGAGAATGTCCTATTGGAGAGGACGCAAATGAAATTGCGCAAATGGAACTGCCTCCATTGCTGCCACCATCTTCCCCCGGAAGTGCATGAGGCGCCTCAAGGGGTGCGACTGGGCCCGAAGAAGGGATTGCACCCCTGTCTGCAGCGACCGCTGTTTGTCCAGCGGCAGCTTGGCCATCGCTGAGAGAGTATGAAACTCCATCCTGAGGTATGTCAGTGACTGGGTCGGAGACAATTTTGACTTTGGAAAATTGATGATCCACCCGAAACCTCTGGAGAGTCTCCAGAGCAACGGTCAGACTGTGTTAACAAGCCACCCAAGAGGGTGCCTTGACTAGGAGAACGTCTGGGTAAGGGATCACCGAGTGGCCCTGAGAGTGTAGGATCGCTACGACGGATGCCATGACCTTGGTGAAGACCCGTGGGTCTGTCGCCAGGCCGAAAGACAGTGCCACCAACTGAAGGTGTTCGTCCCCGATGGCGAAACGCAGGAAGCGTTGATGCCCTTGAGCGATCTGCCATGGAGATAGGCATCTGTGATGTCGATTGATGCTAGGAAGTCTCCTTGGGACATCGAGGCGATGACAGATCGGAGGGATTCCATGCGAAACCGCCTGGTTGTCACATGTTTGTTGAGCAATTTGAGGTCCAAAACGGAACGGAATGAGCCGTCCTTTTTTGGCACCACGAACAGATTGGAGTAAAAACCGCGACCGCGTTCCAGAGGGGAACGGGGATCACCACTCCTTCTGTTGTCAGAGTGTCCACCGCCTGAAAAGCGCAACGGTCCGTTCGGGGGGCGGAGATGTTCTGAAAAAAACGAGTCGGAGGACGAGAGCTGAACTCTTATCTTGAAACCGTGAGACAGAATGTCTCTCACCCATCGGTCTTGGACATGTGGCCCCAGGCGTCGCAAAAGCGGGAGAGCCTGCCACCGACCGAGGATGCGGTTTGGGGCGGCCGAAAGTCATGAGGAGGCCGCCTTGGAGACGGTGCCTCCGGTGGTCTTTGGAGGACGTGACTTAGACCGCCGTGGAGAAGAGTTCCTCTGGCTCTTCTGTGGCCTGTTGGACGAGGAGGGCTGGGACGCTTGAGAAGCCAAGGACACAGCCTGCGGGGCAGAGATACGTGCGACCGCATTAATCTCAGCCAGAGAAGCTGAGATAGCTTGGAGAGCCCTCACGGCTGCGAAGGCCGGAGCAAAAGATGCGCCTATGGCTTCAAGATGGATTTCATCATAAGCTTTATTTGCCTGTCAGTGGCATCCATGAGAGATGAACCATCTGCCACTAATACTACGGATCTAGCCGCCAGTCTGGAGACTGGAGGATCCACCCTGTGACACTGAGCCCAACCCTTAACTACGTCAGGGGGGAAAAGGGTAACGTGTGTCATTAAGGCGCTTAGTAAAGCGCTTGTCCGGAAAGTTCTGTGCTTCTGGACAGCCTCTCTGAAGTTAGAGTGATCGAAAAAAACGCACTCCGTGTACATTTGGGAAACCTAAACTGGTGTTTCTCCCGCTGTGAAGCCGACTCCTCCATAGGAGAAGATGGGGAAGAGAGGTCTAGCACCTGGTTGACGGACGCTATAAGGTCATTTACTATGGCGTCCCCTTCAGGTGTATCCAGATTGAGCGCAACGTTAGGTTTAGAGCCCTGAGCTGCGACCTCCGCTTCATCCTTAACTCCGACAGTGAAGTCGTGGAAGGTTCCCAGCGAGCCCGGTTAGCCTGTGTGAGGCCGCGGTCCGTGTCGGAGTTCTCACCGTGGGATCTGGGTGTTACCCCAGGAGCCCCTTGTTATACCGACCCAGAGGGGCCTGGGGGCGATGAACTCACAGCTCCCTGGCCCTGTGTTACCGTTCTGGACTGCAAAGCTTCCATCTTAGCAGCCCCTCTGTTCATAGACTGGGCCATGGAATGACTCAGAGAGTTGCTCAGTCAAACGTGCAAACTCTGTCCCTGCCATCTGTGCTGGAAACCGGTGGTACCACCTGAGCCGAGGGTCCCACCCGTGCCAGAGGCTCCGGCTGAGTGAGTGCCCCAGGGGCCAAGCATTTGCAATGATAGGTGGAACCTGCCGGCAATATAGCCGCACAAGAGGTACAGGTTGCAAAGAAAGCCTGCGCCTTGGCACCCTTACTGTTTGCGGACGACCTGCTGATGTCACCTCTTAGTAATCAGCGAGGGTATATAGCCAAAAGCAAATAGTGCTGCCGAACAGTGAAATCATATACCATATAAATATATATATATATATATATATATATATATATACACACACACACACACTTCGGCACCTAAGGGGGGGCCAGCACCCGATTGGGAAACTGGTGCCCCACAGTGCACAGTGAGGGGGGAGGAGGATACCAAGTATGCTCCAGCCCTCACTGCCGACGTCCCGTCGTTACCCCTGACTGGCAGGCCCGGGAACGGGAGTATATGGTACTAGGCCGCAAGAGCCGGGGACTAAAGTTAAAGACGCGGCCGGCAAACAGGCGCTGTCGGCGCGGTAGTCCCGGTCTCACAAACCGCACAGCAACCGCTGCGGCGTTTGTAACCCAGGTGCTGTATGCAGCGTCCCCCAAAGGGGACACAGAGTACCTTATGG
This sequence comes from Anomaloglossus baeobatrachus, assembly GCF_048569485.1. NCBI lineage: Eukaryota > Metazoa > Chordata > Amphibia > Anura > Aromobatidae > Anomaloglossus > Anomaloglossus baeobatrachus. The sequence continues at coordinate 690,353,262 of NC_134354.1, forward strand.
ATGCAGGGCTCTGTCCCTGATGATGTCCTGTCTCCTGTCCGTCAGAATCCCCCAGGGGCTGCGGATGGAGCCCGGTCCCAGTGCATGGCGACCGGTTAGGAACCCCCTCTCCTAGAGCTGCAGTGCTGCCGAACAGTGAGCACATTCTGAGATCTCCACCGGCAGAATCATGCCATATAACAATGGCTGCCGGCGTTCCGAGGGGAGGAGGGAGCCGAGGGCGGAACCACAAAAGTGCGGGAATCTGCGCCCCATAGTGAACAGTGAGGGGGGGAGGAGGACAGCGAAGTGTGCTCCAGCCCTCACCGTCGGCGTCATACCGACCGTCCCGCCCTTCCCCCTGACTGGCAGGCCCAGGGGCGGGAGTTTAATACACTAGGCCGCAAAAGCCGGGGACTAAAGTAAAAACCGCGGCCGGCAAACAGGCACGGTCGGCGCGGTAGTCCCGGTCAAAAAAAAAATCACACCGCAGTCGCTGCAGTGTCTAAGGCCAAGGTGCTTCATGCACCGTCCCAAAGGGGACACAGAGTACCTGTAGATGCAGGGCCATGTCCCTGACGATACTCCATCTCCTGTCCGGCAGATACCACCAGGGGCTGCGGAGGGAGCCCGGTCCCAGTGCCTGGATGACCGGTTAGGATCCCACTTCACCCAGAGCCCCTAAGGGATAGGGAAGGAAAACGGTATGTGGCTCCAGCCTGTGTACCCGCAATGGGTACCTCAACCTTAACAGCACCGCCGACTCAGTGGGGTGAGAAGGAGCATGCCGGGGGCCCTGTTAGGGGCCCTCTTTTCTTCCATCCGATATAATCAGCAGCTGCTGCTGACTAAAATGTGGAGCATTGTGTGAGTGTCAGCCTCCTTCAACACAAAGCATAAAACTGATGGGCCCGTGATGCACGGGAGGGTGTATAGGCAGAGGGGAGGGGTTACACTTTTTAAAGTGTAATACTTTGTGTGGCCTCCGGAGGCAGTAGCTATACACCCCAATTGTCTGGGTCTCCCAATGGAGCGACAAAGAAATATAAGTTTCTCCATCTTCTCCATTCTGTCAGTGAAGATCTTGACCCTCTCATTCCAAGGAAAAAAGTCCGGAAGCAATCAGATTATTTGATAGCTTGCACTTAGACCGAAAATGTGATCGTCTGCAAGAGCCTTGAAAGACACTGGCTCCTGTTCTGGTGGATTTTGACATGTAATATGACGACATCTCCCCTCTGGTGACCTCCAGGAATCCAGACCACTGGACTAACCTAGTTTTGAAGATAATAAGAGAGGAGAAAAACAATGGATTTCTCAGTGTAATAAACATTACCTGGTGGACAGAGAGGTGGGGTCGATGTGCCACACCAGGACACAGCTCTGACATGCCACAGCTAAAATTGAGGCACAAAATGGTTTCCATGCTAGACTTGCCACGTCCTTCTGCAGACGATGTTTTAATGTCGGGATCGTTGGGCTAAAAAAAAAATAAAAATAAAAATAAATAAAAAAAAAAAGAAGTAGTGATAAAAATAATATGAGGCTGCATAATAAACAAACACGAGGTACATGACCTACGGCTGTACAAAATAGTGACAAAATATTGTCTATAATGCTATCATATTGTGCAGTTACCCTGTAATAATGGCTTATTACGGCACATTATGATTTGTGGCTCCAGGCGCCTAACTGCATTACCTAATAGGAGTCAAAGGTAGTCTGAAATCCACAACACTTATCACAAAGCTGTTTGCTCTAAAGGGGGCTTTACACGCAACGGCATCGCTAAGGAGATGTCGTTGGGGTCACGGAATTTGTGACGCACATCCGGCCTCGTTAGCGACGTCGTTGCGTGTGACACGTACGAGCAACCGCTAACGATACAAAATACTCACCAAATCGTTGATTGTTGACACGTCGTCCATTTCCCAAATGTCGTTCCTTGTTCTGGACGCAGGTTGCTGGTCATTCCTGAGGCAGTACACATCGCTACGTGTGACACCCCAGGAACGACTAACAACACCGTGCCTGCATCCTCCGGCAACGAGGTGGGCGTGACTTCCATGAGGCTGCTCTCCGCCCCTCCGCTTCTATTGGACGCCTGCCGTGTGACGTCGCTGTGACGCCGCACGAACCGCCCCCTTAGAAAAGAGGCTGTTCGCCGGCCACAGCGACGTCGTTAGGAAGGTAAGTATGTGTGACGGGTCCTAGCGATAGTGTGCAAGACGAGCAGCGATTTGCCTGTGACGCACAAACAACGGGGGCGGGTGCTTTCACGAGCGACATTGCTAGCGATGTTGCTGCGTGTAAAGCAGCCTTAAGCCTCCTTCATGCTTTACACTGCATTTCTGCTTGATTAGAGAGGCTACCGTCTACAGCAGTGAGGTTGTCAGTATACAGAGACGATTAAGGCTATGTGTGCACTGGGCGTTTTTGCGTTTTTTTTGGTGCGTTTTTGGGCTTCAAACTGCATGACTTTGCTTCCCCAGCAAAGTCTATGATTTTTCATTTTTGCTGGTCGCACGTAACTTTTTTTTTTATTCAACTGCGTTTTTGAGCTTAAAAAAAAAAAAAAAAAAAAAAAATGGATATGTCAATTCTTTCCTGCGTTTTTCACCCATGCAATGCATTGGAAAAACGCAGGAAAACGCAGTGATCAAAAACGCAGCAAAACTCAGCCAAAAACGCATACGTATTTTACCGGTGCGTTTTTGCCGCAGGTGCGTTTTTTTGCGGCCAAAACGGGACAAAAACACAGTCTTAAAAAAACGCTGTCTGCGCACGTACCCTAACTTTACAACAAGCTCAGATTAAAGATGTCTGCCCAAATACAAAGATCTATATTCATTGCATTTGCCCATTTTTGGTTCATTTTATCCCACTTGTTCTTTTATGAAGTCTATTTTAGATTTATTTTCCTCTTTTTTTTATGTTTGTCATTGTATACAACATTTGGGATTTAAAAAGGTTTCTGTTGAATCCTCAATTGCAACTTAGGGGTACTTTACACGTTGCGACATTGCTAGTATCGGCTAGCGATGCTGAGCGCGATAGCACCCGCCCCCGTCGCACATGCGATATGCGGTGATTGCTGCCGTAGCGAACATTATCGCTACGGCAGCGTCACACGCACTTACCTGGTCAGCGATGTCCCTGTGACTGCCGAACTATCCCTCCTTCAAGGGTGAGGTGCGTTCGGTGTCATAGCGACGTCACTAAGCGGCCGGCCAATAGAAGCGGAGGGGCGGAGATAAGCAGGACGTAATATCCCGCCCACCTTCTCCCTTCCGCATTGCTGGTGGACGCAGGTAAGGAGATGTTTGTCGCTCCTGCGGGTTTACACACAGCGATGTGTGGAGCTGCAGGAGCAACAAACTACATCGTACCTGCAGTCGACCCGACATTATGAAAATGAATGACGCTACACAGATCACCGATTTTCGATGCTTTTGAGATTGTTTATCGTCGCACCTAGGATTTACACGTTGCGATGTCGTTACCGCCGCAGGATGTGCATCACTAATGACGTGACCCCGACGATATTTCGGAAGCGATGTCGCAACGTGTAAAGCCCCCCTTATTGACAAAGACTAAATTCTTGACAATTACTCCAGTCCGACCCATGGAATGATTTTAGGTTTGTTTTTTTTAGAAAACATGCAACTTTTTTTTTTTTAAAAAATGCTTAAAAGTTACAAGACATAATAAAAATGAAAATAAATAAAATCAACAAATAAATCGGGAGTTAAGAGGTTTCTGTAGGAGTACAGCAGCTTCATCATGGGATTTTTTTTTTTTTTTTAAATTTACCTGTGAAGACCTTTCCATTTCCTTGTTCTGAGATCTGTATTCTGCAGCACTTCTTACATTGGCATTCACACGGTTTACCTCCTGTTAGCCCAGCCCTTTAGTTGGCGCATCATTTACCATGCATGTACCATAGATCCCTGCTAAGATCATTGCCTGTCTATTCCGTAGTACTTACTTGTGTCAAGGAAAATACCAACAATGCGGCCCACCTTACCTTCCTGTGGTGTATATTCGAATAGAGTCATCTACAAGTGCCAGGGCAAACTTGTTCGTGTGCGGATGCCAAGCAAACGTTCGGAGAGAACAGCCAGTCCTGATACATAATATATTAACAAAAAGAATCCAGTTTATATGCCAGCAAAATTTGGACCTGTGACTAGGCAATGGTAAACAAAAGTGAATCTGTGAGCAGGTTTAGCTAAGTAACCTGACAGCAGCAAGAGGTAGGGACAGAGACCCTGATTCTAGTGATGCGTCACTTTGTTTACTTGATGCAGCAGTCATGATAGAGACAGTTTTCTCTGCTAAAGATCTAGCAGCGCTCAGTTCATCTGTGTATACCCTCACCCACACCACAGCTTTCTGTATACATTATATATTGAAAGAGCTGCTAATCAGTGGTGGGGTTGGACCAGGAGACTTGAGGCAGCTTGTTCTGTAATGATAAATTCATGTTAATAAAATACTGATTGTATTAAAAAAGCAAAACACATCGCAGTAAGTGACATCACTAATCAAGGTCTCTCAGATTACATAGCAAAAACCTGCTGACAGATTCCCTTTAAACAATCCTCCACATAACAGCAAAAATGTCACTATAAATGTTTAATGCATAGCTGAAATACCCAGTGTCATTTTTTTTGTGGTACAGCTCCTGGGATTCGCAGACCTCTCTTCATGATTATTATATGGCTGCCAGGTTCCCGTATGGACAGTAAGCGCTAAGTCTGAGACGCTCCCCCCGCTGTGGACTGCTCCATCCTAAAGGCCTTTTTAACACGTCCGTGCAAAACACACACATTATGCACTGTCCGTGGTGTAGGTGCGTATGTGTGTGCTGCCCTGTGCTATCCGTGTGACATCCGCATAACACAATGACAGCATGAACTTCTATACTTACCTGTCCCCTCTGCTGCTGTGTCCAGCGCTGCTGCTGCTTCCAGTCCTCGATGCAGTAAATATGGAATGAGCATAATGAGGGGGCCGAGGAAGCAAGTGACAGCAGTGCCGGAGACATCAGCGGTGCAGACAAGTGAGTGTAGAAAAAAGAGAATTTTGTTTACTTACCGTAAATTCTTTTTCTTATAGTTCCGTATTGGGAGACCCAGACCATGGGTGTTTAGCTTCAGCCTCCGGAGGACACACAAAGTACTACACTTAAAAGTGTAGCTCCTCCCTCTGAGCTTATACACCCCCTGGTGAGCAGACCCAGCCAGTTTAGTGCAAAAGCTGAAGGAGAATAGCCACCCACAAGTAGAACAGAGCAAGAGCCAGAACAACCGGAGACTCTGTCCACGACAACAGCCGGTGATAACACACGGAACAAGAAAATTGCCAACAGGCAACAGGGAGGGTGCTGGGTCTCCCAATACGGAACTATAAGAAAAAGAATTTACGGTAAGTAACAAAATTCTCTTTTTCTTTATCGTTCCTTTGGGAGACCCAGACCATGGGACGTTCCAAAGCAGTCCATGGGTGGGAAATAAACAGAAAACTAAGAAGTAGGCAGAACCTAACTTCACAAATGGGCGACAGCCGCCTGAAGGATGCGTCTGCCCAAGCTCGCATCTGCCGAAGCATGAGCATGCACTTGGTAGTGCTTCGAAAAGGTATGCAGGCTAGTCCAAGTGGCAGCCTGACAGACTTGTTGAGCCGTAGCCTGGTGCCTAAAAGCCCAAGAGGCACCGACAGCTCTGGTCGAATGTGCCTTGATCCCCGGCGGGGGAGGCACCTGAGTACTCTGGTAGGCGTCTGAAATGGTCGATCTAATCCAACGGGCTAAGGTCGGCTTAGAAGCAGAGAGGCCCTTGCGTCGACCTGTGGTTAGCACAAAAAGAGAAGTGCACCGCCTAAGAGCAGCGGTGCGAGACACATAGATCCGGAGAGCACGCACCAGATCCAGAGTATGCAGCGCTTTTTCAAAGCGATGAACAGGAGCCGGACAAAAGGAAGGTAGGGTAATGTCCTGGTTAAGGTGGAAAGGAGAGACCACCTTAGGAAGAAAGTCCGGAGTCGGACGGAGAACCACCTTGTCTTGATGAAAAACCAAAAAAGGTGACTCCGAAGAGAGCGCAGCCAAATCAGAGACTCTCCTGAGGGAAGTTATGGCCACCAGAAAGGCCACTTTCTGTGAAAGACGATACAAGGAAACTTCCCTAAGAGGCTCAAAGGGGGGTTTCTGCAAAACCGTGAGAAACAAATTAAGGTCCCAGGGATCCAAGGGCCGCCGGTAAGGCGTAATGATGTGAGACGCGCCCTGCATGAAGGTGCGGACCTGAGCCAGCCGAGCGAGACGCCGCTGGAACAGAACTGACAGAGCTGAGACTTGTCCCTTGAGAGAGTTGAGGGACAGTCCTAGCTGCAGACCGGACTGTAGAAAAGACAGAAGGGTCGGCAAGGAGAAAGGCCAAGGAGGATGGTCAGTAGAGCGACACCAGGACAGGAAAATTCTCCAAGTCCTGTGATAGATCTTAGCGGAGGAAGACTTACGGGCCCGAGTCATAGTGGAGATGACTTCATGAGGAATACCAGAAGCCATCAAAATCCAGGACTCAAGAGCCACGCCGTCAATTTGAGTGCCGCAGAATTCAGGCGGAAAAACGGACCTTGCGAGAGTAGGTCTGGACGGTCCGGGAGATGCCACGGCATCTCTACGGACAGATGGAGCAGGTCTGGATACCAAGCTCGCCTGGGCCAGTCCGGTGCAATGAGGATGACTCGACGGCCCTCCATTCTGATCTTGCGCAGGACTCTGGGCAAGAGAGCTAGAGGGGGAAACACGTAGGACAGACGAAACTGGGACCAGTCTTGAACCAGAGCGTCCGCGGCGAATGCCTGAGGATCGTGGGAGCAAGCCACGTAAACAGGATTTGTTGTTGTGACGGGATGCCATTAGGTCCACGTCCGGAGTGCCCCATTTGCGGCAGATTGACTGAAACACTGCCGGGTGCAGGGACCACTCGCCACCGTCCACGGATTGACGGCTGAGATAATTTTTCCCAGTTTTCCACGCCTGGGATGTGGACTGCGGATATGGTGGACTTGGAGTCCTCCACCCATTGGAGGATGCGTTGTACCTCCAACATTGCCAGGCGGCTGCGTGTCCCGCCTTGGTGATTGATGTAGGCAACCGCTGTCGCGTTGTCTGACTGGACTCGAATGTGCCTGCCCGCCAACAGGTGGTGAAAAGCTAGGAGAGCTAGAAGCACGGCTCTGGTTTCCAGCACATTGATTGAAAGGGCTGACTCGGACGGAGTCCAAGTGCCCTGCGCTCTGTGGTGGAGACATACCGCCCCCCAGCCGGATAGACTGGCATCCGTGGTGAGGATCACCCAGGACGGGGCCAGGAAGGAGCGCCCCTGGAGAGAGAGAGAGGGGCCGAAGCCACCACTGAAGAGAGCTCCTGGTCTGTGGCGACAGAGCTACTAACCTGTGTAAGGAGGAAGGCCGCTTGTCCCAACAGCGGAGAATGTCCAGCTGCAGGGGGCGCAGATGGAACTGGGCAAAGGGGACAGCTTCCATTGACGCCACCATTTGACCCAGCACCTGCATCAGACGCCTGAGGGTATAACGGCGGGGCCTCAGCAGAGAGGGCACTGCCAGATGGAGGGACTGCTGTTTGACTAGGGGCAACTTCACAAGTGCCGGCAAAGTCTCGAACTGCATCCCTAGGTACGTGAGACTCTGGGTCGGAGTCAGAGTGGATTTGGGAAGATTGACCAGCCACCCGAATTGGGCTAGAGTGGCGAGAGTGAGCGAGAAACTCCGCTGACAGTCTGCGCTGGATGAAGCCTTGACTAGAAGGTCGTCCAGGTAAAGAATCACTGCCAACCCCTGTAGGTGCAGAACCGCAATCACTGCAGCCATCACCTTGGTGAATACTCGAGGGGCTGTGGCCAACCCGAAGGGGAGAGCCACAAATTGGAAATTATCTTCTCCGATTGCAAAACGTAGCCAACGCTGGTATGAAACTGCAATTGGCACATGCAGATAGGCATCTCTGATGTCGATGGACGCCAGGAAATCCCCTTGGGTCATTGAGGCAATGACTGATCGCAGAGACTCTATGCGAAAGTGCCGCACCTGAACATGCTTGTTGAGAAGCTGCAGATCCAGGATGGGCCGGAAGGTACCGTCCTTGTTGGGGACTAGGAAGAGATTTGAGTAGAAACCTCTAAACCGTTCCCGGGCGGGAACCGGTACAATTACTCCGTTGGCCTGCAAGGATGCCACGGCCTGTGAGAAGGCAGCGGCCTTGGAGCAGGGGGGGGTTGAGAGAAAAAAATCTGTTTGGCGGTCTGGAAGAGAATTCTATCCTGTAGCCGTGGGAGATGATATCTCTCACCCACTGATCGGAGACATGTTGAAACCAAGCGTCGCCAAAGTGGGAGAGCCTGCCACCGACTAAGGACGTTGCTGGAGCGGGCAGATAGTCACGAGGAGGCTGCCTTAGTGGCAGCAGCTCCTGCGGTCTTCTGTGGACGCGCTTTTGGGCGCCAGTTGGATTTCTGGTCCTTGGCTGAGTTAGTGGACGAGGCCGAGGGCTAGAGGACAACCAGTTGGAGGAACGAAAGGAGCGAAACCTCGACTGATTCCTACCCTGGGCAGGTTTCCTGGCTTTGGTTTGTGGCATGGAAGTACTCTTCCCGCCAGTAGCTTCCTTAATAATTTCATCCAGCTGTTCTCCGAACAGCCGGGACCCAGCAAAAGGGAGCCCAGCAAGGTACTTCTTTGAAGAAGCATCTGCCTTCCACTCTCGAAGCCACAAGATCCTGCGGATAGCGAGGGAATTAGCTGAAGCCACCGCAGTGCGGTGAGAAGCCTCCAGCATGGCAGACATGGCATAGGATGAAAAAGCTGAAGCTTGAGAAGTTAAGGCAACCATTTCGGGCATAGATTCCCTGGTGAGGGAATGCATCTCCTCTAGAGAAGCAGATATGGCTTTGAGAGCCCACACTGCTGCAAAAGTCAGGGAAAACGAGGCCCCCGCCGCTTCATATACGGATTTGGCCAGAAGGTCAATCTGGCAGTCAGTGGAATCCTTAAGGGAGGTGCCATCAGCCACCGACACAACGGTCCGGGCTGAGAGCCTAGACACCGGGGGGGGGTCTACCTTTGGGGACTGAGCCCACTCCTTGACCACCTCAGGTGGAAAGGGAAAACGGTCATCAGAACCACGCTTTGGGAAGCGTTTGTCAGGACAGGCCCTGGGCTTGGACACAGCGGCCTGAAAACTGGAGTGGTTAAAGAACACACTCTTTGCCCTCTTAGGCGAGGTAAACTGGTGCTTTTCTGCCAGAGAGGGTTGCTCCTCTGATACTGGCGGATTGAGATCCAGTACAGAATTAATGGAAGCAATCAAGTCACTAAGATCTGTTCAGCAAAGTCCTGGACAGAAGTCCCATGGACTCAGCAAAAGACTGGGAGATAGACCTAGAAAAGGATTCTACCCAAGCCGGGGGCTCAGCCACAGGAGCAGGAGCAGCCTGAGAGACCACTGGGGGAGAGACTCCAGGCTGTGGCACCTCCAAGGTAGAGCAGGCACCACAATGTGGATAGGTGCTCGGTTCAGGCAGCAGGAGCTTACATGCAGCGCATATAAAGTAGTAAGAGTAAAGCTTTGGAGCCTTGCTCCTCGTGTGAGACATGCTGCTGGAGTGGGGGCTCTGCCAGAGAATGAACCCCAGAGAGTATATACAGAGGTCCACAATCAGAGCCGGTTGTGGCTTACCAGACCGCTGTGCTGTGAAAAGCGGTGTTGTGTGCCCTCCAGATCCCGAAGCCCGGACCCCCAAACACAGCACCTCAGCAGGGATGCAGAACGCAGACCAGCGCTGAGTGAACTCTGAGAAAATGGCCGCCGGAGCGAAGAGAGGGGGCGGGACTTGCATGAAGAGCGGGATCTGGAGGGCCATAGAGACCTACAGGGGAGGAAACGCACAGCAGTGGGGAGTGTCCCTCCCCTGTGCAGAACGGCCGCCGGGAGGAGCCGCGCTGTCCCTCTGCATGAATGACATGCGAGGGCAGTGAAACGAAACTAGGCCTCCGGCGAAGCCGGGGCCTAAATTTGAGCGGCGAGGCCGACGCGCAGGCACCATCGGCGCGGTTCTCGGGCGACAGCTAGAGAACCCGCCGGAAATGTCAGTAAATACAGTAAGCACACTCTCCCCAAACAATAAAGCACAGGGACCCCCAAATATAAACGTCTCAGGTACTTAGCTGCTGAGACGCAGGGCCAGGTCCCTGGGGATGAGTGCTCCGGTCCAGCAGGGTCCTGAAGGGCTGCGGATGGAGACCGGTCTCCTGCCAGGCATGGAGACCGTGCTGGCTCCCACTTCAAGCCAGAGCCCAGGAGGGATGGTGAAGGAGCACGGCATGTAAGGCTCCAGCCTAGGAAATCAACCTTACAACACCGCCGACACAGTGGGGTGAGAAGGGACATGTCGGGGGTCCAGACGTGGACCCGCAGTTCTTCAAACTAATTCCAAAAGGAAAAAATCATATGAGAATGCATGTGTGGATGTATGCCTCCTGAACACAAAGCGATAAACTGGCTGGGTCTGCTCACCAGGGGGTGTATAAGCTCAGAGGGAGGAGCTACACTTTTAGGTGTAGTACTTTGTGTGTCCTCCGGAGGCAGAAGCTAAACACCCATGGTCTGGGTCTCCCAAAGGAACGATAAAGAAATCATTTTATTTCACAGACTCGTGTTTTCTCCAGTACATGTCCCGCTGATCACATCAGTGTGCTGGCCGTGTGACCTCTGTGCTGCAGGAGAAAAACGCACATGTCTATATGTGGAGCACATGAGCACATGTATGCTCTACACGGACAATGTGAAAACACACTGGTGTGCACAGACCCATTGATTTTAATGGGTCTACGTGTGTCTGTATCTCTGGTACATGTGAAAACGGACCTCACCCGTACCGGGCACATGGACGTGTGAAGGAGGCCGAACGAGGAGTGTCTCAGGGTACACTATGCACATTGTGCATGGATTCTCACATATCGGTTCATAGATGGAGCAGTCCAGAGCTTTGACTACACAATGTACAGTGGAACCTTGGTTAACGAGAACAATCCGTTCTGGGAGTGTGCTTGTTAACCAAGTTACTCGTTCAGCAAAGCAAAATTTCCCATAGGAAATCATTGCAATGCAGACAATTCGTTCCACAACTTGATAAATGTCCCATCCTGGTCCCCTATTGTGCCATTCCACACATGCACAAACACACAAAAACATGAACAAAGTCCCACAAACACACACACACACACACGCACACACGCACGCACACACACATATTATGCTCACCTTACCTTCCGTTCCATCGCCGGTCTCCTGAGACTTGCTGTTCGCTAGTACGAGCTGTGTATCTGGTTACCATCGCGACGAAGGAGGAACTTCCGCACCCAGCGCGCTGATGTCAAAGGCAGGAGCCGCTTGCCTCTGATTGGTCAACGCGCTGCCTTTGAGTAGCGTCTGACAGCTGAAGTTCCTGCCTCGTCGCTATGGTTGCCGATACACATCCTGGAGCGGCGAACTACATGACCCAGGAGGCCGGCAATGGAAATGAAGGTACACATATTATGCTCACCTTACCTTCCGTTCCATCGCCGGCCTCCTGGGTCTTGTAGTTCGCCGCGAGGATTCCCCTCACTCGTCGCGATGAGTCGGCGAACTACAAGAACCATGAGGTCGGCAATGGAACGGAAAGTAAGGTGAGCATAATACTGTATGTGTATTTGTGCGTGCTTGAGTGTGTTTGTGTCGACTGCAAGAGCGGGTTAGAGCGCGGTGGATGTACGGAACCGGAAGTGTGTGCAGTGAGGATTTTGCTCGTACAGCAAAGCTTTCTCGTAAACCGAGTTACAAATTTACAGGAAGCTTTGCTTGTTAAGCGAAATTCTCCTTAACTGGGTTACTCGTTAAGCGAGGTTCCACTGTACATTGTGTTTTGGTTCTCACCGACCTGTACCTGCTCTTAGATGGAGCGGGGGCAGTGTCTCAGACTTAGGGTACCTTCACACTTAGCGATGCAGCAGCGATCCGACCAGCGATCTGACCTGGTCAGGATTGCTGCTGCATCGCTACATGGTCGCTGGTGAGCTGTCAAACAGGCAGATCTCACCAGCGACCAGTGAACAGCCCCCAGCCAGCAGCGACGTGCAAGCGACGCTGCGCTTGCACGGAGCCGCTGTCTGGAAGCTGCGGAGACTGGTAACTAAGGTAAACATCGGGTATGGTGTGTGTTAGCTGTGTGTGCAGGGAGCAGGGAGCCGCGCACACTGAGCGCTGGCTCCTTGCTCTCCTAGCTACAGTACACATCTGGTTAATTAACCCGATGTGTACAGAAGCTACATGTGCAGAGAGCCGGAGCCGGCAGCACAGGCAGCGTGAGAGCGGCGGAGGCTGGTAACTAAGGTAAATATCGGGTAACCACCTTGGTTACCCGATGTTTACCTTGGTTACAGCTTACCGCAGCTGTCAGACGCCGGCTCCTGCTCCCTGCTCGCTTCATTTGTCGCTCTCTCGCTGTCACACACAGCGATCTGTGCATCACAGCGGGAGAGCGCCTTTGAAGAAAACGAACCAGGGCTGTGTGTAACGAGCAGCGATCTCGCAGCAGGGGCCAGATCGCTGCTCAGTGTCACACACAGCGAGATCGCTAATGAGGTCACTGCTGCGTCACAAAAAGTGTGACTCAGCAGCGATCTCGGCAGTGAGCTCGCTGTGTGTGAAGCACCCCTTACAGAGCTCACTGTGCATACAGAAAGCTGGCAGCCATATAAGAATAATAATCATGAAGAGAGATCTAGGAGTCGGAGCTGCACCAGAACACAAAAAAAGGAGGACACCAGGATTTCTAACTAAGCATTTATTATTCCATTTATATTGTGAGGTGGTCACTTTAAATCAGGCGCTACTCACCAGTCACAAGCCTGAGAGAACTCCGCTGTGAGATCCTCACTCTTCATCTGTGGACGCAAACATATTACAAGAAAGAGGACTCTGCCTTTGATATAGCTTCCAATATAAATGGTTAATACCACCCATGTGTGTCACCTCTTCCCTAGGAAAGTTTGTCTAGGAAACGCCATTCTCAGCACCTCTACCCACTAATCAGACATGGTATTTGGAATTTATAGACATTCCTAATGTAAACCCACTTTACACCATACCCCCCTATTGCACTCCAGACTTAAGGGGGCTTTACACGCTACGATATCGTTAATGTTTTGTCGTCGGGGTCAAGTTGTTAGTGACGCACATCCGGCGTCATTAACGATATCGCAGCGTGTGACACTGACCAGCGACCTTAAAAATGGTGAAAATCGTTCACCGTGGAGAGGTCGTCCCAAACTCAAAAATCGGTAAGGGTTGTTTATCCAGGTGGTTCATCGCTCATGCGGCAGCACACATCGCTGTGTGTGACACCGCAGGAGCGAGGAACGTCTCCTTACCTGCCGCCGGCCACAATGAGGAAGGAAGGAGGTGGGCGGGATGTTACGTCCTGCTCATCTCCGCCCCTCCGCTTTGATTGGCCGGCCGCTTAGTGATGTTGCGGTGACGTCGCTGTGATGCCGAACGTCCCTCCCCCTTGAAAGAGGGATTGTTCAGCAGTCACAGCGACGCCGCCGACCAGGTAAGTATGTGTGACGCTGCTGTAGCGATAATGTTCGCTACGGCAGCGATCACAAACAATTACATGCGCGGTGGGGGCGGGTACTTACACGCTCGCTATCGCTACAAATTGCTAGCGATATCGCTATCGTGTAAAGCCCCCTTTACTGCCTTCTGGCATCTAGCATGGTGGTGGGTTTTATTTAAGCTTGTTATTTCTGTTCAGTTAGTGTCATGATTAAGAACATTTTCTTTTGTTCGAAACGTGCAGACCTGACGGTGTCTATGTATTAACGTTTGGAAGAATAACGCAAAGGTGTTAAGATACTATCTGAGGATACTGGTCTCCTCCTAATCTGGATTGCTTCTACTCAGGAACCGGCCTGATATTTTTCCACTGCACCTTCTGCCATATCCTACCTACTATGGTGAGCTGAACTGGTCTCTTGTTTCTTTGTTACACTATTGCATTGCCTGAGCTCAAATTGCCATAAACCTTTGTATCATACCGACAATCGAAAAGTAACTTTTGATAACACTATATTGCTGAAAGGCTATGTGCCCACGGGACAATGTACCCGCAGATTTTGCCACGGAAAACCTGCAGATTTATCTGGATTTTCCAGATAAATCCGCAGGTTTTAGCAAGTACAGATACTTCCCATGTTATCCTAGGAGATTTGGGGAGTGCTGTGTCCATGCTGCGGTATGTGCGGCTGCGGAATATGCTGCGGATTTCCCGCAGCCACACGTAACTGCATGTCAATTATTCAAGCGGAAATATCTGCAGATATCCTGCCTCTCCCCTATGGAGACAGAGGCCGGGACTTCCGCAAGTATTTCCACACATGTCCCACAGGTTTACTGCAAAAAAAAAAAAAAAAAAAAATGCTTGAATTCCGCAGCAATGGATCCCTGCGGATTCCGGGGAGCAGCTGCGGGAAAGCTGCGAACAAACCTGCATCAAAATCTGCGAGTACATTGTCCCATGGGCACAGAGCCAAAGGGATCCTGTAAAGGATGATTTTACTATTGAAACAAGTGGTATGGGTGTATTGGTCCTAGTACAACAATAAAAGCGATGACTGTGCTGTAGTAATGTAAGGAGCCAGCGCCACATGCAGATAAGCCTGGGAGTATGATAGGGCAGAGTTCACAGACACCCCCCCCCCCCCCCCCCCACTGCACTCCCAGGCTAATTTGCATGTGGCTTAACAGTTTGATTCTCAGCTCTGCCTCATTAGATCACTACAAGAGGCATCATTTTGATTGTACTAGGACCTATACAGCCATACCACTAGTTTTAGCAGTAAACTATTCCTGCCAAGCTCCCTTTAAGCATTTATTCACCTATATAATACAAGCAACTTACTAAAAGATGTGGAAACAGTGATCCATGAAAAGAAGAAACCCATCGGCATGCAGCAAGAAAACAGCATGATACGTGTCTCACCATAGGGGGCACTGCAATGAACAAATCACAAGTCACCAGGTAACTATAATGGCTGCCCGGAAAGTCAACACTCAACCCTTGTGAAATACATAGTGACCCGCTGGCACTCAGATCTTACCCTCCTCCTCAAAGTTGGATATCTCCTCCAGCAGTCCAGCAAGTCCGGTTTGGTGCCTGGGGAGGAAACCAGAGGATTTACATCACCCACATTATCCCAATAAGTGCTGGGCTGCACACGATACAGAAGGAGGAGGGCGCACACCATGCATTTAAGCAGCGACTCCAGACCGTCTCCTTGTGATGTATAAATGCGGATTTACTGCTCAGCTCTATCCGGCCAGGAGCCTTCAGGGCGTCCAGAGGGATCATGAGTTCAGAGACGTTGACCATCTGTAGGGACATGAAAGCAAAATGAGCATCAGCTATATATGTCTGTGTGGCGCCCTGGACAAGCCAGGACGTCACAGGTACTACAACAACACACCCCACACCCCGGCTAGGCACATCTAGGTAAAACACAAATCCTTATTGCCTCCCTCCAGGGGCTGATGTCCACACCAGGGGGTGGAGCCAGGCGGTTGGCCCTGCCCACCGAGGAGTTCACAGTCCTGGAGGCGGGAAAAGGAAGTCAGATCAGTTTGGAGTTAAGGAAGTGAGGAGTGAAGTGGTAGTAGAGGAGACTGACCGTGTCCGGGTGTGTGATCCGGGCACATACAGCAAGGTTGGCAAACGGTGGTGACCGTCTGCAGGAGAGGCTGATTGGAGTGAACCATAAGGACCGGGGACGGGCGGTGGCCCGACGGTACCAGATCGGGGAGCAAAGAGAAGCCAGCACCATTCGGCAGGGCTTACGGACCCCGACCAGGCTAGGAGTCGCCGTAAAACTGGTCAAATCCGTTAGCGAAGGGAACCTCCGGGGTTTCCCAGCAGTCAAGACCCGATTGAAGGCAACCGCTCAAACCGTACAGGGAAACACAGTCACCGCCAAGGCTACAGTTCCCAGGGCCAGAGCCTGCGGGCAAAAGGGGCTCCCTCAGCATCCATCCAAGCTGGGGAGTGGGTTACCAATGGGAAGCCATTGGAACCGTAAACACAACACAGGTGCACGGAAAGGCAGTCAACATCAACCTACCGGGAGGAGAAACACCGCAGCCGTCTGTGGGACCCGTCCATCCAGCCGTTTGTTTTACCGGAGACTTTGCATTCGTCATTGGCTGAGTGAGTACCACCGTGCCGTGCGGCACAGCGCTGCCCCCGCGACCCTGCACCTCACCAGGCCCCGTAACCCGCCTGCCATCCCTAACCCTCACCGGGGCCCCGGGACAACCAACCCCCCTACCCACGGAGGGGAGAACCAACATCCAAGCTGCTCCCTGTCACCGCTCCCGGGATCCCCGTCCAGAGCAGCGGTGGTGTCACCAATCTCACCACAACCGTGGGTGGCGTCACGGACAATATCCCTAAACCAAACCACCCCCCTTTCACTCACGGGCAAGGAACGCCGCTCGAGTCCCCGGGATCCGGCCCATCGCTCGAGACACCGAGCAGCAGCAGCCGGACCCAAACAGTGGGTGAGCGCATCGTCCCCTCCTCCGCCCGCGACATTTGCACCATCTTATCTGACAATGAGGATTTCCAATCTCTGGGTGCGACGCTCTAAAAGATTGATTGCAACTATATCTTTAAAGGTGGTGTCACACATAGCAACGACGTCGCTGCTAAGTCACCATTTTCTGTGACGTAGCAGTGACGTCCCGTCGCTGTTGCTGTGTGTGACATCCAGCAACGACCTGGCCCCTGCTGTGAGGTCGTTGGTTGTTGCTGAATGTCCTGCTTCATTTTTTGGACGTTGCTCTCCCGCTGTGAAGCACACATCGCTGTGTGTGACAGCGAGAGAGCGACAAACTGAAGCTAGCAGGGAGCCGGGAGACGGCGTCTGGCAGCCTGCGGTAAGCTGTAACCATGGTAAACATCGGGTAACCAAGAATCCCTTTCCTTGGTTACCCGATATTTACCTTAGTTACTAGCGTCCGCCGCTCTCACGCTACCAGTGCCAGCTCCCTGCTCCCTGCACACGTAGCTGGAGTACACATCGGGTAATTAACCCAATGTGTACTCTGGCTAGGAGTGCAGGGAAAAGGGGTCCGGCACTGGCAGCGTGAGAGCGGCGGACGCTAGTAACTAAGGTAAATATCGGGTAACCAAGAGAAGTGCTTTCCTTGGTTACCCGATGTGACGACATGGACTCTCATGGGTTATAGTTTCTTAAAATTCAGCCAGACAGGATGATAGATTGTATATAGACGGGGGATAAGTCCCTCATTGTTTCTACAAGACTCTTGTTGACTCATGTAATTGTGTTGGCCACTGAAAGCCAGACGTATTGTTTCTCCAGACTCTTTCCAGTAATCATTGTATTGTAGTTGTGTATTGCTTATGTGATTACCTTAGTAGCCATTGTCTAGTCGGTGACTCCCAGACTATATGTATACTCTCAGTCTTTCTGTAGACATCATTTGGATGAACATTGTCCATGCAGCTTGAGATTCATCCAATGGGAGAGGCGCTCTTGTCCAACCAATCGATGAGGACGCAGTGTATCTAAGTGGAAGGCTGTGGCTATAAAAGGGATTTCTTTAAGCCACCAGGTTGTTGATGGATGCTGATGGATCCAGTCTAAGCTCTTTGGAGCTGACTAGAGGATCAGGATATCTTATGGCTTCAATCTAGGGACTCCGGTTCCGGTTGGAGACCATATCCACAGCCTAGGGATTTCGACTCCGGCTGCCAGGATTGTATCATCATACCAGGACTACCTAAGGAGGACACTCAGGTTGGGACAGTTCAGTCACCTGTTACAGACTTTGCAGACCTCAGCCAGCTTCCTAAATCTGGAATTATTCCTTTCTCGGTGGGTGCCCGCCAAAAGCGGGGTGCTGCTGGATTGGAGTAAATAGCCCTGGAACCTCTGAGGCACGGACATTCTAAATCCCTGGTGAGCTAGCGGAAGGGTGAGACTCTGTTGCCTGTTACATTTGTGTGTTTTGCTAGTTATGTGTTATGTGCCGTTAATTGTTTGGGGATGCAATAAAGTCTAATTATTGTGGTTCCCTCACCCTGTGTTGTCTGAGTAGTGTTACGCCCACGGTTAAGGAGGCCGGCGTTCAGTCGGGATGAGCCCTGAGCCACGCTGTCTTTCTAAAGGCGGTGGGTTTTAGTGGACGAGAGCACCCACTGAGCCCCGTGTCTCCACACCCGATATTTACCTTAGTTACGCTTCCACGCGTCGCTGCTGGCTGGGGGCTGGTCACTGGTCGCTGGTGAGATCTGCCTGTGTGACAGCTCACCAGCGACCATGTAACGACGCAGCAGCGATCCTGATAAGGTCAGGTCGCTGGTCGTGATCGCTGCGGCGTCGCTATGTGTGACCCCACCTTAATATAGTGGTCTACAATCAAAATGATTCGACCCCACTGCATATTATCTTTATTAGTAACATTTACTGACTTTCTGGTAAATCAATGTCTCTGCTAGTGACAATCTCTAGTGCCACCTAATGGAGATAGCAAGCCTAAAGGTCATCAGTGATCTTATAATGAGCCTTAACACTTGCCTTAGTGTAAACGCCAAACCAGACACTCCATTTGCAGACATGTGTTTTGGGGTATTTGCCCCTCATGAGTGCAAATATCATTATAGGGTATTGACTTTTACGATTATAACTTCCAATCAGTAGCACTGTAGTTCAAGTCTTCTTTCTCTCTGAAGAGACAATTAGCACAGTAGATCAATGAAACAAATATAATATAATAATAATATTTATTCATTTATATAGCGCTGTTAATTCCACAGCGCTTTACATACATTGGCAACACTGTCCCCATTGGGGCACACAATCTAAGGTTCCTATCAGTATGTTTTTGGAGTGTGGGAGGAAACCGGAGAACCCGGAGGAAACCCACGCAAACACGGGGAGAACATACAAACTCCTTGTAGATGGTGTCCTTTGGTGGGATTTCAACCAGGACCCCAGCGCTGCAAGACTGCAGTGCTAACCACTGAGCCACCGTGCCGCCCAATTTACCGTATTTACTGGATTGCAAGACCTTTTTTTTTCCCAAAAAAAATTGGGGGTAAAATGGGGGTGCGTCATACAATGCAGATATGGCTTACCAGGGAGGTGGTGGTGGAGTGGGGTCATAAGAGGCAGATTTGCCAATACCGAGGGTGTCACTGCAGTGTCATGGCGGCAGCGGGCGCTTGATCTGACTGAGGGCTCTATTGAATCATCTGTGTTTGACGCGATTAACTTCAACAAAAAGGCTGCAGAGATTCAATGGGGTCCGCATTCAGATCAGGCACTGTCCTGTGACCCTCCTGAGTCCTCCACTGCAGTCACACCCCTAAAGCACGCCGGCAGATCAATGGCGCCTGCCGTTGTGACACCCTGAGGCCGCAGTATCGCTGACCCTACGTCCACTGACCCTCCTGAGACGCAACACTCCCTCTGAGCCCGCAGCATTGCTGACCCTGCTTCTTGTGACCTTCCTCAGCCACTCCACCACCAGCGCCGCTCCTCCCTGGTAAGCATTAGGATTAAGACACACACAAGGAATATAAGATGGACCTTCATTTTAACATTAAAAATACATTTTTCCTATTTTCCTCTTCTAAATTTGGGGTGAGTCTTATAATCTGGACCGTCTTATAAACCGAAAATACGGTAAATAGCTTAACCCATCTAATAACACATCACCCCTGAGTTTTTGCCTACCTGCTCAAGAACTGAGTGGCAGCCGGTGACCATTTTCACCATACACCACATCAAGTAGTGTAGTTATGTAGCCAGTGTTCATTTAA
This sequence comes from Anomaloglossus baeobatrachus, assembly GCF_048569485.1. Classification (NCBI taxonomy): domain Eukaryota; kingdom Metazoa; phylum Chordata; class Amphibia; order Anura; family Aromobatidae; genus Anomaloglossus; species Anomaloglossus baeobatrachus. The sequence goes on from NC_134354.1 coordinate 690,373,211, forward strand.
CTTGCAAACAATTATTTAGATTAGAACTGTATGGACCTGCGATGCCACAGACCACAACGCAAACGCTCAGTTATGGATAACACTTGGTATGTGGGAGAAGCTAGCCTTTGCTCTATGAATAGGCTGAATCACAGAGATGCTCCGAAGCAAATAAAACACCATATTGAGGGCTCGCTTACACTAATGTATAACGTGGACGAGTGCAATGCGAAAAGAAAAAAAAAAAAAAAAAAAAAAAAAGGGACTGGTCTCAGACTCACGTCATTCAATGAGACCGGGCAGTGCTGCTCTTTTTTTCTGGGCTGTATTCGGCCGGAGGACAAAAAAACAAAAAACAGCAGCTACTCAAGTCTATGGGAGAGATCCTAGTGGCATCCATTCTTTACGTATACATCACCATTCTGTAACGTAAGACATTGTAAATGATGCTGGAAATGAATAACTGCTGAGAAAAAAAAAACAGAAAACAAAAAAAAAAAAAATTAAAAACCACAAATTGTCGTCAATTGCCTGTCTGTATGCAAAGAGAAAAAAAAATCGTCCTACTTTTCTGAATGAAAATAAATCTATATCCTAGTGTGAACGTACCCCAGCACTAGGTGGTTCCCCAGCTTGCTGCCATCTTGACCTGTGAACGTCGTCTCCCTGTACAAGTCAGCATCGCTCAGACCGTCTATGAGACTCATGGCTTAAAGAAGCTTCTGAATGTTTGTCTGCTTTTTTATTGTCCAATTATTGGTCTATTTAAACAGTGTGGTAAAGAGCTACCACTTCAGTGAACATGATTTGTTCAGCAGACCACCGAAAAAATACTGCAGAATACCCTTTTCCATATTGGTGACTTATTCTTCAGTATTAATATTGCTCATTTGGGAAGTGCTGATCATCCTGAAGAATGCCCATTGTCTTATGACTTGCTGCTGTGATAGTTAATTCTAGCTATGGTTCTTATGGTTCTCAGTAGGCATTCGTGGTCTTATAGTGGGTCACGGATGGGAGTCATGGATCTCCATTACAAAGGATCAGCATCATCTACAGAAAACAATGAACGTCCACTGGACAGCCATGAAAAGACTCTACATCCCCTGAGGAGGTCAGCTAGCTCCAAGTTGCTTTAAGGATGTAATCCTTAAAATGAACCTGTCAGGTCCAATATGTACCCAGATCCACGAGCAGTTCTGAGTGTATATTGCTAATCCCTGCCTAACCGTCCCTGTATACATCAGCATAGATAAAGAGATCTTTAGAAAAAGTATTCCTAAAGATCTTTTATCTTATGCTAATGAGCGAGGGGACTACCGTATTTTTCGGACTATAAGACGCACCGGACTATAAGACGCACCCTGGTTTTAGAGGAGGAAAATAGGAAAATAAAACTTTAAGCAAAAAAATGTGGTCATGACACACTGTTATGGGGCGAGTATCTGCTGCTGACACTTATGGGGGTAATGTCCCCAAATTCTCTACTAAGGTACCCCATCCTGGTAATGATCCTCCTGCCTTGTATATGATTCTGCTATAAACCCCCATCCTGCTCATATTCCCTCATCCTGTTCATATACCCCCATCCTATTGATATACCCCCCATCCATCCTATTGATATTTCCCCAATCCATCCTGCTCATATACTCCCATCCTGCTCATATACTCCCATCCTGCTCATATACTCCCATCCTGCTCATATACTCCCATCCTGCTCATATACTCCCATCCTGCTCATATACTCCCATCCTGCTCATATACCCCCATCCTGCTCATATACCCCCATCCTGCTCATATACCCCCATCCTGCTCATATACCCCCATCCTGCTCATATACCCCCATCCTGTTCATATACCCCCATCCTGTTCATATACCCCCATCCTGTTCATATACCCCCATCCTGCTCATATACCCCCATCCTGCTCATATACCCCCATCCTGCTCATATACCCCCATCCTGCTCATATACCCCCATCCTGCTCATATACTCCCATCCTGCTATATACCCCCATCCTGCTATATACCCCCATCCTGCTCATATACCCCCATCCTGTTCATATACCCCCATCCTGCTCATATACCCCCATCCTGCTCATATACTCCCATCCTGCTCATATACCCCCATCCTGCTCATATACTCCCATCCTGCTATATACTCCCATCCTGTTCATATACCCCCATCCTGCTCATATACTCCCATCCTGTTCATATACTCCCATCCTGTTCTTATACCCCCATCCTGTTCATATACCCCCCCATCTATCCTGCTCATATACTCCCATCCTGCTCATATACTCCCATCCTGCTCATATACTCCCATCCTGCTCATATACCCCCATCCTGCTCATATACTCCCATCCTGCTCATATACTCCCATCCTGCTCATATACTCCCATCCTGCTCATATACTCCCATCCTGCTCATATACCCCCATCCTGCTCATATACCCCCATCCTGCTCATATACCCCCATCCTGCTCATATACCCCCATCCTGTTCATATACCCCCATCCTGCTCATATACCCCCATCCTGCTCATATACCCCCATCCTGCTCATATACCCCCATCCTGCTCATATACCCCCATCCTGCTCATATACCCCCATCCTGCTCATATACCCCCATCCTGCTCATATACCCCCATCCTGCTCATATACTCCCATCCTGCTCATATACCCCCATCCTGCTCATATACCCCCATCCTGCTCATATACCCCCATCCTGCTCATATACCCCCATCCTGTTCATATACCCCCATCCTGCTCATATACCCCCATCCTGCTCATATACCCCCATCCTGCTCATATACCCCCATCCTGCTCATATACCCCCATCCTGCTCATATACCCCCATCCTGCTCATATACTCCCATCCTGCTATATACCCCCATCCTGCTCATATACCCCATCCTGTTCATATACCCCCATCCTGCTCATATACCCCCATCCTGCTCATATACTCCCATCCTGCTATATACTCCCATCCTGTTCATATACCCCCATCCTGCTCATATACTCCCATCCTGTTCATATACTCCCATCCTGTTCTTATACCCCCATCCTGTTCATATACCCCCCCATCTATCCTGCTCATATACTCCCATCCTGCTCATATACTCCCATCCTGCTCATATACTCCCATCCTGCTCATATACTCCCATCCTGCTCATATACTCCCATCCTGCTCATATACTCCCATCCTGCTCATATACTCCCATCCTGCTCATATACTCCCATCCTGCTCATATACTCCCATCCTGCTCATATACTCCCATCCTGCTCATATACTCCCATCCTGCTCATATACCCCCATCCTGCTCATATACCCCCATCCTGCTCATATACCCCCATCCTGCTCATATACCCCCATCCTGTTCATATACCCCCATCCTGTTCATATACCCCCATCCTGTTCATATACCCCCATCCTGCTCATATACTCCCATCCTGTTCATATACCCCCATCCTGTTCTTATACCCCCATCCTGTTCATATACCCCCCCATCTATCCTGCTCATATACTCCCATCCTGCTCATATACTCCCATCCTGCTCATATACTCCCATCCTGCTCATATACTCCCATCCTGCTCATATACTCCCATCCTGCTCATATACTCCCATCCTGCTCATATACTCCCATCCTGCTCATATACCCCCATCCTGCTCATATACCCCCATCCTGCTCATATACCCCCATCCTGCTCATATACCCCCATCCTGTTCATATACCCCCATCCTGTTCATATACCCCCATCCTGCTCATATACCCCCATCCTGCTCATATACCCCCATCCTGCTCATATACCCCCATCCTGCTCATATACCCCCATCCTGCTCATATACCCCCATCCTGCTCATATACCCCCATCCTGCTATATACCCCCATCCTGCTCATATACCCCCATCCTGTTCATATACCCCCATCCTGCTCATATACCCCCATCCTGCTCATATACTCCCATCCTGCTATATACTCCCATCCTGTTCATATACCCCCATCCTGCTCATATACTCCCATCCTGTTCTTATACCCCCATCCTGTTCATATACCCCCCCATCTATCCTGCTCATATACTCCCATCCTGCTCATATACTCCCATCCTGCTCATATACTCCCATCCTGCTCATATACTCCCATCCTGCTCATATACTCCCATCCTGCTCATATACTCCCATCCTGCTCATATACTCCCATCCTGCTCATATACTCCCATCCTGCTCATATACCCCCATCCTGCTCATATACTCCCATCCTGCTCATATACTCCCATCCTGCTCATATACTCCCATCCTGCTCATATACTCCCATCCTGCTCATATACTCCCATCCTGCTCATATACTCCCATCCTGCTCATATACTCCCATCCTGCTCATATACTCCCATCCTGCTCATATACTCCCATCCTGCTCATATACTCCCATCCTGCTCATATACTCCCATCCTGCTCATATACTCCCATCCTGCTCATATACTCCCATCCTGCTCATATACTCCCATCCTGCTCATATACTCCCATCCTGCTCATATACTCCCATCCTGCTCATATACTCCCATCCTGCTCATATACTCCCATCCTGCTCATATACTCCCATCCTGCTCATATACTCCCATCCTGCTCATATACTCCCATCCTGCTCATATACTCCCATCCTGCTCATATACTCCCATCCTGCTCATATACTCCCATCCTGCTCATATACTCCCATCCTGCTCATATACTCCCATCCTGCTCATATACTCCCATCCTGCTCATATACTCCCATCCTGCTCATATACTCCCATCCTGCTCATATACCCCCATCCTGCTCATATACCCCCATCCTGCTCATATACCCCCATCCTGTTCATATACCCCCATCCTGTTCATATACCCCCATCCTGTTCATATACTCCCATCCTGTTCATATACTCCCATCCTGCTCATATACTCCCATCCTGCTATATGCCCCCATCCTGCTCATATACCCCCATCCTGCTCATATACCCCCATCCTGCTCATATACCCCCATCCTGCTCATATACCCCCATCCTGCTCATATACTCCCATCCTGCTCATATACTCCCATCCTGCTCATATACCCCCATCCTGCTCATATACCCCCATCCTGCTCATATACCCCCATCCTGCTCATATACCCCCATCCTGTTCATATAACCCCATCCTGTTCATATAACCCCATCCTGTTCATATAACCCCATCCTGTTCATATAACCCCATCCTGTTCATATACCCCCATCCTGTTCATATACCCCCATCCTGTTCATATACCCCCATCCTGTTCATATAACCCGATCCTGTTCATATAACACCATTCTGCTCATATACCCCCATCCTGCTATATGCCCCCATCGTGCTCATATACCATCCTGGTATATGGCCTGTATCCTATAGCACAGAGAAAAAAAATAAACGTTTATACTCACCTTTTCCTCACTCCCTGCAGCACCGATCATCTTCCTCTCAGCGGCAATGACCTGTGTGTGTGGAGCCGTTCCCCTGCAGCACGCGATGTCTTCCTGTCTGTGCCGATCAGCTGACCAGCACAGATCAGCTGACCAGCACAGATCAGCTGACCAGCACAGATCAGCTGACCAGCACAGATCAGCTGACCAGCACAGATCAGCTGACCAGCACAGACAGGAAGACATCGCGTGCAGCAGGGGGACGGCTCCACACACGGGGACGGGTGAGTGTACTGATTCACTGCACCCCCGCGCTGATGATGACGCGCGGGGGGCAGTGAATACAGCCGCACATGATCACTTCAGGCTGTAATTGCCAGGGGTGATCATGCGGACCGGCTCTTTACTATGCGCGCGTCCCTGCTCATCCTCCCGCCCACCTGTCAGTGCCGGCTTCTGCGCTGAGAAATGGGCATGCATATGTAATGAGCGGGCCCACGTGGTCACGGCAGGCGCTGCTGCTGCTGCCTGCTCGTGCCCCCGATGACCCGCTCCACCGCAGCACCCTCGTTCCCGGCCGCAGCCCTATAGTCAGACCATAAGACGCACCCCCAACTTTCCCCTAACATTTGGGGGGGAAAAAGTGCGTCTTATGGTCCGAAAAATACGGTAGTCCCACGGGTGTTGCTTCCCATTCTAGTCGGCCATCTTAGCATGCTAGCACACCCACAGGGCCGTACTAACATGCTGATGAATGTGCAGCGTCACAGGATGATCTCACCTCTCCACTGCCATCGCATCCGACGCTGGATTTCAGCTCATTGCGCATGATCCTGAACTTCCAGTCATGCGCACTCCTTCATTTTGAAGGTAGGAAGCGTACACCCGACTTCATAGTGCGCATGATCGAAGTCCGGGATCATGCGCACTGAGCCGAAATCCAGCATCGGATGTGATGGCTGCGGACAGGTGAGTGAGATCATCCTCTGACGCTGCGTATTCATTAGCATGTTAGCACGCCCACAGGGGTGTACTAACATGCTAATGGGGCCAACTAACAAGGCAAGCAACGCCCAGGGGACTAGTCCCCTCGCTCATTAGCTTACAATAAAAGATGTTTAGAAATAATTTTTCTAAACATCTCTTTATCTATCCTAGTGTATACAGGGACAGTTAGGCAGGGATTAGCAATATACACACAGAACTGCTCATGGTTCTGGGTGCATATTGGACCTGACAGGTTCACTTTAACCACAATAAAAGAAAGCAGGCATGACGGTGATAACCCTTTTGGAATATAACACCAGCATCCATTTTGTCTTCTGCATGGTGTTTTTAAACACCATATGGGTTTTTGTTGCACAATGCGTTCATGTTCAAATTTCTAAGAAGACACATTTTCTACACGCACTGACCTTCGAGTTAACACACGGTCTATATTTTTCCTTGTAAATATAAAAAGCTGTGGACAAAAGCGCAAATAGTGTTTTACCCCAATAGGGAAGGAGTAATAATTAAAATGAAACTCACCTATAGAAGTAGTGCCAGTCACAACTCCTATAAAATGATTGATTGCTCTCAGTGAGAGAAACAAAATTAAAATTTTGTAGTTGTGATACCTTTTAATAGATAACTAAAAATAAAATATGATGTTATAAAGCAAGCTTTCGAGACATCTCAGGTCTCATCCTCAGGCATGGTATGACAAAATATCTGAAGAAACACAAATATATACACAAAACAGGGCAGAGTGATGCATAGTAAAAGGACATTTAAATAAACAAATACTGAGCTTGGAAAGTGAATCCTTAATTAGCTTTGATTAGTGGTGTGAGTTTTATTGTCCCAATATCCATGTAGGATCAGAGGCCTGGTGCCCTAGCAGTCTTTGGAGCTGACTTCTCAGATTTTGTAATGAGTCATAAATCCTCCTGAGAGGTAGGGTCCTGTGTCCACAGAGTTAAACATTGTGATGAATTTGTATTCCCAGACCCTGCGATGGCTCTGTGATCTGAAGTTGCCTTTTAATATGACAACTTGCATGTGTTTATGTTGTGTCCTGGAGCACAGAAATGTTTAGCCACAGGTAAATGGATTTTTTTTGTCTGTAATTGTGTGTGGTGAGATCTCATCCTTGCTCTCAGTCTCTGTCCTGTTTCTCCAACATAGAGGCCCCCAATAGGACATATAGTGCACAGGATTAAGTACACCACGTTGGAAGAGGAGCATGTGAATGTCTCAGGAATCTTATAGTCCTTCTGCGTGTTAGGGATCTGTATCCGGTCTTTGGTCTCTGTATCCGCCCTTTGGTCTCTGTATCCGGTCTTTGGTCTCTGTATCCGGTCTTTGGTCTCTGTATCCGGTCTTTGGTCTCTACATGAGCGCAGGTTTTGCAGCTCTTTACATTGCAAGGATAAGTTCCTCTTGGTGTGTCTGAGGGCATAGAACTTCGACTCACCCTCTCAGGAGGATTTATGACTCATTACAAAATCTGAGAGGTCAGCTCCAGAGACTGCTAGGGCACCATGCCTCTGATCCTACATGGATATTGGGACAATAAAACTCACACCACTAATCAAAGCTAATTAAGGATTCACTTTCCAAGCTCAGTGTTTGTTTATTTAAATGTCCTTTTTCTATGCATCGCTCTGCCCTGTTTTGTGTATATATTTGTGTTTCTTCAGATATTTTGTCATACCATGCCTGAGGAAGAGACCTGAGATGTCTCGAAAGCTTGCTTTATAACATCACATTTTATTTTTATTTTTAGTTAGCCATTAAAAGGTATCACAACTACAAAATTTTAATTTTGTTTCTCTCACTGAGAGCAATCAATCATTTTTCAACTGGCTAACAGTACCAAAACCTTTTTCTTTTAACTCCTATAAACACATGTACAGTCCAGGTCAAAAGCTGTAGCCCTGGGTTTGGCAGATAACGGAAAACAGTAGAAGACGGGTTTTCAAAGCTGCGCTATTAACCAATCCGGATCGATGAAAGTGATAGAATAAGGCGGGCTTTACACGCTGCGATCTTGCTAGCGATCGTACCCGCCCCCATCGGTTGTGCGACACGGGCATATCGCTGCCCGTGTCGCACAACCTCGCTTACCCCAGTCACATGCACTTACCTGCCCTGCAACGTTGCTCTGGCCAGCGACTCGCCTCCTTCCTAAGGGGGCGGGTCGTGCGGCGTCACAGCGACATCACACGGCAGGTGGCCAATGGAAGCGGAGGGGTGGAGATGAGCGGGACATAAACATCCCGCCCACCTCTTCCTTCCGAAATTGCCGGTGGACGCAGGTAAGGAGATGTTCGTCGCTCCTGCTGATTCACACACAGCGATGTGTGCTGCCGCAGGAACGAGGAACAACATCTCTAATGAGAGGAAAACGCTTTTTTGTTTTAGGACGACCTCTCTGCGACAAACGATTTTGGCCGCTTTTGCGATCGTTTAAGGTCGCTCATAAGTGTCACACACTGCGATATCGTTAATGACGCCAGATGTGCGTCACAAACATCGTGACCCCCGACGATACTTCATTAACGATATCGTAGCGTGTAAAGCCCCCATTAATGTTTCTTTATTTTCATGCACAGGTCAACGCGTTTCAGGAGTACTCCGCTCCCTTCATCATAACAACAGGCAGTGATTTGATGCTTTTGGCCTGTCGTCCTGATGAAGGGAGCGGAGTACAGTGGAACCTCGCTTAACGAGTAACCCAGTTAGCGAGTATTTCACTGAACGAGCAAAGCTTTCTGTAAATTTGTAACTCTGTTTACGTGAAAGCTTTGCTGTAAGAGCAGAATGCTCACCGCACACACTTCCAGTTCCGTACATCCACCGCGCTCTAACCCGCTCATGCAGTCCACACAAACAACCCCAAACACGTACAAACAAAAACACACATAAAGTATTATGCTCACCTTACTTTCCGTTTCATCACCGGCCTCATGGTTCTTGAAGTTTGCGTCGAGGGAGGAATCCTCGCGGCGAACTGCAAGATCCATGAGGCCGGCGATGGTACATATATCATGCTCACCTTACCTTCCGTTCCATCGCCGGCCTCATGGTTCTTGTAGTTCGCCGGTATAGGATGTGTATCGGCAATCATCGCGACGAGGCAGGAACTTCGCCTGTCAGCCGCTACTCAAAGGCAGCACGCTGGCCAATCAGAGGCAAGCGGCTCCTGCCTTTGACGTCAGCGCTCTGGCAGCGGAAGTTCCTTCCTCGTCGTGATGGTTACCTGATACACATCCTGTACCGGCGACCTACAAGTTCCATGAGGCGGTCGAGGGAACGGAAGGTAAGGTGAGCATAATAATGTGTGTGTTTGTGTGTGTTTGTACGTGTCTGGAATGGCACAATAGGGGACCAGGATGGGACACTTAAGCTGTGGAACGAATTGTCTGCATTGCAATGATTTCCTATGGGAAATCTTGCTTTGCTGAACGAGTAACTTGGTTAACAAGCACACTCCCAGAACGGATTGTTCTTGTTAACCAAGGTTCCACTGTACTCCTGAAACGCGTTGACCTGTGCATGATAATAAAGAAACATTAATTCTGTCATCGATCTGGATTGGTTAATAGCGTGGCTTTGAAAACCCGTCTTCTACTGTTTTCTGCTTGAGAAGGAACGCAATGCTCATTCTTTATATAGATAAGAGAACAACACACATACACCCCCTCCCATGGCAGTATGCCCACACTGTTAATCAAAAGGTATGAAATCACCTATAAGAACGTTAGTTGAAATTAATATCCAATCATGTAGCAGATTAAAATACAACCAATCAGTGGTAAAATGCTCATGCAACCAATAAGATGCTTAGATTTTGTAGATTTGAGTATTGCGCTTGGGTATCTCCACCAGTCCCATAGACTTTGAATGTAGAATTGAATGTGCAAATGCCCAGCTTGAGTTCAAATTGATGACAAGAGACCTCGGATCTGTAGATCGGGGAAGGGGTGGGGGGGGGTTTATTCGGATTTTAATCTTTTGGCTTGGGAATCAGAGACCATTTTAAATGACATCTGTTGACCTACATAGCAGGTATAGTGTGGAGGATCAGTGTACATCACCAAACTTTTGGAGAATCAGTGCCTTATGAGTGGCTGATAATGAGGATGTATTCACGAGCTCCTGAGAGCGCAGTAGTGGAGCCCACCGCACCAATCTTCAGTTTGGGTGTATGTTCCAGATGCAGGGAAACTCTACAGAGGTCTGATGACTTCTGATATGTCCCACCATCTACAAGTTTATTATGTTCTCCAGCAGACTATTACCCATTATCCATTCTGGTAACACAAGCTCTTACCGCAGTGTGGAAGGAGGGAGGTGGGCTCTCATCCGCCATCCAGGGAATCATCGAATTGTTGTATTCATATAGCGAGACATTGCCACTAGGCAGAGGTGGAGGGAACAGGTCCAGGGAGCACATGGTGATCTGTGTATGACAGAGGGAGCACAGGGCACAAAGTGTATTGTTAGTTTGAAAATAGCTCAACAGTCTTGAATCACATTAGCGCTAACATTCTGTGTGCATCCAGAAATTATGGGAAAAAATGGTTGAGCATCTCCCAATTACGGTAAACATCACCAAACTATGTCCACACATGACTACATCGCTACCCCCCACTGCTCCCCTATGAGCTTTTACTTCCTGCAGCGGAAGTGGAAGTGACACAGGGACATGTAACTGCTGCAGCCAATCACTGGTGGAGGTGGGTCATTGCTACAGACAGCGGAGTCCTTTTTAATGACTGCTCAGCCAATGAAAAATTTTACCTATTTCATATATTAAAGTCATCATATTATATAGCACTGTGCACTTACAATTGCTCATTTTTACTTTCTATCCAGTTATTTCTTCTCTTTTCCATCAGGCATTTGACATGTCATTAAAAACTGAATAGCCCATGCCTTCTAAGCTCCATGTAGGAATAGGAAGTCTATTTCCCTGCATGATGCATGACAAATGCTACCAATGACTGAGCTCAATGGTGATGCTTACGTAGACAGCAACACCTGCCGAGTGATTGCTCTGAACATCTTTACATAAAGACCAGAGGCGCAGTGGAATCACAAGAGTAAAAACAGCTATATTTATCTATTGTTAACAATGCATTCCGGTGCAAACCCCCCCTCAAATAAAACACTTAAAATGGAAAACCTCAAAGTGAATCTGTCAGCAAGTTTGTGCTGTATAATCTGACCACAACATGAGGAAGGGACAGAGACCCTGATTCCTGCAATGAATTACTTAGTATACTGGGTGCAGCAGACTCAGTTTTCTCGAGCTGTATATGTAGCGCCCCACAGGGCAGGCGGTTAACCTACTCTTCGCTGGGTCGGGTCAGGTGTTGTCACAGGGTTGGCTTGCCCGGTTCCGTTGCCCCAAAGCATACAGTAAATTGTGGGGGAAGCTGGGTATTAGGAAACGTTTTTCATGATGCCACCTGTGGTATGTGGCTGCCGGATTTCTCACCGAGGCAGGTGTTAAGGCAGGCGGGATGGTGTCACTCCCCAGAGGCGGAGCTGGCCGCGGGTGGATGATGAGGGTTATAATGGCCATTGGAACCAAAGCGCTGGGCGGCAGCGCCAGTAAGAACGAGCCAACACAGTCTCTGCAGGATCAGGGTGTAGTTTACTCACAATTTCAGCTGCCAGCCGGGTCACACTGGTCACTGCAGTGATGGGCTCAGGTCGATCCCGAATCCGCGGGAGGTCAGAACCGGTCCGGTAGTCTGTGGGCGCTTCCTCACTGCACTTTTTAGTGCGGGTCCCTGTGGCTTGACGCAGTTAGAGTCCCTTCCGTACTAGGTAGAGTACAGTTCCCTATGCCAGTAGCGGGGATCCCCTTGAGTCGGACCATGATCTAGGCTCCGGAAGTCCTATATGTCACCTGGCTCTGGAAACTTGTGTGGTCGGATGGGCATGGAACTCCTCTGTCCGGCAGAATCTGGTGGTGCTACGTGGAATTACACCACCCTAGGGTGCTGCACCCTGAACAGCACTGGCCACGGGGGAACTGACACAGTATCCTCCTCAGCGACAATTAAACTCCTGTGTCCCACAGGAGCTACCGGCAAAGACGTCCACACGCTGTCACGCCTGCTGGAGAACTCCCTAAACTCTGTAAACTGAGTATGTGACTGCTAAGGCTAAGTTCACATTTCCGTTGTTTTGCATCAGTCACGTGCGTTGCTTGACGTATGTGACTGATGCGCTGTACAACGGATGATAAAGAACAAAATTTTGTCGGACTCCGTTGTGTGCGGGGGGCGGAGCTCGGGGTGGGTGGAGCCGAGCGAGGCCGTGGCACTGAGGACGTCAGTGCCGCGGGGACTGCAGGGCTGGGGACAGGCGAGTGTGTGTGTGAGTACATGCTGAATGCGGGGAAGTGTCGGGCTCCCTGCACAGCCAGGGTAAATATCGGGTAAAAGCAAAGCACTTTTTGCTTGGTTACCCGATATTTATCTTGGTTACCAGCATACACCGCTTAGTGCTGGCTCCCTGCACACGTAACCACTGTAAATATCGGGTAACTAACCAAAGCGCATTGCTTGGTTACCCGATGTGTATCCTGGTTACGGGGGCAGGGAGGCAGAGAGAGCATGCGCAGCAAAATCCTACGGATTGCGCTGCTCAAAAAACGTTACAGGCTGTGTTGCTCCCACCCGGCGGTCAGTTAAAAAACTACTAACCGCGACGCAGCGGATGCAACGCAGCATCATCAGTCACAATCCGTCACTAATAGAAGTCTATGGGGAAAAACAGGATTTCTGCAAAATATTTTGCAGGATACTGTAATCCCTCAAGGCGATAAATTGTGACTGATGCAAAACAACGGAAATGTGACCTTAGCCTAAGGCTGCTTTCACACATCAGTTTTTTGCCATCAGGCACAATCCGGCAAAAACATGAAAAACCGGATCCGGTGTCTGTTATCGCTGGATCCGTTTTTTCCTCCATAGACTTTAATTAGCGCTGGATTGTGCCGGATGGCCTTGCGTTTCATCCGTTTTTTGCATAATCCGGCAAAATTTACTTGTCCGGCAGCTGGATGAAACGTTGAAGCAGGGCTGTTGAGTCGGAGTCGTGGTCGGAGCTCATTTTGGTGGAGTCGGAGTCGGTATAAAATGCACCGACTCCGAAAATATATAATAAATTGGGGACAGTAGTGCAACGCAGAATGTGCTGAATATTTTACTAAATAATAGCATTTAGCATAATGCTTATATTTAAGTGAAAAATGTATTGTAGTACAATGTGATCAGACATTGAATTATTTTTATGATACAATAATCAATATATTTGGATAGAACATAAAATATATTTATTGGAATACAACTTTAGAACACAAAAAAATAATAAATTGTAAATATGTAATACAATATATATATATATACACACACAAGATATATCTGTAATCTACTGTATATTACATAGTGTATTACATATTTGCAATTTACAGTTTTTTGTGTTCTAAAGTTGTATCCAATAAATATATTTTATGTTCTATTCAAATATCTTGATTATTGTATCATAAAAATAATGAAATGTCTGATGTTCACATACACATGTTCATGTACTACAATACATTTTTCCCCTAACTATAAGCAATATATTTCGGAGTTGGAGTCGGTGCAAGAGAAATTGAGAAGTTTGAGTCGAAGGTTTGGTTTACCGACTCCACAGCCCTGCGTTAAAGTGAACGTTTGTGTCCGGCAAAAAAAAAACAAAAAACGGATCGCGCCGGATCCGGCATGTTTTATAATGGAAGCCTATGGACGCCGGATCCGGCAAAAAACGGATCCGGCCGTCGGATCCGTTTTTTTTTAATTGAGCATGCTCAGCATCACACCGGATCTGTCAAAAAAACTGAAGGAACTGATGGAAAAAACTGATGCAAATGTTCAGTTTTTTCGCCGGATTGTGCCTGATGCCAAAAAACTGATGTGTGAAAGCAGCCTAAAACTATGTGCCCACGCTGCGGATTTACCGCGGATTTTGCCGCGGATTTGCTGCGGATTTTCCGAACATCTGCAGCAGCGGCACTTCCAAGCCATTTCAATGACATTTTGGAAATGCTGTGTACATGCCGCGGATTTTTCCGCGGCGGATTTGCCGCGGATTTTGATCCGGAAAAATCTGCAGCATGTCAATTATTGTTGCGGATTTTGGTGCGGATTTTGGGTATAGAATGGGGAAAAAAAATAAAAAATCCGCATCAAAATCCGCGGCAATTTTGCGGTAAATCTGCGGCAAAAATAAGGTGCGGATTTGTCGCGAAAGTCGCGGATTTTCATGCAGAAAAATCTGCAGGTACATTCTACCGTGGACACATAGCCTAAGGCTACTTTCACACATCAGTTTTTTCCATCAGGCACAATCCGGAAAAAAACGGATAAACAAGATCCGGCGCTGGATCCGTTTTATCCCCATTGATTTGTATTAGCGTCGGATTCTGCCTGATAGCCTTGCGTTGCATCCGGCTTTTGCCGGATCCGTCATAATTGTCTAAAGCGGCGGCCGGAGGCAACGTATCTTGTAACGTTTTTTTGTCCGGCAAAAAAAACTGCATCGCGCCGGATCCGGCGTGATACGGCGTGTTTTACAATGGAAGCCTATGGACGCTGGATCCGGCAAAAAACGGATGCAGCTGCCGGATCCGTTTTTGTAAACTGAGCATGCTATAATATTTTGAAAAAAAAACGGATGCAGCACAAAAACCCCCCAAAAAACGGACAAAACGGATGCAAAAACGAATGCAAAACGGATCCAACGGATCCGTTTTTTTTTACGCATCCGGCATAACGGATCCGTTAAAAAACGGATCCGGTGGATAAGGTTTTTACATTTTTTGCCGGATCCGTTGGATCAGGAAAAAAAAGGATTGTGCCTGAATGCAGAAAACTGGTGTGTGAAAGTAGCCTAACTCCCCCTGGTGGCCGTTCCTCCCCCTAACCAGGTCCTAAGCTAGTGAATTGGGGCCCCTGTTGTAATGGCATCCTGTTAATGCCACACACTGTTGGAAACCCCTTTTATACCCGACCCTAGCCCAGTCTCCAGTGGGGAAGCGACAACCCATGTGTGTATAGGCCCCTTTACACACTGAGACTTTCTAGCAATCCCACCGGCGATCCCAACCTGGCCGGGATCGCTACAAAGTCTCTGAGTCGCTGGTGAGCTGTCAAACAGGCAAACCTGGAAAACAGCAATCCGGACCTGCAGAACGACCTAGCTAGTCAGTGGGGACGTTGTAAAGTAGCTTTTTGAAAGGGAAGTCGCTAACGAAGTCGCTGTAAAGTCCCCTTTACACACTGAGACTTTCTAGCGATCATGCTGCACAGCGGGAAACAAAGGACCAAAGAATGGTCCTGAGAGATGTGTAGTGATCAGCGACCTCACAGCAGGGGCCAGGTCGCTGATGTGTTTCACACACTGCAATGTCGCTGGGGAGGTCGCTATTACGTCACAAAACCGGTGACGTTACCGTGATGTTGTTTGCGATGTTGCAGTGTGTAAAGGGGCCTTTTGTGGTTATGGATGATGAAACCAGTACAGACCTCCTTTTGGATCCATGATCAGCACCACACCCGGAGAGGGGTACAGTACCCTGTGGCGACTTGAGCCTCAGGGGCGCCACATATATAACCTAGTAATGGGTCATTCGCGAGCAATCCAACACAAAGAGCCGGCATCCCAGTGAAAGGCACTAAATTCCCTGAGGGGCTCTCACCAGACATAAAATGACACTATCCCTATGAATCAATTTCATTGGCTGGCTGAAATTAGCAGGATTTTGGCTACGTTAATTTCATTTTAAGTGTGTGCTCACCTATGATGAACACATTTAAAAGAGGTGCTTCACTACTCTGCAGTAGTGGCCACATACCTGTAAAACTGATAGGGAAGGCTTTTCCTAAATACCTTGATCAGTTAATTCTGCCTCTGAGCGGTGCTACTGTGGTCTGCTCATCCCAAAGAAGTGACCCTCCCCGGGCTCCGTGACCTCTGAGATCCGGTGATGTCACTTCAACTTCCAGTTGACCTGACATCACCGCAGCAGACCCCGGTCTTCCTAAGTGACTGGGCTGTGGGCAGTGTATCACCGCTCGTCACAGCCCAGCATGTCGTGCTCTCCCTCCTTTGCTGCAGAGCGCCGCAAGCAGGAGCGATGCTGGGCTGTGACGAGCACTCAGGAAGACTGGGCCTGCCATGGTGATGTCGAGTCAACTGGGAGTTGACGTGACATCACCGACTCTCACAGGTCACGAAGCCAGGGGGGCACTTCCTGGGGAGGAGCAGACTGCAATAGCGCTGCTCAGAGGCAGAATTGGCTGAACAAGGTATTTAAAAAAAGCCTTCCCTATCAGTTTAGTGAACCACCTCTTTAATACGGATCTATTTAGGATCCAAAGGAGTCAGCACTTTTTGGTGAGCAGAGCCAAGTGATTCGGCTCACCCCAGAGGCAAACTGCCCATCACTAAAGTAACCCAGCCTACGCCACTGATTGGCAGCTTTCTGTGCATATTGTATAGTGACAGAGCTGCTAATCAGTGCTAGGAACAAGGTGTATTAGAAGGCCAGTTGTCCTATAGTGATAATCTCCTGCTGATAAAACACTGTATTGAAAACAGCAAAATACAGCTGAGTAAGTGACATCACTGTAATCAGGGTCTCAGCCCCTACGTCCTGCAGCTCTAGGATTACATAGCAAAAACCTGCTGGCAGAGTCCCTTTAAACAGGATGTGCACACAGTCATTAGACACGGGCACCCTATGAGTTTTATAAGCCAGTGACAAATCCCCAGCATAAGAGAGGCCACGGCAGACGCTTCAGGAAAGCCACTGCCGGCTCCTGAAAAGCCACGGCCGCCTCCTGGAAAGCCACTGCCGGCTCCTGAAAAGCCACGGCCGCCTCCTGGAAAGCCACGGCCGCCTCCTGAAAAGCCATCAGGCTAAATTCTACTTCATGGCTCCAGATCTACCCCTTTGTTGTGGGATCTGCCCCCTGTGAAGGTTTTGCAGGGTTTATGGCAGAGCTGGTAATGGGGCATTAAATATATAACCCTGACACCACAGACACCAAACCTCTGATGACAACAGGCGACATGCTGCACCCAGGCTGCTGTGGAACCACAAGCTCCAGCATGACCTGTCAATCACCGCTGATAGCATCAGCCATTCCCTGCATTCTACATTAATCATATGTCGTGTACATAATCGCGATATAAAGACCTAACACCACGTCACACTGCACCGACCTGAGGGGATATTCAGAAATCCGCGCCTCCGGCCTGACGAATCAGAGCTGAGAGCGGGCACGGGGACGCGGATGGATGACGTCATTCACGGCAGATGAGTAGCGCAGCCGCAGACGTTTGCAGGTCATGTGACTGCCATGAAGCTTATCCAGTATGAGGCTGCCTGATGGGAGTCTCCGTCCAGCGCTGAGGGGCGCGGTCTCCAACGATGACGTCAGGCAAAGCGTGGTTGGGAAGGAGGCGTGTCCACGGAGCCGCCTACGGATATAGCACCTTTGGCCACGCCCACAAGGCTGATCACGTGAGCCCTCAGTATAGTGGAGCCGCCGGGATCGTTGGATCTGCGGCGCGCGCTCACGGGAGCCGGAATTTGCTGTAGACAGAAAATGACTAAAGAGATGTGTCAGATGGAAAATTTAAAGTTTAACCTCTTAAATGCCATTCGCAAGCTGGATAGCGGCATTTATGCCTATGTGCACACATTGCAGATTTCTTTGAAGAAATTTCTTCAGAGAAATCACCAAATCAGCATCTCTTGACAGGAAAGCCGCTTGTTTTGCCACGTTTTTTATGCGTTTTTCCATTGCTTTCAATGATGACTAAGCAGCCAAAAATGCAGAAAGAATTGACCTGCTGTATGTTTTTTCTGCAACCAACTCTGCACAGAAAAAATCCTGAACGTGAGCACAATACTTTAGGATTTTCATTGACTTTGCTGGAATAAGAATTTCTTTGCAGATTTGTGAAAATATGTAAGCAAAAATGCATGAAAAAAACGCAATGTGTGCACATAGCCTAAGAATACGTGCCCACGATCTAGACATGCTGCATCCTGGACGTGTCCTCTCCTGCAGGGCCGCGAGTGCTGTCCACAGGAGACCGCAGCTGCCTGTGCCCACGATCGAGGTTCGGCCGCTGTGGACTTTTTCTCCAGGAGTGCTAAGAACCGCACGTCCCAAAATCATACTTTGATCTAATGCCACTAGGCGAAAATTACATAACTGAACGTGAGGTTCTTGGTTTAACATTCTGATCAGACTGTATGAGGCCCCCTGCCACGTCACGGGGAACCTCTGAGTGGGCCCCTAATCTATACCTAGAAAGTGCGGTGCTGCGCCAACCGCTGCAGCAGAGACAATGCACCGGCAGGGCAGGTGACCTGGTGCCTCACAGCGCCCATGCTGCAAGGCAGAGTCCCCATGACTCCAGGCCCCACTGACACAAAACCACCACTACAATGGCCACCACACAGCACTAGCACACTGTGAAAGGAGCTGTACACGCACCTTCCACAAGCTTCCAGTGTGTGAATTAGGAGCAAAAATGGCAGAACCCCTTTTTGCAGTCTCCTGCTAATTAAAAAACGCCTGTGCCAAATGGGAGGAGTGCTGGTTCAAGTGTGCTGCCCCCGTGCCAGCAGCCGGGCTGCTTGGATCTGGATCTGCAGTGTGGCTCGAGAGACTCTACCGGACCTGGGGGTCGCACAGACACTTCAAATAAAAGGGGACGTATTTGTACGGAATTTGCCGTAAACAGTCTGTGACGCCACCCTTTCCTTTCTGACTTCCACTTCACTTTCTCCTCTCAACTACTCCACTAGTCTGACACCTTTCCACTTGAATGTCAACTTTCAACTCTCAACTACTACTTTTCCTGCCCCGGGTTCTCTAGACCCCTAGGTGGGCGTTCTCCTTCCGCCTGGTCCCGCCACTGGTGTGCCTATCCTACCCTGGGGGGGGGGGGGTGACTAGGATTTTGTTGGCTAGGTGTAACCCTATATGGGAAGGTGTTAAGCGGGGGCCTATTCTGTGTCACCACCTGGCGGCGCCAGGGCGTCACATTTCCCCTTGGTTAAATACAGACCGTCCGCGGGCTGTCCGACCACCAACATTTATTGTAACCGGAACTGTTAAATATAAAGAAAAAGGGAATAACAAGAATATTAACATTTAAAACATTTCTTCCCTTAATGGGAGGCACCATTCTTAAACGTTGCAAAAACCGGAACGGGACGGAACGGACCACCTTCTTATTGCGCCCCCACCCAAAACAACCTGTTCCCTTGTGCCACCACTAAAACTGGTGCACACCCCTTTTCCCAAGTCCAGGAATGGGTCCGGGTGATGCCCACACGGGCCGGGTAAAAAGTTCCTTACCCGACAGTCCTTGTTGAGGGTCCCATAGTCCGGGGACCCTTGACCTGGAGGTTAGTCACCGATTGCAGTAGTGACTGGGCCTCGGCCTACTCCACCGCAGGCCCTTCCTCCAATCAGCCTCTCCAGAGACTGTGCCGTGCACAATAAGAAGGTAGGTAGGGGTATTTATAAAGCCCAAAAGTTTTTGGGTTGGCCTGCCAGTTCTCGGCCATGGTCCATTTTAACAGTCCACAAAAGAGATAAGACCTAGCATCACCTAGGGCAGGTGCTCTGGAAAAATAAATATAGTACTCAGAGGAAGAGAGTTCCGGCACACTGTACTGTTTCCCAAATTAGAGGAAATACACTGATTCAAGTATTCTTAATCCGTTTTTCTTTATTGAAAAATAATGTAGTGCTGTACATGAATAGAAAATCCGCCAGGACGTTTCGGCCCTAGGCCTTCATCAGGTCGGACAATCTGACTGGAGTATATTTATATGTGAATAAAACAGAAAAACAGATATCAGCGGGTGTAAATAATATACACAGTAGTGACAATCCAAATGAAAATAACATAGTACATATTTGAGGAGATATAACATAGAGGGCAAATTCACAACAAATGACATACAATATGTTGTATTACCGAGAATGAATACAATTATAATAGCCTGGTAACACACAAAGTACCAGGGAAGGGCCCATAATGACGGTGTGGTATGCTAAGAAGAGGACAAGTGGCTCACCCATGCCAAGCAAAGATCCGTAATTAGGGGAAATAGTGAATAGCCGATCGTTATAAATACATAAGATCCAGTATGGAATCTAGTCCTATGGCAAAAAAAGGGGGAGAATAAATCAAATAAGCAAAAAAGCCTATATAGCGAGAAAAAATGGGGTATAGTGTATATATGAGCATACCTGTGGAGAGGTAGGAATCTTAGGAAAGTCCTGTGGGAAGACTCTGTGGGCTGGGTGGACTAAGGCTACTTTCACACATCCGGTTTGAGCCCTGCGGCTCAATCCGGCTGTGAAAACTATGCAACGGATGCGGCGAAAACACCGCATCCTTTGCATAAGTTTTTACATGCGGCCCGTCCGTTTTTTTCCGGTTGCGGCACGCTACTGAGCATGCGCAGTGGAAAAAACCGCATGCGGCGACCGGATGCGGTTTTTTTCCGCATCGCGCCGCATCCGGCCTCCATAGGTATGCATTGAAAAATGCGCCGCAGCGGCCGGATGCGGCGCAATGCGGTGTTTTTTGCCGGAGCAAAAAACGTTGCAGGGGACGTTCGATCCGGCCGCCGCATCGGCTAAATCTGCCGCATGCGGCCAAAACCGGACCGAACGCAAGCCCCTGCGGCACAATACGGCACTAATGTAAGTCTATGCAAAAAAAAACGCAACCGGCGTTATAAAAGCCGGTTGCGGTTTTTCTGCAGAACGCCGTATTGTGCCGCAGAGCAAAAATCCGGATGTGTGAAAGCACCCTAAAATGTCCTATACAGAAAGAGAGTATACATGTAAGGTAATGAGTGGATATCCAAGTGGGGTATGTAAGTATGAGGTAAGTATAGCCAATACCTGCGTGGATGTAATAAGGCTAAAGGCCTATTAGTTATTATGGCTCGGGATCCGTTTATTTCAGATTGGGTAATCAATGAACTATCCACGTTATATGTACTGCTGTTGCCAGTAGCAATGGATATGTCTGTGGACAACAATGAATGGACATTGTATGTCATATAGAACAATGTAACATGGCGGGATATAATGAGGATGGTATATTACCAATTTTTGCCATAGGACTAGATTCCATGCTGGATTATGTATTTATAACGATCGGCTATTCACTATTTCCCCTAATTACGGATCTTTGCTTGGCATGGGTGAGCCACTTGTCCTCTTCTTAGCATACCACACCGTCATTATGGGCCCTTCCCTGGTACTTTGTGTGTTACCAGGCTATTATAATTGTATTCATTCTCGGTAATACAACATATTGTATGTCATTTTGTTGTGAATTTGCCCTCTATGTTATATCTCCTCAAATATGTACTATGTTATTTTCATTTGGATTGTCACTACTGTATATATTATTTACACCCGCTGATATCTGTTTTTCTGTTTTATTCACATATAAATATACTCCAGTCAGATTGTCTGACCTGATGAAGGCCTAGGGCCGAAACGTCCTGGCGGATTTTCTATTCATGTACAGCACTACATTATTTATCAATAAAGAAAAACGGATTAAGAATACTTGAATCAGTGTATTTCCTCTAATTTGTGAAACAGTACAGTGTGCCGGAACTCTCTTCCTCTGATGGTCCATTTTAAAACTGGGAAAACTCCAACGGGGTCAACAACTGGGGTAGCCGGGAACAGCTACATTACTCATCATCTGTAGTTGGGGATGGCAGAGAGGGGTGAAGGTACAGCTGCTCCCCCCCATCTTCACCCACTTCCTTATGTCTAGGGCGAACCACCCCCTCTCTCCACAGTGTCGGGTTTAGGAGACCAGCTCTCCGGGCTCCAGGTCTCGATCCAGGTGGCCCGTAGACAGTTGTGGGGCCACATACCTCCGGGAAACAAAAATTTCGGCATCCATGCCCGGCTCATAAATGAAGCCCCATCCTTTCTGAGCGTTCAAATGCCAGACCTGTCCTTGATAGGTCGGGCCCCGCACCTGGAAGGTTGCTTGCCAGAGATTGTCCTTCTCCCGGTAGGTGCGGGTTAACACTTCCGCCTTCCGCTTTTCTCGGGCAGCGATTTCAACCTTCAGCTGCTGCCGTTGCCGCTCCCAGTACGGGGCACTGGTTCCGTGCTCCGTTTCCTCCTGCTCCTGGGCTTGGCTCATCCGGATACCCTCACTGCCAGCTACAACTGGCCTCCCTTGAAGTGGAGGGCTCCGATGACTCGCGGCCTGCTCTGCCGTCCTATAGGTGCATCCCGGTTGCGCCTCAACCGGGTACTGGGGAGCGGTCGGCGTCGTTGCTGTGGCCAACTTCTGGTCGGGCGCCGCCTCTGTTGCGGCCGGGCGGGCTGCTGGAGCCGACGTCATCAAGCGCGCTGCCATCCTCTGGATCGGGGCTTGGGGCCGGAGGGGATGTCTTCCGGTTTGGGTTTGGCCCGGGGCTGGTACGGGTGCCGGAGCGGTGGTGTGCTCATGGCCCGAGGACCCCGTTGCCGACTCCTCGCTGGCAGATGTAACGGGTACCGCTGCCGTGGCTTGGGGCAGTGGACCGATTGGGGCACTAACTGCAGGTGCGGGCGACGTGGCGGACGGGGGCAGAATGAACTCCTCAACCGGTTGGGCCGGTTCTGGTGGAACATAGGGGAGTGGGTCGCTTACCCGCTCCTCCGAGGCCATCTCCTCTTCGCGTGCCTGAACGGCTGCGGCCAGATGCCTCATCTCGGCCATCCATCTTGCCAGCATATTATTAGCCTAGGTCTGGATCCTGTGGCACATCCTTGCGGTCTGGGCTTCTACCAAGTCAGCAGTCCCGGGAGCAGGTTCCTCCATGGTCGGGTTGCCGGACCGGTCAGACATCCTCTCGAGATGGTGTCCAGGAACCGAAGATGGCAGAGTCCTGGTGCCACAGTTTTCCGCTCGCTCCCCTGGTTTTTCGGGAGCAGTCTCTTCGCGCGGCTCACTAGTTTCGTTTTCAGCCTCCGGAGTTACTTCCTTCCGACCGTGTTCCCAGGGGGCGGGGCTTCAACTTTGCGCCCTTTCCCGGGGAAGAAGACGCTGGGTTGTTGTTTTTCGCGCTCAAAAATGGCGGCAAAATTGCGGCTTTTCAAAATTTTTGCAGCGGAACACCGCTGACAGTCCAGACCAAGGAGCACTTCCTCCAGGTAGGTGAATGGGTTACAATCCTGTTCGTGACACCAGGTTTTGAGGTGTGCCGCCCCCGTGCCAGTAGTCGTGCTGCTCGGATCTGGATCCGCAGTGTGGCTCGAGGGATTCTACCGGACCTGGGGGTCACGCGGACACTTCAAATAAAAGGTGACGTATTTGTACGGGATTTGCCGTAAACAGTCTGTGACGCCACCCACGATGTGTGGTGAAGTGTGGCACCACCGCTGCCGTTGTGGGGCACCCGGGGGGCGATGGGATGGCAGCTGGATGTTAACCCCTCTGTGAGTAGGGATCGATGCCCCGGGGCCCAGTGTCTCTGTGCTGAGGGTGGTGATTGCAGGGGCCGGCACGCCTGGTCACACCGGGGAATGTTGGTTTACTCACGATTGAATGAATCACACAAGTCCAATGGTAAACCAAGGTGCTGGTGGCCAGCCGCCGCGGCCGGGTGTATTCTGGTCCCACACCCGGGCTGATGGTCTGTGTCACTTTCCTCTGCACTGTGTTTTTGGTGTGGTGGACTTCCCGGTGTGAAACACAGGAATCCACTCCCGGTACTTTGGTTGGGAGCCTTGCCCGCTGACGCTGACCCTTGGGATCTACCGGGCCCTGGCGGATGCCCTATCCCCCACAGTGGGTGGTTGTCTGCTTTTGGGACTTTGGTCGGGACAGGACCTATAATCCTGCCCTCAATTGGTTAATTAGCTAGGCCGTTGGTTCCGGTCCTGGCTTCAGGGTCCAAGTACCCCCTCTGTGCACGGTTTCCGGGTCGGTTCTCCGGTGTCGGTACCGGCGGGCTCCTACCCTGTTCTGGTCCACCTCGGATCTCCTGCAGCTGTCTTCCCATCTCCTGACAGACACGGACCACCATCTGCCACCTAGCCAGTACGCCGGGGCTCCAACCCCGACGCCTTTCCTTTCTGACTTTCACTTCACTTTCTCCTCTCAACTACTCCACTCCACTAAACTGACACCTTTCCACTTGAATGTCAACTTTCAACTCTCAACTACTGCTTTTCCCGCCCCGGGTTCTCTAGACCCCTAGGTGGGCGTTCTCCATCTGCCTGGTCCCGCCCACTGGTGTGCCTTTCCTACCCTGGGGGAGTGACTAGGATTTTGTTGGCTAGGTGTAGCCCTGTGTGGGAAGGTGTTATGCGGGGGCCTATTCTGTGTGACCACCTGGCGGCGCCAGGGCGTCACACAAGTAAATAACAAAGGGGAATAGAATGCAAAATAGCACACCTGAAGAAAAAGACATGTATCGCACATCCCAAAATCACACTTCTAATGCCACTAGACAAAAATTAAATAACTGAACATGAGGTTCTTTGTTTAACATTCTGATCAGACTGTATGAAGCCCCCTGTTACGTCACAGCGAACCTCTGAGTGAGTTCATAATCTATGCCTCAAAAGTGCGGCGCCGTGCGCCAACAACTGAGTCAGCGTCAATTCACCAGCAGGGCAGGTGACCTGATCAGACTGTATGAAGGCATTAGATCAAAGTTTGATTTTGGGATGTGCGACTCATGTCTTTTTCTACAGTTTTTGCATATTGCATTGTCTGTCACCTCTGTTTTTACTTGAATCAGCACTCCTCCCATTTCATGTTGTGCTAGTGCTGTGTGGCGGTCACTGTTGTGGTGGTTTTCTGTCGGTGGGGCGGTGTGGCCTGGAGTCATGGGGGCTCTGCCTTGTAGAATGGTGTTGTGAGGCACCAAGTCACCTGCCCTGCTGGTGCATCGCCGTAGAAGCGGTGGTTGTCACTCGGCGCTGCACCTTTAAGGCATTAGAGTTAGGGACCCACTCAGAGGTTCGCTGTGACGTGGCAGTGGGCTTCATACAGTCTGATCAGAATGTTAAACCAAGAACCTTATGATCAGTTATGTAACTTATGCCTAACGGCATTAGATCAAAGTATGATTTGCGGGATTTGCGATTCATATCTTTTTCTACAGTTTTTGCATATTGCATGGACTTTCTATTCTCCCTGTGGAGAACACTTGCGGCTCCACAGCAATAAATTGACATGTTTGTGGTTCGGAAATCCGCTCCACATGTCATTTTACGCTGCGAGAAAATTAAACACAGTGGGCATGGGAGTTCTAGAAATCCCAACCACTGTGCTTATACTGTACAACGCATCATTTTTGACGCATCCAACACACACTGCATCCAAAACACAGTGAACCCTGATCGTGGGCACACAGTCTTAAGGGTACTTTAAACGCTGCGGTCTCGCTAGCGAGCATACCTGCCCCCGTCAGTTGTGCGTCACGGGCACATCGCTGCCCATGGCGCGCACAACATCGATAGGAACAGTCACACATACCTGCCTAGCGATGTCGCTGTGACCGGCGAACCGCCTCCTAAGGGGGCAGTTCGTTCGGCGTCATAGCGACGTCACTAAGCGGCCGCCCAATAGATGCGGAGGGGCGGAGATGAGCGGGACGTAACATCCTGCCCACCTCCTTCCTTCCTCATTGCCGGCGGCCACATGTAAGGAGATGTTCCTCGTTCCTGCTGTGTCACACATAGCGATGTGTGCTGGCACAGGAACGAGGAACAACCTCATTACTGCACATACAACGATTTTTGGTAAACGACCTCTCCAAAACCAATGAGGTTCTCTCTTTTGCGATCGTTGAAGGTCGCTCGTACGTGTCACACACTGCGATGTCGCTAACGACGCCGGATGTGCGTCACAAACACTGTGACCCAACGATATATCGTTAGCGATGTCACAGTGTGTAAATGGCCCTTTAGAGTTCAGTATGTTGAGGAGAGCCATTAGATGAAATACTTGATTAACCTCTTGATAGGGGATTGTGAGAAGTGTGTCGATTTGCCTTACATGAACCAGGTTTTCAGAGATAACTAAGATGGCCACCGATGACATCATAGACCCTCCCATCAGCATGGATCCACCAGATGACGTCCCTTCCATCAGCATCACCATTGATGCATCCAATGACGTCATAGATCCACCTACGATGACACCCACCAATCAGCTCATGGACTAACACATTGTTCAACCCACTGACGAATGGACACATCCAAGTATGCCCACTGTTGAGCTGACCATGACCCCTTTCCTAGTTTTTATAAAGGCATGTTCTTGAATAAATCTCTGTTTCTGGGCCACCTCTGATCGAGGAAAGATGAATATCCGACTGTGTGTGTCTGATGTCATTTTTCAAGCATTCACTCGATCCAACATTAATTAGAATCAGGCAGTAGGCAACGAGTGAACCCCAGGTTAAGTGTTCACTCTAACAAATTGGTGCCCAACATGGGGCCATCAGACGTAGATGCCCAAAAACCCATGGAATCCGGCAATTGGAATGTCAGGATGAGCTACACACCACAGGAGACAGTAGATTGATCTCCTCCTAACCCAGAGCACGGTAAGTCTGCTGATTTTCATAATCTCTAGCCTTTTCATGTGCCTCTTGGGGTGTGCTGCGCTGATTGCCTGAGTGTGTCCGGTTTTCAGGGTATCTGTATAGACGGCAGACGGGTCTCACGGCTGTTGGCCATATTAATTGTGGAAGAACCGTCCACATGTTTAGTTGCCTGCTGCCTGTTCTGTGTTGTCTAAAGGGGAGATTGACTGGTAGTCAGGAGAGCAAGTGGGTTTGTGAGAGTCGTCTGGAAACGTAAAGGATACTGTCTGTGGTCTAGTATATGGTTGTCGCCTGTGGTACAGTTTATGGTTCTGTGAGGAAATACATGGGACTGCTGGTATGTGGTAATCTTGGGGCCTAGCGCAGTGTAGCGTGGAAGGGCTGGTACGGATACCATTGGGGCATAGCGTTTAAGTTAAGGCTGGTATGTGGTAGTCTTGGGGCCTAACGCTGGTCGTGAAGTGGCTGGTATGGATACTATTGGGGCTTTTAGCGCAAGTTTGGGTGATATAATTGGTATGAGGTGTCTTGGGGTCTAGAAAGAGCGCTGGATGTGAATTGGCTGGTACGGGCACCTTGTAGCCAGGGGTGACACTATTGGTGTCTTTGTGAATTACGGAACATGTAGGAACTGGGCAGGGATACAGTGAATAGGCGCCTGCTGCAGACTTAACAAAACTTTACTTAGTGTTTTCAGTTGTGAGTCATATCCCTTGTCTTTTTGTTTGTTGGTGTTTTTATCTTGGTCTGCATAGAAAAAGAAATTGATGTAGTTGTGTTGTATTGGCACTAGGCCAAATTCAGATGGCAAATTAGACCCATGTACATCAGTTGAGACTCATGAAAAGTCATGTTACAATGGATTATATGCTGCTTGCGCATGGGGAAGGGGAAGGGTTTCTGAAAGTTTATTTAGTGTCTATATAGAGAGAATTGGGTAGAAGGGGAAAGGAAAAAGAAAGACTGAGTTTCGAGTTAGGTATATTACAAAAATATACCTTGTGAAATGCCACCACCATATAATGGCGATGGTGAGGTATGGGCCTGTTCTAGTTATGACCGTAAAAATCCGAATGAGAGTAAACTTTGTTGTGGATGTGGGGACTCTTGGCCGTAATACTGTGTTGATAAACCATGTGATATTCCTGGTGGCAGCCATTTTAAGACAGAGCATGTGTTTTTATTTACACCCAAGATGGTGGCCAGAGACAAAGACAGGAAGTGAGTGGGGGGATGTGTGAAGAAGAACATGTGCCCTGTAAATGTTTGAACAATAGACTACCACATACTTAGCCAGAAAAATAAGTGTTTTTGTCTATAATTAGACTAAGATCATGTGTGTGTATGTATAAAGTATTGAATATAGGCAGGAAGGATAATTGTTTAAACTTTTAAGTTTAGCAGAAATAAAATCAGTTTCTCCCTTCCCCCCGCCCACATGGTTTAACCACCCTTAGACAAAAACCATGTGCTATTCTGGCAGTGGCCATTTTGTTAGTAAATCTGTGGGAGCCATCCCTCTATAGCCTTCAGTGCACCCACTGAATAACATGAAGTGTTAGTAAGGGAAACTACACATATTGATAAAGTAATATTTGGGAGTTGGGACAGTCATAGAGTGTCAGATTAGTAGGGAATTGGATATAATGAGTATTTGCAATGTGAGTCTCAGAGATCAAAATGTTAAAGTCCATTACTATATTAAAAATAATAAATTAAAGCCATTAGAAAAAGTTTATAGTACTAAAAGATTGAATGATTGAGTAGTTGTGCTGGAGGTGGCTGTGAAAGACACTTAAAATAGATCCAGTGTGCAGGTTGGATTGAGTCAGGACAGTCATAGGGGGAATGTCTTATTAATTAGTAAGCAATAAAAGAATAAGAGGAAAAAAAAAACAACTTAAATACAGATATGATGAAAAATAAAAATACATATTCCAGTTATGAATGGGGTGAATAAATCCTGAGTTACATGTTTTAGAAAAAAAAGGAAAAAAAATCCAACGGAAGAAGAGAGATTTGACTTGTGTCCTGGTATTGAAGAAGCCTATTTGCTTCTGGTTTTGGGGGGGAGGAGTAACTTTTAGAAAAAAAACAACAAAAAATACTTGTGGAGCAGGATTTTTTATCTCACCTTGCAGTGGGATCTATTGTGGACAAGCTGTGAAAGAGAGGGCCAAACATGGGGGTGTTTCCACATTTAATTCATTGTAAATTGTATTGGAAAACGTAATTAAAAATAGTTTATTTTACTAAGTTTATTCTAAAAGAATATAATTAATTGCGGACATGTTTGGATTTATTGGTAGAAACTGGAGCATAGAAGTCTGTTAGTCAGATAATTTTCTTTGGCAAATCAGCATTTTATGGTGATTTACTAGATGGCCAGCATTTAGTTGTTCTAGTTCTTTCTTTCTCCCTTCATGCACATAAATAAGTTATAGTATATTTGGACACAGAGATGCTGACAATTCGCTGATAATATATTTTACAAATCTGTTGTGTTGCGTTAGTTATAATCTGTATTAATAATCTAATTTATTAATAATAATTTGGTTTAAGGTATGTGGATGATTTTTGGCATTCTGAGTTTATGATATTTAATGTCTTGAATCATTTGTTTTCTTTTTGTAGAAAGAAAGATTGTAATACAGATTTCTGTAGTTCAAGCAAAGGGTAAAAAGCCATTGAAATGGTTTTCCATTATTAAGTTACAGATGAAAACAATATTAAAGATGTTCCTAGATATGTACAATCCACACAATGTGACTTTTATGCCTAAATGTAGAGCTCTGGTGCCACACACTTTTTGAATCTAGTTATGCTTTGGATAATATATTCAAAAAGGGGGGGGGGGAAAGATATGAAAAGTCACACCTATTTTTAAGTTTTTAATTTGTTCATCGATTGAGTTTTTCTTTCAAGTTTCTTTATATTTTTATCTGTAATGGAGGATACAGCAGACATACACATATCTAACGGTTGCTCTGATGTAACAAGAATTGTCAGGTTTTGAACATGTCTCAGATGAGCCCATTGCTAATGCAGATTTTCAGTTTATCCGTAGATTGATCCAGATACCAAGATGCTGATTGATTCTACACTGGATATGCTGAGGTTACACAACATGAGGTAATAAAAATTGAACCACTCGCTCCTCTCCCATCGGAATAGGAGAAAGATGAAGATTTGCAATCGCTGTTGTGCGGAAAGTGGTAAGATAGTCAAATGTGGATATAGGCAGCAGATCTTTTTTTAGTGTGACGTGATAAACCTATAAAAGACCGTAGAGTTCATGAGCCCAGGTGGAGGCTCTCCTGTTATCAAATGAGCCTGGTACAGTGGAAGATAGGGCTCACGTCTGAGCTGACTGAGGGAGCTGGAGGAGATGCTCGCACAGGTGCAGATAACAAAGAAACAGTGAACGGGCCTAGAGTTGAGTCCTTTACCAATGCAGACCAGCACGATACCTCGGTGGCACCTGTCACGTCCGTGACATCTGTCACTCTTCGTGTTCTTAAATCCTTACAGGAACAAGGGATTCAGCAAGGAACGGCGTGTGAGACGCAGGGAGCCATCTGTCTGAGGAAGGTCTGTGCTTAAAGGGCGGTAAGCTTTCTCTGCCATGAGTGCTCTACTCAATAATGGTCCAGGTAACCAATGAACACTTGACAAAAACAGTTATAAGTGTGGTGGTGGACAAGATATGGGTGGCACCACTGCCCAGTACCCAGGTGGCCAGACACATCCAGTCTTGTAAGACCTGTACTTAATACAAGGTAGAAATAATTTGTCATACTTTTTCAAAAAACTGTGTGCATTGATGCCCTTATTGATAGTCTATTCAACGTTCAGACTAAGTCTAATTTTTATAGTAATGTATGATATGGTGACTTTAGTCGATTAATAATATATACATTATGAACTCCTGTACTCTATTGTTAATAGTTACTTTGTGATTGCAGGCTTCTGAAGCCTATGACCGGACAACCCCTTTAATTGTGGGTGGGGCTGAGGCCTGAGACCTCCAATTAGTCAAAATGCCTCTCTGAAGTGTGCAGGTCCTACATAAGCAGTGTATACTCAATAGTAAGTCTACAGATCTGTACATTGCTCTATTGAAGCCTTGTATATATTACTATAAGCTATATCATTTTAGTATATTTTTTTGTAGTTGTTTGATAATCTAAAACTAAAGTGCATAGTCCAGAATAGTGAAAATGAAAGTAAAAGCATAAGACATAAATAGAAGGCAACGTCTTTATTATGCAAGTTTATATAATTTCCCTTAACACGCTCATCCATTAGAAATATATTTATAACGTAACTGTCATTTTAAATCTTTTTCATATATTGTAGCCCATTGAACATGGTGGAGATCGGTAGGGGTCCAGGTCCTGAGAACCCCCTATTGCTCGCTCCAAAAACTGCACAGCTGTGTACGGACCCCACAGACTTTCTATTGAGTGTGTACAACTCTGAGCCCTTCTGCACAGTGTGATCGGCGAGGGTCTCTGAACAAAGACCCCCCCCACACGTATGTCACATTCAAAAAGCTTACAACATAAAAAAAAATATATATATTAAAAATCACAAGTTCAACTTTTAATTTATTTTTCAACTCTAAAAACCACATACGGTATACAAAATGTTCCAATGTATAAAACAGCCCCTGTGAGTGCAGAGTTCATGTGCTCCCTCAGATCCTGCCAATAAATAGCTGAACTTATATACACGTTATTGATCATAAGCGACCATTTACTCGACTTCTGGAATAATATAAAACCCATGGGTCCTTGGCCCGCAGGCGAGACCTGTGTGTTGCATTTAATGCCACAATACATTTCATTTTCTTCCTACGTCACAAATAAGTCGTTTAAATATGAGAAATGCAGTTTAGGTGTTTGTACATATACAATAGCATTTACATAGATTACACGGAGTCAGCCTGTAAGCATGTGTCTATACAATGCACTGAATGGTGCACAGAACAGTCAGCGTCACTGCAGGGCCACCGGTAACCCATAAGCCACAGGAGCCGCGCCAATGATGTACTTCAGCTTAGGAGCCTGGCGAGACTTAAATAAGTATTTCAGGAGAGAGGCTCCAGGCCCGGCCTTCATCCAGCCTTGCAAGAAAGCCACCGTGTAGCGATCAATCTCTCGGTCTGTGACGTCCCACAAGTTACCAACAACCAGGGGGCTGTGTTAAAAAAAATAAAAAGCATAAGACTTGAATAAGCAAATCATTTAACCTACAGTGCCTTTCCCCCAAATATTACTAGGTATAGTCAATGGGCAAGATATGAGGGGAACATAAATCAGACCGACGCTGCTCACTTTCCTTATTGGGAGAGGTCAATGCTGCCGGAAAATGTACGATCAACAGGTATCGGGAATGTGGAGGCACAATGTCAATGGGGGAGGGGACAAAAAACCCTTCAAGACTGGGTATATTACCAGGGTCCTGCAACTTAATTGAAAATCACCCAACAACCAGCAATACAGGCAAGTACAGATAATTATATATCCAAATGTAAAGGGAATAAGGGGAGAGTTTTGGGCTGCAGCCTTGGAACGGTAGCATTATATAATCTCCACACACATACTGTACATAAATGTGATATATATATTATATAGATGTGTATATGTGTGTGCACATATGCAAGCAGATAAATAAATATATATATACACATATATTATATATACACATATATTATATATATATATATACACATACATACATACACACACACACACACACACACACACACACACACACACACACACACACACACACACACACACACACACACACACACACACACACACACACACACACACACACACACACACACACACACACACACACACACACACACACACACTCCAGGCCTGCAGCTCAAATTTCCCTCCCTCCCCAATTCCCTCTTTACATTGGATTGGGACATTGCACCCCGTTTGCCCCACAGCAGCCAATCACCGGCCTCAAGCATTATACCGTATAAGAAGAACAATGCGTGCAGCGATGAGCTACGCTTGGGGTACACAGGTAGTGACATCTGCTGGCACAGTACACAGGAGAACACAGGAAGAGTTGGGGAGTGTAAAGGCGTAAAAGGCCAAATAAAGATTGTGTTCTTATTTTAGCAGCATTGCTGCTTGTAGAGTGATTTTTAATTAATTCGTATAACAGCCTTTTAAAAAGGGAATCTGTCAGCAGGTTTTTACTAAGTAATGTGAGAACAGTATGAAGTAGGGGCAGAGAGTCGGATTCAAAGAATGTGTCACTTACTGGGCTGTTTGGTTCAATAAAAATCAGTGTTTTACCAGCAGAAAATCACTACTGGACTAGCTGTTACACCTCCTAAGGCCTACGCCACACGGCATGAAAATCTGAGCGAGTGGAATGCAATGTTTTATCGCATTACACTCGGACCAATATTAGCCTATGTCCCAGCGCACATGAGCGATTATTTTCTCAGCCCTAATCGGTCAAGTCTATGGGGCAAGAGAATAGAGGGGGGGGAATAAATATATCTCACTGCTCTTGCGGTACAGCAGTGTACTACGAGTGCGGGGGAAGAATGGCAATAGCCGGCAACGGAGGAGAGCCAGCCAGCCCCTCCTCAGAGCCAGCCAGCCAGCCCCTCCTCAGAGCCGGCCCGCCCCTCCTCAGCTGCTGTGCTGCCAGCGTGAGCTGAGTGTCATGCGAGGATCGCAGTAGATCCTCATGTGGCCCCGGCCTACTGCTGCTGTGTAGCCTCACACCACTACTGATTAGCAGCTTTATCTCCATGTACAGTGTACACAGCTGCCAATCAGAGGTGTGCTCAGGGTTATACACAGATCAGCTTTCTAAACACTGCAGCAGAAGAACAATGAGTTTATCAAAACTGTTGCACCCAGTAAACTAAATGGCACATCACTATTATGAGGGTCTCTGCCGCTACCTCATGCTGTTCTCAGGTGGGGTAGAAAAATCCTGCTGACAGATTTCCTTTAAGTCCTTCCCTCTACCCTAAGGCTATGTGTGCACGTGTGCGCTCTGCACCGCACCTAAAAGGTGCGCTTCAGAGCACAGCTGAAAAGCTGCGTTCTGAAGCGCATGGTGCCAGCAGAGAACGTGCGCTCTGCATGCTGCCTCTCCCTATAGACCGCATGCAAACCGTACGGAAGAAGTGACATGTCACTTCTTAGAACGCAGCGATTCGGGCAGCAGCCGAATCGCTGCGTTCTAATATGCCACGTGCGCACGGCCCCTGCACAATCTCCATAGACTGTGCAGGAGACGAAGGACGCATGCAGTTACGCTGTGCTGCAGATCGCAGCGTAACAGCATGTAATACGCACACGTGCACACATAGCCTAAAGCCGAATGGAACAGACTTTGCCACTTTTTTCAGCAAACTTTTTAAAAATTACTTTTTTTTAAATTTCTATATAAATTCGTAGAATTACGGTCCCTTCAAAAAGGAATAGATCCATATGTTAGGGCAACCCAAGACATGCCATGACTGCGACTCCTGTCAGTCTGAAGATGATGGCAGACCCTTAGTTAAATTCCCAACTACCAAGAAGTGATGCCATGTCCTACTGGTGAAGAGTTTACAGAAGAGTTCATTTGCTAAAATGTGAAAAAAAAATCTTTATCACCTACGCCCTGATGGCTTAGGGTCTGACTGCTGGGACCCCCACTGATCCTGAGAATGGTCCACTGCGATGCCGTTAACATGGAGTGGTGACCATGCCTGTGTAAACACTGCACTCTGCCATCCATGGGATCCCAAGGGCGCATTTTACAAGCCCATTCTTGTGATTAGAGGGTATCTCAGAGGCCAAATGGATAGATGATACTGTAGATCTCTGGAGACTATTTTCTTTTCTTAAATACACGTTTGTTGGGTGTACCCTGCTGAGGAGGAGACACTTGCATAGTGTCATAGGCCGCCCCCTGGAAGCCGCATACACCCCGTGGTCATCCTGTGTCCCTAATGAAGTGATTGAGAAAATCATTTTGCAATTGTTTCTTGTTTTTTTGCACCATTTGGCTTTTAGAGGCTCTTAGTTTTTCACCATATTCAACTTTGATGTGGTCTATGGTCATAAATCAGCTGAGAGGGGCTTAGGAAAAAAGAGAATTTTGTTACTTACCGTAAATTCTTTTTCTTATAGTTCCGTCATGGGAGACCCAGACCATGGGTGTATAGCTACTGCCTCCGGAGGACACACAAAGTTACTACACTCAAAACGTGTAGCTCCTCCCTCCTAGCATATACACCCCCTGCTAGCCAGACCTAGCCAGTTTAGTGCAAAAGCTGAAGGAGGACATCCACCCACAAGAAGAGACAAAGGAAAATCCGGAAGAACCGGGATCTCTGTCTACAACAATAACAGCCGGTGAAGACACACGGAATAAGAAACCTGCCAACAGGCAATAGGGAGGGTGCTGGGTCTCCCATGACGGAACTATAAGAAAAAGAATTTACGGTAAGTAACAAAATTCTCTTTTTCTTTATCGTTCCTATGGGAGACCCAGACCATGGGACGTCCTAAAGCAGTCCATGGGTGGGAATAAACAGACAACTGAGAAGCAGGAAAACCCAACTTCACAAATGGGCGACAGACGCCTGAAAGATGCGTCAGCCCAAGCCCGCGTCTGCCAAGGCAAGAGCATGCCTTGGATAGAGCTTCGAAAAAGTACGCAGACTAATTCGAGCTGCAGTCTGACAGACCTACTGAGCCGTAGCCTGGTGCTTGAAAGCCCAAAAGGCACGGACCGGTCTGATCAAATGTGCTCTGATCCCCGGCGGGGAAGGCACTTGAGTACCTTGTAGGCCTCGGAAATGGCCGACCTAAGCCAACGAACCAGGGTCGGCTTAGATACCGAGACCGCTACGCTGACTAGCAGTCAGTACCAGAGAGAGAGGTGCACCGCCTAATAACGGCGGTGCGAGACACATAGATCCGGGGCGCCCGCACCAGATCCAGGAGATGCAACGCTTCCTCAAAGCGATGAACAGGAGCCGGACAAAAGGAAGGCAGGAAAATTGCCCCGGATAAGGTGGAAGCAGTAACCACCTTAGGGAAAAAAGTCCGGAGTCGGACGGAGACCACCTTGTCTTGATGCAAAAGACCAAAGAAGGGGGTGACTCAGAGTGCAGCCAGAACTCCCTGGCGGGAAATTATAGCCACTAGAAAGACTATTTTCTGTGAAAGATAAAACAAAGAAACCTCCCTAAGAGGCGTAGAGGGGGGTTTCCGGGAACCGGGAGGACCGGATGAAGGTCCCAGGGTTCCATAGGCCGCCGGAAAGGCGGAATGATGTGAGACGCGCCCTTAAAGGAGCGCACCGGAGCCAGCCGGACGATACGCCGCTGGCACATACTGACAGAGCCGAGACCTGTCCGTTATTGAGGGATAGTCCTAGCTGTAGACCGGACTGTGGAAGGGACAGGAGGGTCGGCAAGGCTAAAAAGGTCCAAGGACACCTTGGAGCTCGAGTCATAGCGGAGATGACTTCAGGAAGGATACCAGAAGTCGCCAAGATCCAGGACTCAATAGCTACGCCGTCAATCTGAGAATCCAGAATTCTGACAGAAAAAACGGACCTTTGAGAAAAGGTCTGGACGGTCCGGAAGATGCCATGGCAACCCAACGGACAGAAGGAGCAGGTCAGGATACCAAGCCTGCCTGGGGCAGTCTGGAGTAAGAGAATGACCCGACGGCCCCCTCTTTTTTTTTTTTTTTTGTTTACTGATCTTGCGCAGGACTCTGGGCAAGAGGTAGAGGCGAAGCTGGATCAAACATGAACCAGTGTGTCTACTGCAAAACCTGAGGATTGTGGACCACGGTTGGACAGCTGAAATAGTCTGCCTTGCAGTTTTGACATCTAGGATGTGGGCTGCGGATACGGTGGACTAGGAGTCCCTTGTCCACTGAAGAATGTTGAGGCGCCAAGATTGCCAGGCGGCTGAGTGTCCCGCCCTGGAAGTTGACGTAGGAAAACGCTGTCACGTTATCCGACTGAACTCGAATGTGCCTAGCCGCCAACAGATGGTGAAGGCTTAGAGAGCTAGAATACAGCTCTGATTTCCAGCCCATTGATCTAGAGGGCTGAT
This sequence comes from Anomaloglossus baeobatrachus, assembly GCF_048569485.1. Taxonomy (NCBI): domain Eukaryota; kingdom Metazoa; phylum Chordata; class Amphibia; order Anura; family Aromobatidae; genus Anomaloglossus; species Anomaloglossus baeobatrachus. Next base: position 690,410,401 of record NC_134354.1, read on the forward strand.
TCGGACAGAGTCCAAGCGCCCTGCGCTCCGCGGTGGAGATATACTGCTCCCAAGGCGGAAAGACCAGCACCGTGGTGAGGATCACCCGGGACGGGGCCAGGAAGGAGCGTCCCTGAGACAGAGTGGCCGAAACCACCACTGCAAACAAGCCCCCGGTCAGTGGCAAAGCCACCACACCGTGGAAGGAGGGAGTTCGCGTGTACAGCGGAAAACATCCAGTCTCAGAGGACGCAGGCGGGCAAGGAATCGCTTCCATTGACGCCACCGTCTGACCAGCACCTGTATTTGGTGTCTGATAGAACGACGTCGACCGCCAGCGGAGGGACTACTGATCGACTAAGAGCGGCTTCATAAGAGCCGACAGAGTCTCGAATCGCGTCCCTGAGAACCTCTGGTTCGAAGTCAGAGTGGACTTGAACAGAATGACAAGCCACCCGAATAGGTTAGAGTGGCGAGAGTAAGCGAAGTACTCTGCTAAGAGTCTGCACTGGATGAAGCCCTGAGAAGAAGGCCGTCCAGGGCAACCGATCACTGCCAATCCCTAGGGGTGCAGGACCCTAATCACAGCAGCCCCATGAGAATACTCGATGGGCCGTGGCTAACCCCAAGGGAAGAGCCACGAATTGGACCACTCTGATGGCAAAACGTAGTCAACGCTGGTGTGAACCTGCGATTGACCCCTGCAGAAAGGCATCTCTGATGCCGATGGCTGCTAGGGAATCTCCTTGGGTTCTTGATTGGTCCGGTGAAAAAAACACACGGAACAAGACTGAGACTCCATGTGAAAACGCCACACCTGACCATGCTTGAAAAGCTAAAGATCCAGGCCGGAAGGCACCGCCCTGTTCGGGGACTGGAAATAGATTTAAACAAAAATCTCAGAACCGTTCCCAGTTGGGAACCGGTACAATTACTCCATTGGCCTGCAAGAAATGCACGGCCTGTGAGAAGCCTTGGAGCCGGGAGGAGGTGACAGAAAAAATCTGTTTGGCGGGTGGACAGAATTCCATCCTGTAGCCATGGGAGATATAATCCCGCCCCCACTGAACGGAGACGTGTTCGAACCATACGTTGCCAAGTGGAGAGAGCCTGCCACCGACCAGGAGGAGGTTGGCGGCTAGATAGCTCGGAGGAAGCTGACTGACTAAGTGGCAGCATCTCCTGCGGTCTTCTAAAGACGCAGCTTCAAGCCAATTGGTTCTATGAACCTAGGCCGAGCTAGAGGACGATCAGATGGAGGAACGGAAACCACCGAAACCTCAACTGATTCCTGCCCTGGACAGGTTCCCTGGTTTAGGTTTGTGGCAAGGAAGAACTCTCCTCGCCGAGAGCTTCCTAAATTTCATCTAGTTGGTTCCGAAGAGACTGGTCCCACCAAAGGGGAGCCCAGTAAGGAACCTCTATAGAGGCATCTGCCTTCCATTTCCGAAGCCACAGGAGCCTGCGGATAGCGAGGAAAGTAGCCAAGACCACCGCCGTGCGGTGTCCAGCATGGCAGACTTGGCAGAGGATGAAAAGACTGAAGTCTGGAAGGTCAGGCAACCGTCTTGGGCATAGAGTCCCTGTGAGGGAATGCATCTCCTCTGAGGAGCCATCAGCCACTGACATAACGGTCCGGGCTGAGCCACCTGAGGTGAATGAGCCCACCTCTTGACCACCATTGGTGGACGGGGGAAACCCAGTCCTCAGAATCACGCTTCATGGGAAGCGACTGTCAGAGCGGACCCTGGGCTGGTCACAGGGGCCTGAAAACTGGAGTGGTTTAAGGAACACACGTTGTGTTCACCTAGATAAGGTAACTCCGGCGGATTGAGGTACAGTACAAAATTAATGTACCGTGGGATCCTTATAGAGGTGCCGTCAGCAACTGATACAACTATCCGGGCTGAAAGTCTAGACACCGGAGTGGCCACCCTTGGCGAATGAGTACACTCCTTGACCACCTCTGATGGGAGGGGGAGACAGGCAGCAGAACCCCGCTGTGGGATCTGCAGGACAGGCTGCGGGCTTGGACGCAGCGGGCTGAAAACTGGAGTGGTTAAGGAACACACTCCTCGTCTTGTTAAAGGTATACTGATGCCTTTTGCCAGCGGGGAATACTCCCCTGATACAGGCGGATGGAGGTCCAATACAAGTATAATGGACGCAATCCAATCATTCGCATCCGCGTCACCTACGGACGGATCAAAGTACCTAAAGCAGCGTCCGAGCCCCTGATAGAGACATCCTCCTCGTCCAGAGAGTCAGCTCGTATCGGAGCTGCGGGACGGGGAGGACAGGGGACCCTGCGTCTCCCTGTCAGGAGGACGGGGTCTGTGAGCTTTGCTGAGCAAGCAGAAAACGCCCTGAGAAGGGGGCTGCATGCTCAGCAGATGCCGGGACAGCCGACCCCGGAGCAGCTGGAGGGACCATGAATGAGCCTCCAAGCTGAGGGGCCACAGTGGTTATGAGCTCGCCGTACGAGCCTACCAGCAGTGGATAATAAAAACAGCCTGCAGCCTCGCTCTGTGAGACCTGCTGCAGAGGTGGGGGGCTCTGTCTAGAATGTCTAGAATACTCAAGACAGGGGTTCAGCCTGGGGCGACTCCAGGCTGAGGCACCACCACATAAGAACCATTACAGTATGGGCCGGTTCAGGCAATATAAGCTTACATGCAGAACATGTAGTGTACAGCCCTGGAGCTTTGCTCCTAGTGAGACATGCTGCTGAGGAGGAGGTTCTAAAATAAAGAATTAACTCCTTCAGAATGCCCTGATAGTGTATAAAAAGTGCACAACCAGAGGTTGTGACTTATCAGGCCGCTATTGTGAGTGCCCCCCAGGTTCCAAGCCTGGACCCCCAGATCCACTCCCTCTGCACTGCAGAGCAGCCAGCGCCGATCAGCGTACTAAGAACGCTGAGAAAATGGCGCTAGAGCGAGGGGGGAGGGCGGGGGTTAACCCAGGAGCGGGAATCGGAGGGCTAAGAAGATGTACAGGGGAGGGAATCATCTCCCCAACAAGGAGTGTCCTCCCCTGTGCAGAGCGGCGGTTGGGCGGCGCTGCAGCGTCCCCCTGCATGACTGACATGCAGGGGAACGAAACGAAAGTAGGCCGCGGCTGAAGCCGGGGCCTAGAGTTATGCATGCGGCCGAAAATCAGGCATCATCGGCGCGGTACACAGTAAAAATCGTGGAACCGGCCGGAAACACAGTAAAAGCAGCATTATCAAAGTCAATCACTGTCCCCCCAATAAAGTGCCCCACATTGCAGAAGGACCCTCTGAATAACGTCTCTATACTTAGCTTTGAGACGCAGGGTCCAGTCCCTGGTGGGGTGGGGGTCCAGTGCTCCGTCCAGCAGGGTCCTGCCAAAGGGCTGCGGATGGAGGCCGGTCTCCTGCAAGGCAGTGAGAACCGTGTTGGCTCTAACTTCAAGCCAGAGCCCCTAAGGGATGGTGAAGGAGCACGGCATGAAGGGCTCTTGCCCTGAATCAACCTTAACAGCACCGCCGCCAGGGGGGTGTGAAGGGACATGCCGGGGGTCCAGTGGACCCGCTTTTCTTCCAAATCTGTAGAAAAAAAATGAAAAATCAAAAAAAGGATGCATGTGTGTGTGTGATCCTCCTGACACAAAGCATGAAAACTGGCTAGGTCTGGCTAGCAGGGGGTGTATATGCTAGGAGGGAGGAGCTACACGTTTTGAGTGTAGTAACTTTGTGTGTCCTCCGGAGGCAGTAGCTATACACCCATGGTCTGGGTCTCCCATAGGAACGATAAAGAAAGACAGTTATAAACTCTTCCATCTGGCTAGGAGAATGAGCTCACTGATGAATTCTCAGTTAAACCATTCTGCAGCCAGCAATAGACAGTAGAGAGGCTACAGAAGGCAAACCATGCATTTAATGAAATAAAATAAATTCATTTAAAAAGAAAAAAAAAAAATTCTAAAAGATGGACAAGCATCTCAGTTACACACCATGTGAAGGGTTGGTAGTGTGCAAAACATAACTTACCACATATCAGAAGATCCAGGGCCACATGTTCAGACACCATACAGTCACACATGTACTATAGTAATGTAGAATACAACGGACACTACACTTACCATCCAGCCATTAAGTACTTCAGGACTATGCCTGCTCCTTCCAGGTCTCCTCGAACCGCCAAGGCAGCACTGCTACATCCAAACAGCAGCACTACCGCATTACAGTCCAATCGCTGCAGTGTCTGAGCATCCAAGAAGTGTGCGCCAGCGCCATGTCCCACGTAACTGTACAGAGGACACAGAGTCATGGGCTTGGCTGGTCTCATCGGTATCACAAGCTCTACACCATATACTTACATATAGAGATCCTGTTTAGTCAGGGCAGACTGGAGCTCCTCAGACTTTGGAGTGGATCGGATCACTCCTTTCCATCCAGGCTCACTGTAAGACAATTCAATCTCAAGGTCACTGACTGAGGAGGCAACTAATATATCACTTAAAGGGAACCTGTCAGGTGCAATATGCACTCAGAACCATGAGCAGTTCTGGGTGTATATTGCTATTCCCTGCCTAACCGTCCCTGTATACACTCGCATAGATAGAGATCTTTATAAAAAGTATTTCTAAACATCTTATATCGTATGCTAATGAATGAGTGGACTAGTCCCCTGGGCGTTAGTTCCCAGCCAGTCACCCCCATAAGCATGTTAGTATGCCCCCATGGGTGTGCTAACATGCTAATCAATGTGCAGTGTCAGAGGATGATCTCACTCACCTCTCCATCGCGTCCGATAGGGGATTTCGGCTCAATGTGCATGACCTCGGAGTTTGGATCATGCGCACTATGAAGCCGGGTGTACGCATCCTGGACTCAAACTGAAGTAGTGCGCATGACCGAACCTCTGGGGTCATGTGCAGAGCCAAAATCCAGCAATTGCGGTGGAGAGGTGAGTGAGCTCATCCTGTGACGCTGCATATTCATTAGCATGATAGCATGTTAGTACGCCCCTGTGGGCATGCTAATGGGGGCCACTGGCCAAGGGAACTAAGGCCCTGGGGACAACTGCCCTCGCTCATTAACATATGGTAAAAGATCTTTAGAAACACTTTCTAAAGATCTCGTTACCTATACTAGTGTATACAGGGACGGTTAGGCAGGGAGTAGCAATATGCACCCAGAACTGCTCGTGGCTCTGGGTGCATATTCCACCTGACAGGTTCCCCAGCAGAAAATAAAAATAAAAAGCAATGTATCCTTAACTTCCCATCCCCCACCTGTCTGTACAGTGTTATGACCATACAGGCAGGTGACCACCAATCAGATGCCCAGCCCCATCAGGAGGAACAGAGACAGACTGGGGACCCAGGCATGGAATGGTAGGGGAGTATAGAATATGTTCCTTTGTAAAACATTACCTTATTTCAGTGTAATACAGCCCCCTACTCCTTATATGCCAAGGTTGCTCTTGACAGCGGAATCTCAGGGGTTTAAAGGCCAGGAGCAGAGGTTTCTCTCATCCAGCCCTTGAGCGGATCTCTTGCTGTTAACACCCCCAGGCTCCTGCTGTTCACTACATACTGCGGTCACACAAAACCGTACATCATAAAGCCTCTGTCACATAGCTGTAGCATAGTGACCTACCACCTCCTGGAAAATCTCAAAGCAAAAAATAAAATAAAATATAAAACGTCTATCAAATATCTACAATTAAAAGTTGCTCAGTAAGTTAGATAAAAGCTCTGGAGTTTCCAGAAGCGGAGGCGGACGTCTGCGCTCTCCACTGTCATTTTCACAGCTTTGTGAGACTTCTTGCTGCTTAGCTGGGAGATACCATTGTGCTGGGGGAGACTAGGGGAGCAGAGGGGAGTCTCTTCATGCTGAACGTAGTTATATAACGCTACAATGGAAAATGGATTCCTGTATATAAAATCGAGCATCAGAAGTAGGATAGAAGCAGCATTATAAGTAACAGGCCTTATGTGCGAGCTGCTTTTATTGCCACGTTTTTTGGGTGCAGTTTGGATCACTAAACTGCATTTGTTTCCTCCCCAGCAAAGACAGATTTCATTTTTGCTGTGCGCACGTTGCAGCTTGGTGACCACAAAGATGCAGCATGTCAATTATTTTGGAGTTTTGTTCCTGCTTTTCTCACTAGTGTTCGGAGGACTCGTAGATCAATGGATTATGTCGGACCTGCAGGGGTATTTTGGGGGTTAAAGTGGTGAAAGAGGGTACTTTCTGTATTTTAGTTCAAATGAAGGATTTTTTGGGTGTGTGTACATTTTTCACTTACTGATTAGTAATAGTGGGGGGTCTCAGACACCTCCCATTACTAATCTAAGTATTAATGGCAGCTGTGAGCTGACAGTAACCCCTTATTAGCCAGATTGCGACCGCACTAGGGCAATTAGGAAGAGCAAGGTAAAATGCTGGGATTATCACATCTAATGGATGCTGCAATCCTAGGCGGCTGCTATTTTTAGGCTGGAGGGAGCGCACTAAGCATGGCTCTCCCCAGCCTGAGAATACCAGCCCTCAGTTGTTGGGCCTCATCTTGACTGGGTATCAATTGGGGGGGCACCGCGCAGTTTTGTTTTAATTTTTATTTATTTAAAACTAAAAAAAAGCCTCAAGTGGTTTCTCCTATTTTGATGAACCTCAAAGATAAGCGTGCGGCTGGAGGCTAGAGCCTGTAGGCGTATGCTTTATCTGTGCTGGGTATCATATTATGGGGGGACCCTACATCAATTGGGTCTGTGATTGTAAATGTCAGATCCGGTCACTCAGTGTGGGGGGGCATCTGACTGCAACCAATCACAGACGCTGGTGGGCGGGGGAAGCAGTGCATATGCAATGAAGGTAATGAGCGGCCCTGCAAGTGCATGAGAGGCTGCAGGAGCAGTTACAGCCGCATAGGTAACTCAGCAAGTACAGCATGCTCGCTTTATTATTTTTTCCTTATTTTTACTTATTTCGAGTGCCTGATCCCAATTCCCTGGGAATTCCAGCCCCAGCACTAGCGTGCCTTTGAATCCGTGGGGGTTGGACTTTACAGTCTGGTCTGCCCATCATTTTTCACCCTTTACATAAATAAAAGCATCGTCAAAAACACAGGGCAAAACCCTTGGTAAACACATGTGTTTGGATGTGTTTTTGTGACCACAGGCTGCGTTTTCTTCGGACCACAAGGTTCAGTTTTGTGGGTCACCACAAAGACGCAGCATGCGGATGTAGCCTTACAGCCTTCTCTGTATGGTTTGGCTTTTGGCTCTATACAGTATATGTATTAAAGACTGAGATTAACCCTTTATAAGCAGCAGTGTTTTTTTTGTAGATTAACCCCTTAGAAACAGCCATGTTCTCCTATAGATTAAGCATCTGTATCCTCCAGCTGGGCTGCACAATAAACAAGGACATCTTATTACAAGACTGATAAATAATAAGTTTAGGCTTTCGATTGAAAAGAACATTTTTGGCCAATTTCACGGATTCATGCCTAATTGGGATGCATTGATGAATGATTCACCATGTTTCTAGGCTAAATTTATAAGAAATATATGTTAATTGATTCTATATTTAATGGACCAGTGTGACTTGACAATATAGCAGAATAGGCAAATTAATGATTCCACCCTGACTGTGTACAAGGACCATCATGTGCACATCACTCCACTTAGCCCTTTTATATACTAACTGATCAAGCAGCATGATCTTCAACCCCCTCTAAAGCCCCATTATACAGTACATCATTACACTTAAGCTGGGTTCACACTAAGCGACAGCGACAACGACGTCGCTGTTAAGTCACCATTTTCGGTGACGTAACAGCGACCTTGTAAGTCGCTGTTATGATCGCTGCTTAGCTGTCAAACACAGCAGAAGCAGCGATCATAACGTCGCTGTGCTACATGTGCAGAGAGCAGGGAGCCGCGCTTAGCGCTGGCTCCTTGCTCTCCTAGGTACAGTACACATCGGGTTAATTAACCCGATGTGTGCTGCAGCTACATGTCACAGTGCAGAGAGCAGGGAGCCGCGCACACTGCTTAGCGCTGGCTCCTTGCTCTCCTTGCTACAGTATACATCGGGTTAATTACCCGATGTGTACTGCAGCCACATGTGCACAGAGCAGGAGCCGGCACTGGCAGCAAGAGCGGAGGCTGGTAACTAAGGTAAATATCGGGTAACCAGGGAAAGGTCTTCCCTTGGTTACCCGATGTTTACGCTGGTTACAGCTTACCGCAGCTGCCAGACGCCGGCTCCTGCTCCCTGCTCGCTTCATTTCGTCGCTCTCTCGCTGTCACACACAGCGATGTGTGTGTCACAGCGGGAGAGTGACGACCAAAAAATGAAGCTGGACATTCAGCAACGACCTGCGACCTCACAGCAGGGGCCAGCTCGTTGCTGGATGTCACACACAGCGACAGCGACGGGACGTCGCTGCAACGTCACAGAAAATGGTGACGTAGCAGCGACGTCGTTGTCGCTGTGTGTGACACCAGCTTTAGTCCACATATATTTAGCTTCATCCTGTAGTGCATTAGTCCTCACAGCCCCTCTATATACAGCTCCATCCTCCAGTACATCACTCTTGTCCTCCTCTCAACCCCTGTATATACAGTCCCATCCTGTAGTATGCAGCTCGTCTCAGTGTTCTATATATATAGCACACTCCTGCAATACATTACTGCTCTCAACCCCTGTATTTAAAGACACATCCTGCAGTATATTGGTCCTTAGCCTTTCTAGATACAGCTCCATCATGCACTCCATTCTATAAATCCTCTAAGTCTTGTGCTTTGCTTATCTCCAGTAGAGAGCAGGAGATGTATCTTCAACAGTATACAGATCATGATGCCGCTACAGATTGAAAAGCTACAAAAAGGCGTCCATTTATCATACCAATGCTGCATAAAACTAGAGCAGTCCACCCCCTGCCTCACATACAGTTGGTACATTCCAGAGAAGAAGAATATCTAGACCTTGCACTCTGGTAAAGTAAAATTAAACCCTGCGCCCCTGTAATATATGAGGGAAAAAAAAAAAAAAATCAACAGATTTGCTATTGATATGCATTTCAGAAAAGTCTTATTTCACATTGTATCACATTGTATCACTTCCTGTGTTTTTCTCAAAATCGATATATCCCCCTTTAAGGGGCTAAAGCCAAAATAGATTTACTGTAATGGATGTTTGGATGGGATTGCAGAAGGAATTGTAAATGCACCCGACATTCTTCCGTTTACAATAAGCAGTTTTTATATAGCCGTCTGTGGTGGAAGAGTCAAACACTTACTTCTTGAACCATTCCCTGAAGCGCTCCTCTGTGCCAGGCAGGTTGGAGTGAGGATTGAGGACATAAAACGTTTTCTTAGGATCAACCCCATGAACCAGGGCGCTCTGAGGCTGGTGCTGCAGGAAGAACAAAGATGGCTAAACAGAAGCAAAAGGCGCCGGAGCAAAACCCAGAAGACCACCACGCCAACTTCTACTTTATAGGAGCCACAAATATGCTTTAGCAATAAAATGAAGCGTGGATGAAGGCAGACGGGGCCGGATGAGGACTTGGTGTTCTCAAAGTGCTGCCAATGTGTGCGACACCAGGGGCCACCGCCAGCTTTAAATCCTCATCAAACTAAACAAGAGAGAACAGCAGCAATGTACCTTTCTTAGCAGACCATAGTTCAGCAGAAAATGCAGGGATGGGAGGCGAGTCACGGATCTGGTCAGCAGGCAAGGCATGCTCTCCCAAGGTAACTTCTGGAGGTGCTGTTGGTGGGATAACACAAGGTTAGTGGAAGCTCCGCGATCATATACTACGGTAACTCATGTGGCGGCCACTAGAGGGAGCCTAGCTCATTCACTTCCTTGCTTGAACAGTTTGCAATACACTCCTTTGCACCCACTAGTGGTGGCCGCATGTAAGCGGAGAGTTATTATTTAAAGGGGGATGTCCAGTGAAAACTAAAGTTGTGCTTACTTACCAATGGCAAGGATCCAAGTGTTTCAGAATAGAACATTTCAGAATTGGGAATTTTTCCCCCAATTCCAAAATAGAACATCAGGTTGAAATAAATATCGTCGCTCCATTCATTCTCTATGGGACTGCTGGAGGAAACCAGAGCGCAGCAGCTCCATAACAATGAAGCAGTGGTCAAAAGATGCATGAGTGCCGAATTCTAACGGGTATAAACAGTCCCTCATTCTGCCAATAGGTGCAGGCTCCAGTGGTTGGATCCATGATGATCAATAACCCATTTTACGGTTATAAGGGGCGGCACGGTGGCTCAGTGGTTAGCACTGCAGTCTTGCAGCGCTGGGGTCCTGGGTTCAATTCCCACCAAGGACAACATCTGCAAGGAGTTTGTATGTTCTCCCCGTGTTTGTGTGGGTTTCCTCCCATACTCCAAAGACATACAGATGGAGAATTTAGATAGTGAGCCCCAATGGGGACAGTGTTGCCAATGTATGTAAAGTGCTGTGGAATTAATAGCACTATATAAATGAATAAATTATTATTAATTATTATTATTAGATTTAGGGAGAGGTGATAAATGGGTTGTTAACTAAACTAGTTAAAGCGAATCTGTCACCAGGTTTTAGCCACCTAATCAGAGCAGCATAATATAGGGGCAGAGATCCTGATTCCAGCGATGTGTCACTTACTGGGCTGCTTAGTGTATTTTTGATAATCTACTGCTGATTAAACAGTGATTTTATCATTTGAGGACTACTTGGTGTGCTGCAGGTAGTCCAGCATATTCATGAGCTCTGTATAACTGCTGATCTGCAGCAGAGAAAACACTGATTTTTATCAAAATGACAGCAAACAGCTCAGTAAGTAAGTGACACATCGCTGGAATCCGGGTCTCTGTCTCTACATTATGCTGATCTCAGATGGAGGAGCAAAAACCTGGTGACAGATTCCCTTTAACTTTGTACAGGGTATTTATTTTTTTTCTTTTATCAAATACATAACTTTAAAAGACAACCATGAGTTTGGAAGTGGTGGCTGCTTCTAGACACTTGGGCTGGTTCCACATCAGTGATATGAATTCTGTTCTATACTGGGGGAAAAAAAAAAAAACTGAAACGCATGCCGAGGACAGATGTGTCATGACAGACACCATTGAAGTCAGAAGGACACAGATTTCAGTCTATTTTCCTTTATTTAACTAGAAAAAAAAACCCACAAAAAAAAAAACAACCAGTGCATCATGGTGCGCCAAGCAAAAGACACTGCTAACCCATGTGACCCAAGTCCTAGATGGCTCCACAGTGAAAGGGAGCCTATCCTAAAAATTATTCTACTGAAAAAATTATAGGACATCTGCAAATAAAATGTTGCGGCTCACCTTATCCAATATGAGAACCAGATGGCCTTCAGTAGGTTCCGTTTTGGACTTCAGCCTATCCACAGCTTTCTGCAGAAGCTCCTCCGCCTGTTCAGTGTTTGAGGTACAAAATCCCTGGACCAAGGAACGGATGTGCTCTGGGGTTAAGTGGTGGCCACCTCCTAGGATGACCTGCAAATAAAAAGAAAAAAAAAAAAAAAAAAGTATCAATTGCACATCAACAGTGTGTCCTTTATAAGAGTAAGGCTTAACACTAGAAGTCCCAGAGAGGGGTCATTTAACATTTCTACCATTGGAACCCTATGGAGCTCGAAATTCCTGGGACTTCTAGTGTTAATCAGTGTGTGAATGACCGCATATACAATCTAATACACTTGGTCAGGTGCACACCAATGTTTGCCGTTACATTCAGTGGCGTCGCACTTCTACAGAGATACACCAGCTCTCCGCAGGGGAGTGGACAATCTGAGCGGCACCGCCTAGGATGGGCCACTTACGGCTGATATATTTAGCTCACAGAACATTGCATAGTCAGGAGACCATTATATGAATGTTTTTTTTTTTCAAATTCTTTTATTTATAAATGTAATCCTTTAACAGTACACGTAACAGTTCTTAAGATCAAATGGACCTTTGTAAGATACATTCAACACACCAAAAAATAGGACATAAAGCACACTTTACATTTTTACATTGTGACAGAAAATGTCCCCGCAAATGCCCCCTTTCAGGTGTATAGACATTCAAGGTTCCATCTAGCTTTTTCAAAGAATAAATTCACATTTAACAGGTAACATACGTAACTCACCAAGAATAGTAAGAAGCGAAAGAGGAAAAGACCAGAAAGAAAGCAAGAGAAATAAAACAGAGAATAGAAAAGAGTGAGAAACTGGGGAAAAGGAGGAGGGTGGTGGGGGGGGAGGGCTGGGAGGTGGAGGGGCCAGGTGGGGGTAAGAAGGGGTGGTGGGGGCTGGGAGGTGAAGGGGCCAGGTGAGGGTAAGAAGGGGTGGTGGGGGGGCTGGGAGGTGGAGGGGCCAGGTGAGGGTAACAAGGGGTGGGGGGGGTCTGGGGATCCGCTTATGTACTACCTTCTGTGGTTCCCTCAGCCGCCTCAAACACTGCCCACCAGAGCACCATAGTCCTCCGAGTGCTGGAAGTCCATCCACTCCCTCCACGTGGCCCAAAATTTCTCATATGAGTTGTGTAATGATGAAGTTAGATCCTCCATATACATGAGGTCATTGACCTTATTGATCCATTGAACCAGCGAGGGGGGTGCCGTGCTCCTCCATCTCTCTGGGATGCACACTCTCGCCGCCATGATGAGGAATTTCCTCAGAGATTTTTTGTATATTTTTTCAGAAGTCCCGCAGTGATGTAACAGGGCGGCAGCAGGTCCCAATTCCTCCTCTCCACCCGACACCCGTGAAATGATATCAGACACTCCCCTCCAGAAGGGCCGGATCGCCTCACATTCCCAGAACACGTGTAGAATGTTGCCCTCTGCTGTGCCACACCGCCAGCACATGGGATCAACCGTTGGGAACATCGCATGTAACCTCGAAGGTACTCTGTACCATCTGGTTAGCAGCTTGTAGCTAGCCTCTTGAAACCTGGAGCTGATGGAGGATGTGTGCGCCAATCTGAAGACCCTTTCCCACTGTGTTGGTGTCAGCTGGATTCCCAGATCCCGTTCCCACTGTGAAGCAAAAGGGGGGATTTGTTGGTCCGGGGGCGAAGATAAGAGCGAATATACTGCCGAAAGAGAATGCCGTATCGTGCCTGGTCCCATACATATTTGTTCAAACTGTGTCTTGGGTCGCTGAAAGAGGGATCTGGCTGGAAGGCTACTGAAAAAGTGTGCCAGTTGCAAGCATCTCCAATGACCAAGTGAGCTGGGATCCTGTTTAGCTGCCAATCCCTCTACCGACGGCCAGGTGTCCCGGTTTCCAAAGTCCTCTACCCGATCCACCCCGCCCCGAACCCAAGACTGAAAAACTGGATCCGCTCTGCCTGGCTCAAAGGCAGGATGGCTCAGGATTGGCGTCAAGCTCGATTGCCTGGGTAACATTTCTGATTGCACCTTCCCCGTATTACAGTATTTCACAGTTGACCCGATAGTTGGATGTGTTTTCAAGCTTGCAGGGACCTCCGAGAGCACCCATGGCAATTTGTTGAGGGGAATTGGGGAAAAGGACTGTTCAATTTGTATCCAAGCCTTTTGAGACCCGTTCCTGCACCAATCAATCATTCTAGTTAGATGACCTGCTAAATGATACCTTCTCATGTCTGGCAGCCCAATCCCCCCGCTACACTTGGTCCTGTGCAAAATAGCTCTTTTTATTCGTACCGATTTACCTCCCCAAATGAAGGAGGACTGAATGGACTCCAGAGATTTGAAAAATCCTGAGGGTATTTTGATTGGGAGCGCCTGCAGTAGATATAGAATTCTAGGTAAAATATTCATTTTGTAAATCTGGCTTCTGCCAAACCAAGAGAATAATGATTTCCCCCATCTGTCACAGTCTCGCCTAATGGAAGACAGCAGAGACGGGAAATTCTGAGAGTAGAGCAGACCGAGATCCCCAGTCAGCCGTATCCCCAGGTAATTTAGAGATTGGGATGCCCATCGGAAATTAAACGATCCCTTCAACTCTTCCACCTCTTTGGATGAGAGATTTATGTTAAGGGCCTCAGATTTCGTGAAATTTATCTTGAAATTTGATAAACTGGAGTATCTCCGGAATTCCCTCATTAAGTTGGGCAGGGAGATCTTGGGGGCTGAAACGAAAAACAGGAGATCGTCCGCATATGCAGCTACTTTGTGCGTAACATGGCCCACCCCAATACCCGCAATATCTGAGTTGGCTCGTACGTGTCTGAGGAAGGGTTCTAGCGTCAAGATGAAGATTAAGGGAGACAGCGGACATCCCTGACGGGTGCCATTAGATATTTTAAATGGGTCCGACAGAATCCCATTCACTCGGACTCTCGCCGAGGGTACCGAGTATAAAGACATGATCCAACCCATCATTCCACTTCCGAACCCCAGACACCCGAGCGTGGCTTCCATAAAGGTCCAATCCACTCTATCAAAAGCCTTTTCGGCATCAGTTGACAGCAGGATAGAGGGTAGACCCCCACTTTTAGCTTTATATATCAAATTAATGGCCTTAACTGTGTTATCACGTGCCTCACGACCCGCCATAAACCCTGCCTGATCTGGGTGGATTATTTGAGAGATCAGAGGTGCCAGCCTGCTTGCAAGGATTTTAGCAAATAATTTTGTATCCACATTCAACAGGGATATCGGGCGATAGCTAGCACATTGTGTTGGGTCTTTCCCCATCTTAGGTATTACCGTGATGTGTGCTCTCAATGAATCTGCATTGGGAGTTGAGCCCTCTGAAGCCCTAGAATTAAAGGCTGACAGGAGGTGTGGGGATATAATCTCCTTAAGTTTTTTGTAGTATACGAGGGGGAGTCCATCAGGCCCAGGTGCCTTTCCCGATTTGGATGACCCTATTGCGTCCACCAGCTCTTGATTTGAAATTGGAGTTTCCAATGCGGCTATTTCGGAGTCTGTCAACCGCGGCATTTTTGCTTCTCTGATGTACTCTGAAATTTTACTTTTAATAGATGATTTTGACAAAGTGGGGTCATGTGTCTCTAAATTATATAGGGATGCATAGAATTTTTGGAACGTCTCCGCAATTTCTGCCGAAGAATGTAATATTGATCCCTGAGGGTGTGTAGGGGAAATTTTTGATATAAAGGTTGTCGCCTGTTGTTGTCTGAGTGCTCTCGCTAATGTCTTGCTACACTTGTTCCCGTATTCATAAAAATGTCTACGGCATCTATTGAGGACCCCTTTTGCCTTGCTGTTGAGTAGTTTCCGTAGCTCATCCCGGACTTTGAATAAGGTTCCCCCCACCTCCGCCGAGGGCATCTGCTTATGTTGTGTCTCCAGATCTCTCAGCTGTGTTAGCAGTCTGTTGACCTCTAGTTCCCTTTCCCTCTTTCTTCTTGCCCCTTGCTGTATGAGAACCCCTCGAATAACACATTTGTGGGCCTCCCAGACCGTCGTTGGTGATGTATCCCCACCCGCGTTCAACGTAAAGTATTCAGTCAGGGAGTTCTGTACTGACTGAAGGCTTTCAGGGTCCTCCAGTAGGGAAGTGTTCAGTCTCCATTGCCACTGCTGTGGAAACGGAGACTGTAGCACCATAGACACAGTGCAAAGTGCATGGTCAGAGAATGTTATGCTATCTATCTGGGCTTTGGAGATCCTTTCGAGGTCTTTATGTTTTACAAAAAAGTAGTCCAATCTGGAGTATACCCCATGTGCATTTGAATAGAAAGAGTAGTCCCTGTCAGACGGATGTAACAATCTCCATGTGTCCACGAGCTGCTGCTCGTGTAATAAGTACCGCAGCCTGCGGAGGGCTGATGTAGGATGTGCAGAGGCCCCCGAGGAGGTGTCCTGAGCTGGGTTTAGAGCGATATTGAAATCCCCCCCCATAATGAGTGTCCCCTCCACGAAATCCTCCATAGTTTCAACAAATCCAGCCAGGGTATCAATTTGCCCCACATTGGGGAGGTATATAGAAGCTAATGTGTAAATATGCGTAGCGATCCTGCCCTTCACCAACAATAGCCGTCCCCTGTCATCACTGCGAGAGTCCATGAATTCCCAAGGGATGGAGCGCGAGACAAGAATACTAGTACCTCGGGACTTCGGATCCGGCGAGAAGCTATGATACGCCTCAGGGAACCAGCGTGATGTCAATTTAAACGGTTTATGTTTGCACAGATGCGTTTCTTGCAAGAAAGCAATTTGGACCCCCATTTTTTTTAACGTATTTGCCAGGATAGACCTCTTACCCGGGCTATGTAAACCTTTCACATTCAATGTCCCACATTTCACCTCAGAGTTCCCTGGTTTATGCATGTTGGGTCAGAAACAGTGTTGAACCCCCTACAAAACACTGACCGGATACGGGAAAGTGGGGTAAGGATCGGGTGGGGAGGGGATCAAGAATCAGGTAGAAAAAAGAACTAGCAGCAGAGAAGAAAGAGCAGAGAGAGAGAAAGAAAAAAAAAAAAAAAAAAAAGCGATAAGTATTAGCAGACAGAAAATATGAACAGTAACAGCTGGCCTAAAGGAATGGCCAGTAAGTTTCACACAATAAAACTATGCAGTCTCTGAAGAACTTAGAGACCTGGTGCTCTCCAGCTGGGAGAACCACCCTTGGGGTGCGTGGAAGACCAAGGGCAAAAGCTAAACAAGCTCGAGGCAGAAATGACAATATTATAGTAAACTGAAAACCCACGTCTCACCCCCCCGTTACACGACAGGGCAGTGAGAGGCACATTTCTTAGAAGAACAACACGTTTATCAGACTATCCATCAACATTATCAATTGAGGGGTCCATGTGAGACCCCCTTAGGGGGAGAGAGAGACAGAGAGGGGGTGTGAAAGGGAGAGCGAAAGAGATAGAAAAGGGGAAGAAAGGGGAGAAAAAGATAAAGAAGAGAGAGAGTGGAGGAAGAGAGAAAAAGGGGCGAAAGAAAAATGACGGAGCAGAGAGAGAGAGAAGAAAGAGAGAAAGGGACGAGAGAGAAAAGGAGGAGCAAGAAGAGAGGAGAAAGAGAGGGAAGAGAGAGAGAGAGAAGAGGGAGAGAAAGAGAGAAAAGGGAGGAACACAAACTGATAAAAGAGAGCATAGAGGGGAAATAATAATCTCTCCACCTCTCTCCCTGCCACCCAAGAAAAGAGAGACAAATACATTTCAAGTAGCAATTAACCCAATATTTAAGTTCGCGTCCGGCCTATAAGGGGCCATCCTCCCACATCTCCCGCTCCCCCCACCACAAGATAGAAAACTGCAATCAGACCCAAGTCTTCAATCTGGCTCCTCCTGGGAAGATTCTCTGGCCGGCTTGGGATCCTTGGAACTCTTCTGAGGTCTTGCACGGCGGCGTCCACCTTCTCTTCTTCTTTGGGGTAACCCGGCGGGTCTGTCCATATGTAGCCAGTTAGGGATCTCTACTGCCGGTGTATCAAGAAATTGGAAGAGACCCTCCACCTCCTCCGGCCGCTTCAGCAGATATTGGTCTCCATTGTGGCGTACTATTAGGTGAAATGGATGTCCCCATCTGTAAGATGCTCCTTTCTCTTTAATTTTTTGTAGAATAGGGAGGAGCTGACGCCTCATATACAGGGTTCTGGCTGATATGTCAGGAAAAAGCTTGATTTCAGACCCTTTGTAAGAGACGGTTCCATGGACCCATGCCTTCCTCAGTATGGCTTCTTTATCCGTGTAGTAATGCAGTCTGCACAGAACATCTCTCGGCTGTGCTGTGTCACCCGGCCCCTGGCGGAACACTCTGTGGACTCTGTCGATCACATACCGTATTTTTCGCTTTATAAGACGCACCGGAATATAAGACGCACCCCAAACTTAGACATAAAAAAGGTAAAAAAAAGAAAAATGGGGCCCGTCTTATACTCCGGTGTTCTCTTACCGGAGGGGGGCAGCAGTGGTGGTGAAGCGGGGTCACAGGAGGCACAGGTTGTGCTGGCAGGCGCGGCAGGTCAGTGGCAGCGGGGTCCGTGGTTGCAGGTGCCGTGGTTGCAGGCGCGGTGGCGTCCGCGGTGGCAGGATCCGTGGGGTCCGTGGTGGCGGCAGCAGCCGTGGCGTGTGAGCCGTGCAGCAGGCCGGTGCAGTGAGTGTCCGCGGTCCCGGTTCAGTGGTGGCAGCGGCGGCGGCAACTGCTCAGTGGTGGCAGCGGCAGGGACTGCTCAGTGGTGGCAGCGGCAGGGACTGCTCAGTGGTGGCGTGTGTCCGCGGTCCCGGTTCAGTGGTGGCAGCGGCGGCGGCGGCTCAGTGGTGGGAGCGGCGGCAACTGCTCAGTGGTGGCAGCGGCAGGGACTGCTCAGTGGTGGCGTGTGTCCGCGGTCCCGGTTCAGTGGTGGCAGCGGCGGCTCAGTAGTGGGAGCGGCGGCGACGGCTCAGTGGTGGAGTGTGTCCGCGGTCCCGATTCAAGTAATGGCGCCCGGAGCGACGCATGCGCAGATGGAGCTCTCATCCAAGGGCTCCATCTGCGCACGCGCTGACTCCCGGAGCAGCGCGTGCGCAGATGGAGCTCTCATCCAAGAGCTCCACCGGCGCCATCATTTGAAAGTGGGACCGCGGACAACTGGTAAGCTGCACAGCCGCCCGCCCCGCATGCACAGAGTGGCAGCCAGCAGGCTGCCCGCCCACCCTGCGTACAAGCCGCCGGGTACCTGTGCTTGCGTGCGGTGGCAGCCGGGTACCCATGGCTGTGTGCGGGCGGCAGATGGGTGACTGTGTGAGGGCGGCAGCCGAGTACCTGCACGGGCACCCGACTGCCGCTCGCACACAGCACCCGGCTGCCGCCCGCACACAGCCATGGGTACCCGTCTGCCACCGCATGCAAGCACAGGTACCTGGCTGCCGACCCCACACAGCACCCGCTGCCGCCCGTACACAGCCACGGGTACCCGGCTGCCGCTGCATGCAAGTACAGGTACCCGGGCGCTTGCATGCAGCCACAGGCACCCGCCCGATCGCCTCAGACAGGACCCCCCCCCCCCCCGCTACCGCTTTATAAGACGCACCCCCCATTTTCCTCCCAAAATTTGGGGAGGAAAAGTGCGTCTTATAAAGCGAAAAATACGGTAAGTGGAGTCCTCTGCAGCTCCCATCACTTTGTTGAAAATTAAAGTTACAGACTTAAGGAGGGCAGCTGCTGCTATCTCTTCTGGGATGCCTTTTAAACGAATAGTATTTCGCCTCCCCCTGTTTTCTTGATCATCTAACAGGATGGCGACATTTTGCAGGTGTGTACTGGCTTTGGATAGAGTTTGCTCCAGTGTGTTAACTCTTTCAAATAGTGTAAACACATCATTCTCCACTGCAGTGGTGCGTGTATCCAGAGCATCAATGTCCCCTTTCACAATGGACAGAGCCCTCTCATGTGCCGCCTCCATTTTAGTAACTAGATTGTCCAGGTCATGTTTGGTGGGGAGAGCAGCCAGCAGCTGCAGGATGCGCTCTGTATCCACAGTGGAGCTTCCTGGGTTAACTCCTTGTGTGAGCTGACCTCCATTTTGGTTCCCCTGACTGTGTGGGGATTGACTGCTTTGGGAGCCTGACAACTCCTGACATGCCTGGGAGGCCCTGCATTCATTACCCCCATGCATATCTCCATCAGTGCCCATACTCCTGCTCTCTTCACCAGCCTGGCTCATCAAGCTCTGCTGTGGGGCCTGAACTCCACCGCCCCCCTCCTTCTGAGTATTCTGTGCAGCAGCCTCACCTCCTGTATACCCCTGCACCACTGGTCTCTGTGACGAAAGCAGAGATCTCGGTCCCAGCTGATCTCTGACGGTACCGCCCTGTACCTGCACGCCATGCATCGCCACCGCCACTTCTGTCCCGCTGCCACCACTGACGGCTGCTGTTGCTGCAGGCCCCTGCCTCATGGATGCAGGTGCCATTACTGGAGCAGGCCTGGAGACCGGAGAGAGCTTCCCCCCTTTGAACAGACGATCCACTGCTGCGCTGCTGCTTCTCAGGGCTGGTGGTCCGGTCTGTGGTGCTGTGCCTCTCTTCCCCGGCATGTTAGAGAGTGCCAGGTGGGTTTTGCTATGTTATTTGCCACCTCAGCTTGCAAGAGCTCCTACAGAGCACGTCTGCCTGCCATCAAGCTCAAGCCACGCCCCCCTTATATGAATGTTTCAGCAGAGAGGACTTTCCCATGTTAGGCTGCTTTCACACCTCCAGTTTAAGCAATGTGGCTAAATCCGGCTCTAAAACCTATACAACAGATGCGGCGAAAAAAAGAGTTTTGTTTACTTACCGTAAATTCTTTTTCTTATAGTTCCGTCTTGGGAGACCCAGACCTTGGGTGTTTAGCTTCTGCCTCCGGAGGACACACAAAGTACTACACCTAAAAGTGTAGCTCCTCCCTCTGAGCTTATACACCCCCTGGTGAGCCAGTCCCAGCCAGTTTAGTGCAAAAGCTGAAGGAGAATAGCCACCCACAAGTAGAACAGAGCAAGAGCCGGAACAACCGGAGACTCTGTCCACGACAACAGCCGGTGAAAACACGCGGAACAAGGAAATTGCCAACAGGCAACAGGGAGGGTGCTGGGTCTCCAAAGACGGAACTATAAGAAAAAGAATTTACGGTAAGTAAACAAAATTCTCTTTTTCTTTATCGTTCCTTTGGGAGACCCAGACCTTGGGACGTTCCAAAGCAGTCCCTGGGTGGGAATAAACAGAAGAAGGGAATTTTGTTACTTACCGTAAATTCCTTTTCTTCTAGCTCTTATTGGGAGACCCAGACGATTGGGGTATAGCTACTGCCCTCTGGAGGCCACACAAAGCACTACATTAAAAGTGCAAGGCCCCTCCCCCTCTGGCTATACCCCCCCCGTGGTATCACGGGTTCTCCAGTTTTAGTGCCAAAGCAAGAAGGAGGAAGCCAATAACTGGTTTAAACAAATTAACTCCGAATAACATCGGAGAACTGAAAAACCGTTCAACATGAACAACATGTGTACCCGCAAACAACAAAAAAACATCCCGAAGGACAACAGGGCGGGTGCTGGGTCTCCCAATAAGAGCTAGAAGAAAAGGAATTTACGGTAAGTAACAAAATTCCCTTCTTCTTCAGCGCTCTATTGGGAGACCCAGACGATTGGGACGTCCAAAAGCTGTCCCTGGGTGGGTAAATAAATACCTCATGTTAGAGCTGCAAAACAGCCCTCCCCTACGGGGAGGCAACTGCCGCCTGCAGGACTCTTCTACCTAGGCTGGCGTCCGCCGAAGCATAGGTATGCACCTGATAATGCTTGGTGAAAGTGTGCAGACTGGACCAGGTAGCCGCCTGGCACACCTGTTGAGCCGAAGCCTGGTGACGTAATGCCCAGGACGCACCCACGGCTCTGGTTGAGTGGGCTTTTAGCCCTGAAGGAACCGGAAGCCCCGCAGAACGGTAGGCTTCCAGAATTGGTTCTTTGATCCATCGAGCCAGGGTGGCTTTAGAAGCCTGCAACCCCTTGCGCGGACCAGCGACAAGGACGAAAAGTGCATCGGCACGGCGTATGGGCGCCGTGCGGGAAATGTAGATTCTGAGTGCTCTCACCAGATCTAGCAAACGTAAGGCCTTTTCATA
Organism: Anomaloglossus baeobatrachus; assembly: GCF_048569485.1. Classification (NCBI taxonomy): domain Eukaryota; kingdom Metazoa; phylum Chordata; class Amphibia; order Anura; family Aromobatidae; genus Anomaloglossus; species Anomaloglossus baeobatrachus. The sequence continues at coordinate 690,431,930 of NC_134354.1, forward strand.
CCGGTGAACCGGATGAGGGCAAAAAGAAGGCAAGGAAATATCCTGATTAAGATGAAAAGAGGATACGACCTTAGGAAGAAACTCCGGAATGGGGCGCAGCACAACCTTGTCCTGGTGGAACACCAGGAAGGGAGCCTTAGATGACAGAGCTGCCAGCTCAGACACTCGCCGAAGCGATGTGATCGCAACAAGAAACGCCACTTTCTGCGACAGCCGAGAAAAGGAAACTTCCTTCAGAGGCTCGAAGGGCGGCTTCTGGAGAGCAACTAGTACCCTGTTCAGATCCCATGGATCTAACGGTCGCTTGTACGGGGGCACAATATGACAGACCCCCTGCAGGAACGTGCGCACCTTAGGAAGACGTGCTAGACGCTTCTGAAAAAACACGGATAGTGCCGAAACTTGCCCTTTAAGGGAGCTGAGCGACAAGCCCTTTTCTAACCCCGATTGCAGGAAGGAAAGAAACTTGGGCAATGCAAATGGCCAGGGAGACACTCCCTGAGCAGAGCACCAGGACAAGAAAATCTTCCACGTTCTGTGGTAGATCTTAGCCGAATTCGACTTTCTAGCTTGTCTCATTGTGGCAACGACTCCCTGAGATAATCCAGCAGATGCTAGGATCCAGGACTCAATGGCCACACAGTCAGGTTCAGGGCCGCAGAATTCTGATGGAAAAACGGCCCTTGGGACAGTAAGTCTGGTCGGTCTGGCAGTGACCACGGTCGACCGATCGTGAGATGCCACAGATCCGGATACCACGACCTCCTCGGCCAGTCTGGAGCGACGAGTATGACGCGGCTGCACTCGGATCTGATCTTGCGTAGCACTCTGGGCAAGAGCGCCAGAGGCGGAAACACGTATGGGAGCTGAAACTGCGACCAATCTTGAACCAAGGCGTCTGCCGCCAGAGCTCTTTGATCGCGCGACCTCGCCATGAATGCCGGGACCTTGTTGTTGTGCCGGGATGCCATTAGGTCGACGTCCGGCACCCCCCAGCGGCGACAGATTTCCTGAAACACGTCCGGGTGAAGGGACCATTCCCCTGCGTCCATGCCCTGGCGACTGAGGAAGTCTGCTTCCCAGTTTTCTACGCCTGGGATGTGAACCGCGGATATGGTGGATGCTCTGTCCTCCACCCACATTAGAATGCGCCTGACTTCTTGGAAGGCTTGCCGACTGCGCGTCCCTCCTTGGTGGTTGATGTATGCCACCGCTGTGGAGTTGTCCGATTGGATTCGGATCTGCTTTCCTTCCAGCCACTGTTGGAAGGCCAGTAGAGCAAGATACACTGCTCTGATCTCCAGAACATTGATCTGAAGGGTGGACTCCTGCGGAGTCCACGTCCCCTGAGCCCTGTGGTGGAGAAATACTGCTCCCCACCCTGACAGACTCGCATCTGTCGTGACTACTGCCCAGGATGGGGGCAGGAAGGATCTTCCCTGAGACAATGAGGTGGGAAGGAGCCACCATTGTAGAGAGTCTTTGGCCGTCTGGGAAAGCGAGACTTTCCTGTCCAGGGACGTTGACTTCCCGTCCCATTGGCGGAGAATGTCCCATTGAAGTGGACGCAGATGAAACTGCGCAAAGGGAACTGCTTCCATGGCTGCCACCATCTTCCCTAGGAAATGCATGAGGCGCCGCAAGGGATGCAACTGGCCCTGCAGAAGAGATTGCACCCCTGTCTGTAGTGACCGCTGCTTGTCCAGCGGAAGCTTCACTATCGCTGCTAGAGTATGAAACTCCATGCCAAGATACGTTAGTGACTGAGTCGGTGATAGGATCGACTTTGGAAAGTTGATGATCCATCCGAAAGACTGTAGAGTCTCCAGCGTAGCATTCAGGCTGTGCTGACATGCCTCCTGAGAGGGAGCTTTGACCAATAAGTCGTCTAGGTAAGGGATCACCGAGTGTCCCTGAGAGTGCAAGACTGCTACCACCGCCGCCATGACCTTGGTGAAGACCCGTGGGGCTGTCGCCAGACCAAATGGAAGAGCTACGAACTGAAAATGGTCGTCTCCTATCACAAAACGTAGAAAACGTTGATGTTCTGTAGCAATTGGCACGTGGAGATAAGCATCTTTGATGTCTATTGAGGCAAGGAAGTCTCCTCTGGACATTGAGGCAATGACAGAGCGGAGGGTTTCCATCCGGAACCTCCTGGCGTGCACATGTTTGTTGAGCCGTTTTAGGTCCAGAACAGGACGGAACGAGCCGTCCTTTTTTGGAACCACAAAGAGATTGGAGTAAAACCCTTGCCCTTGTTCCTGAGGAGGGACTGGGATAACCACTCCTTCCGCTTTTAGGGAATCCACCGCCTGCAGCAGAGCATCTGCTCGGTCTGGGCGTGGGGAGGTTCTGAAGAACCGAGCTGGAGGACGAGAATTGAACTCGATTCTGTACCCGCGAGACAAAATGTCCGTCACCCACCGGTCTTTGACCTGTGACATCCAAATGCCGGAAAAGCGGGAGAGCCTGCCCCCGACCGGCGATGCGGAGGGGGGGGGCTGGAAGTCATGAGGTAGCCGCTTTGGAAGCGGTACCTCCATTTGCTTTCTTGGGGCGTGTGTGAGTCCGCCACGAATCTGAGTTTCTTTGCGTCCTCTGAGTCCCTTTGGACGAGGTAAATGGTGTCTTGCCCGAACCTCGAAAGGACTGAAACCTCTGCTGCCACTTTTTCTGCTGAGGTTTGGATGTTCTGGGTTGTGGTAAAGAGGAGTCTTTACCCTTGGACTGCTTAATGATGTCAGCCAATGGCTCGCCAAACAGTCTATCTCTAGACAAAGGCAAACTGGTTAAACATTTTTTGGAACCAGCATCTGCTTTCCAGTCCTTTAACCACAAGGCTCTGCGCAAAACTACCGAATTGGCGGACGCCATTGAGGTGCGACTGGTAGATTCTAGGACCGCATTGATAGCGTAAGACGCAAACGCCGACATCTGCGTGGTAAGGTGCGCCACTTGCGGCACTGCTGGATGCATGATAGCATCCACTTTTGCTAAGCCAGCTGAAATAGCCTGGAGTGCCCATACGGCTGCGAATGCCGGAGCAAACGACGCGCCGATAGCTTCATAGACAGATTTTAACCAAAGGTCCATCTGTCTGTCATTGGCATCTTTAAGTGAAGCGCCATCCTCCACTGCAACTATGGATCTAGCTGCAAGTTTGGAAATCGGGGGGTCTACCTTTGGACACTGTGTCCAGCGCTTGACCACCTCAGGGGGGAAAGGGAAACGCGTATCTTTAGATCGTTTAGAGAAACGCCTTTCTGGGTGAGCGTCGTGCTTCTGGATTGATTCTCTGAAGTCAGAGTGATCTAACAAAGCACTCAATTTACGCTTGGGATAAAGGAAACGAAACTTTTCCTGCTCCGCAGCCGCCTCTTCTGCTGAAGGGGCTGGGGGAGAAATATCCAACAGCCTATTGATGGCTGAGATAAGGTCGTTTACCATGGCATCCCCATCCGGGGTATCCAGGTTGAGAGGGGTTCCAGGAGTGGATTCCTGATCACTCTCATCAGACACATCACAGGGAGACTGATTGCGCTGAGACCCTGAGCAGTGTGAAGACGTCGAGGGTCTTTCCCAGCGAGCTCGCTTAGGGTGGCTGGGGCCATCATCTGAGTCATAATCCTCGGCCTGTGAAGCCGGGGACCCCCCTGTGGGCTGGATACATTCCAAGTAAGGGGGACCTGAGGACAGAGGCCTCGCCGTGCCCAGGGACTGAGTCCCATGCATAGATTGCAAGGTTTCAAGGATTTTTGCCATAGAGACAGACATATTATAAGCAAAAACTGCAAAGTCTGTCCCTGTCACCGGGGCAGAACTTACAGGCGTCTCAGCCTGGGTCACTACCTCTCCCGACTCCGGCTGGCGAAGCAGCACCGGGTCGGAGCATTGCACACAATGGGGGTCATCGGAGCCTGCTGGTAGATTAGCCCCACATGCAGCACACGCAGTATACACAGCCCTTTTTGCCTTGGCCGCCTTGCGTTTTGAGGATGACATGTTGCTGCTTCCACAGAGCGATCTGGGATATGCAGCCAGAAGCGACCTCACAGTGCAAGAAATACAATATCTATATATCTGTACCCAGTACACTAATACACAGTGAGGCACTAGAGGGACCAGCACAGAAAAATCGCTTACCGCCCGCTTAAAAGCGGGTGTGTGGTCGCCAGATAGCCCCTAGTCCAGGTCTCCCAGAGCCTTGCGTCCTTCCTCCAGCCAGGCATGCATGTAATGGCTGCCGGCGTCTCGAGAGAGGAAGGGGGGCGGGCCCTGGGCGTTCCTGGCCAAGAGCGGGAAGCCTGCTTCCCTCTGTGCCAAGTGAGAGGGCTGGAGCATGTAAAACAGGCTCCAGCCCTCGTCGCTGCTAGCGAACAGCGTCTCTCCCCTACCCTGAATGACAGGGTGGGGGCGGGAATGAAACGGAGCTGCCGGCGTCCTAGGCCCAAAAAGCCGGGGACTAAATTTATAACCGCCGCCGCCGTAAAAGCGCGGACGGCGGATCCCCGGCGCACCACAAGTCACAGCAGCGCCGCCCGGTCCAGAGGGGGTCGGCGCTGCGTTCCCAAACACAAACAATCCCCCAGTAATCTGTAGGGACACCAACTCCACGTTGCGGTCCCCGGCGCACTACAACACCCAGCCAGCCCGGAGTGTGTCTGTGCCTGCCGGGGACACAGAGTACCTGTATGATGCAGGGCCTGTCCCTGATCGTACTCCTGCTCCGTCTCCAACAGGTTCTAATGGGTCTGTGGATGGAGCCCGGCATCAGAGCTGAGAGGCCGGCAGGATCCCACTTCCACAGAGCCCTACCAGGGGATGTGGAAGGAAAGCAGCATGTGGGGCTCCAGCCCCTGTACCAGCAATAGGTACCTCAACCTTACAACACCATCCAGGGGTGAGAAGGGAGCATGCTGGGGACACTATATGTGTCCTCTTTTCTTCCATCCGAAATAGTCAGCAGCTACTGCTGACTAAAATCTGTGGAGCTATGCATGGATGTCTGACCTCCTTCGCACACAAAGCTAAAACTGGAGAACCCGTGATACCACGGGGGGGGTATAGCCAGAGGGGGAGGGGCCTTGCACTTTTAATGTAGTGCTTTGTGTGGCCTCCAGAGGGCAGTAGCTATACCCCAATCGTCTGGGTCTCCCAATAGAGCGCTGAAGAAAAACTAAGAAGTAGGCAAAACCTAACTTCACAAATGGGCGACCGCCGCCTGAAGGATGAGTCTGCCCAAGCTTGCATCTGCCGAAGCATGAGCATGCCCTTGGTAGTGCTTCGAGAAGGTATGCAGGCTAGCCCAAGTGGCAGCCTGACAGACTTGTTGAGCCGTAGCCTGGTGCCTAAAAGCCCAAGAGGCACCGACAGCTCTGGTCGAGTGCGCTTTGATCCCCGGCGGGGGAGTCGCCTGCGTTCTCTGGTAGGCGCCCGAAATGGTCGACCTAATCCAACGGGCTAAGGTCGGCTTAGAAGCAGGGAGGCCCTTGCGCCGACCTGTGGTTAGCACAAAAAGAGAGGTGCACCGCCTAAGCGCAGCGATGCGAGACACATAGATCCGGAGAGCACGCACCAGATCTAGAGTATGTAGAGCTTTTTCAAAGCGATGAACAGGGGCTGGACAGAAGGAAGGTAAGGTAATGTCCTGGTTAAGGTGGAAGGGAGAGACCACCTTAGGAAGAAAGTCCGGAGTCGGACGGAGAACCACCTTGTCTTGATAAAAGACTAAAAAAGGTGACTCCGAGGAGAGCGCAGCCAAATCAGAGACTCTCCTGAGAGAAGTTATGGCAACCAGAAAGGCAACTTTCTGTGAAAGACGATACAAAGAAACCTCCGTAAGAGGCTCAAAGGCGGGTTTCTGCAAGACTCTGAGAACCAAGTTAAGGTCCCAGGGGTCCAAGGGCCGCCGGTAAGGTGGAATGATGTGAGACGCGCCCTGCATGAAGGTGCGGACCTGAGCCAGCCGAGCGAGACGCCGCTGGAACAGAACTGACAGAGCCGAAACTTGTCCCTTGAGAGAGTTGAGGGACAGTCCTAGCTGCAGACCGGACTGTAGAAAAGACAGAAGAGTCGGTAAAGAGAATGGCCAAGGAGGATGGCCGGTAGAGCGACACCAGGACAGGAAAATTTTCCAAGTCCTGTGATAGATCTTGGCGGAGGAAGACTTGCGCGCCCGAGTCATAGTGGAGATGACTTCAGGGGGGATACCAGAAGCCGTCAAAATCCAGGACTCAAGAGCCATGCTGTCAATTTGAGGGCCGCAGAATTCGGGCGGAAAAACGGACCTTGCGAGAGTAGATCTGGACGGTCCGGGAGATGCCACGGCATCTCTACGGACAGTTGGAGCAGATCCGGATACCAAGCTCGCCTGGGCCAGTCCGGAGCAATGAGGATGACTCGACGACCCTCCATTCTGATCTTGCGCAGGACTCTGGGCAAGAGAGCTAGAGGGGGAAAACACGTAGGACAGACGAAACTGGGACCAGTCCTGAACCAGAGCGTCCGCGGCGAAGGCCTGAGGATCGTGGGAGCGAGCCACGTAAACAGGAACTTTGTTGTTGTGACGGGATGCCATTAGGTCCACGTCCGGAGTGCCCCATTTGCGGCAGATCGACTGAAATACTGTCGGGTGCAGGGACCACTCGCCACTGTCCACGCTTTGACGGCTGAGATAATCTGCCTCCCAGTTGTCCACGCCTGGGATGTGGACTGCGGATATGGTGGACCTGGAGTCTTCCGCCCATTGAAGAATGCGTTGTACCTCCATCATTGCCAGGCGGCTGCGTGTCCCGCCTTCATGATTGATGTAGGCAACCGCTGTCGCGTTGTCTGACTGGACTCGAATGTGCCTGCCTGCCAGCAGGTGGTGAAATGCTAGGAGAGCTAGAAACACGGCTCTGGTTTCCAGCACATTGATTGAAAGGGCTGACTCGGACGGAGTCCAAGTGCCCTGTGCTCTGTGGTGGACACAAACCGCTCCCCAGCCGGATAGACTGGCATCCGTGGTGAGAATCACCCAGGACGGGGCCAGGAAGGAGCGCCCTTGGGACAGGGAGAGGGGCCGAAGCCACCACTGAAGAGAGCTCCTGGTCCGTGGCGACAGAGCCACTAACCTCTGTAAGAAGGAAGGCCGCTTGTCCCAACAGCGGAGAATGTCCAGCTGCAGGGGGCGCAGATGGAACTGGGCAAAGGGAACAGCCTCCATGGACGCCACCATTTGACCCAGCACCTGCATCAGACGCCTGAGGGTATAACGGCGGGGCCTCAGCAGAGCGCACCGCCAACTGGAGTGACTGCTGTTTGATTAAGGGCAACTTCACTAGTGCCGGCAAAGTCTCGAACTGCATCCCTAGGTACGTGAGACTCTGGGTCGGAGTCAGAGTGGATTTGGGAAGATTGACAAGCCACCCGAATTGGGCTAGAGTGGAGAGAGTGAGCGAGACACTCCGCTGACAGTCTGCGCTGGATGGAGCCTTGACTAGAAGGTCGTCCAGGTAAGGGAACACTGCCAACCCCTGGAGGTGCAGAACCGCAATCACTGCTGCCATGACCTTGGTGAATACCCGAGGGGCCGTAGCTAACCCGAAGGGGAGAGCCACGAATTGGAAATGATCTTCTCCTATTGCAAAACGTAGCCAACGCTGGTGTGAAACTGCAATTGGCACATGTAGATAGGCATCTCTGATGTCGATGGACGCCAGGAAATCCCCTTGGGTCATTGAGGCAATGACTGATCGCAGAGACTCCATGCGAAAGTGCCGCACCCGAACATGCTTGTTGAGAAGCTTGAGATCCAGGATGGGCCGGAAGGTACCGTCCTTTTTGGGAACTAGGAAGAGGTTTGAGTAAAAACCTGTGAACCGTTCCCGGGCGGGAACTGGTACAATTACTCCGTTGGCCTGCAAGGCTGCCACGGCCTGTGAGAAGGCGGCGGCCTTGGAGCAGGGGGGAGTTGAGAGAAAAAAATCTGTTTGGCGGGCTGGAAGAGAATTCTATCCTGTAGCAGTGAGAGATGATATCTCTCACCCACTGATCGGAGACTTGTTGAAACCAAGCGTCGCCAAAGTGGGAGAGCCTGCCACCGACTAAGGACGTTGCTGGAACGGGCAGAGAGTCATGAGGAGGCTGCCTTAGTGGCAGAACATCCTGCGGTCGTCTGTGGACGCGCTTTTGGGCGCCAGTTGGATTTCTGGTCCTTAGCTGAGTTAGCGGACGAGGCGGAGGGCTTAGAGGACGACCAGTTGGAGGATCGAAAGGAACGAAACCTCGACTGATTCCTACCCTGGGCGGGTTTCCTGGTCTTTGTTTGTGGCATGGAAGTACTCTTCCCGCCAGTAGCTTCTTTAATAATTTCATCCAGCTGTTCACCGAACAGCCGGGAACCAGCAAAAGGGAGCAGTAGTATCTGCCTTCCACTCTCGAAGCCACAAGATCCTGCGGATAACGAGGGAATTAACCGAAGCCACCGCAGTGCGGTGAGAAGCCTCTAGCATGGCAGACATGGCATAAGATGAAAAAGCTGAAGCTTGAGAAGTTAAGGCAACCATCTCGGGCATAGATTCCCTGGTGAGGGAATGCATCTCCTCTAGAGAAGCAGAGATGGCTTTGAGAGCCCACACTGCTGCAAACGTTGGGGAAAACGCGGCCACCGCCGCTTCATACACGGATTTGGCCAGAAGGTCAATCTGACGGTCAGTGGAATCCTTAAGGGAAGTGCCATCAGCCACCGACACAACGGTCCGGGCTGAGAGCCTAGACACCGGAGGGTCTACCTTTGGGGAGTGAGCGCACTCCTTGACCACCTCAGGTGGAAAGGGAAAACTGTCATCAGAACCACGCTTTGGGAAGCGTCTGTCAGGACAGGCCCTGGGTTTGGTCACAGCGGTCTGAAAACTGGAGTGGTTAAAGAACACACTTTTTACTCTCTTAGGCGAGGTAAACTGGTGCTTTTCTGCCAGAGAGGGTTGCTCCTCTGATACTGGTGGATTGAGATCCAGTACAGAATTAATAGAAGCAATCAAGTCACTAAGATCTGAGTCACCCTCGGAAAGATCAATGGGGCACATGGAGTTAGCCTCCGAGCCCCCTGTAAAGGCATCCTCCTCATCTTGCGAGTCAGCTCTGGAATCAGAGCCGCGGGATGAGGAGGGAGAGGAAACACTGCGGCTCCTTTTAGGAGGACGGGGTCTGTGCCCTGATGATGAATCCTCTCTGAGCTCCGGTGGACGGAGGTCAGATGATAGGGATCCTAAAGGACCCTTAGCAAGAGCATTAGAGGCACCCTGTGAAGGGGGCTGATGCATATTCATCAAAGTCCTGGACAGAAGTCCCATGGACTCAGCAAAAGACTGGGAGATAGACCTAGAAAAGGATTCTACCCAAGCTGGGGGTTCAGCCACAGGTGCAGAAGCAGCCTGAGAGACCACTGGGGGTGAGACTCCAGGCTGTGGCACCTCCAAGTTAGAGCAGACATCACAATGTGGATAGGTGCTCGGTTCAGGTAGCAGAAGCATACATGCAGTGCATACAGTATAAAGCTTTGGAGCCTTGCTCCTCGTGTGAGACATGCTGCTGGAGTGGGAACAGCTTCTACAAAGAGAATGAACCCCAGGGAGTATATTCAGAAGTCCACAACCAGAGACCGGCTGTGGCTTACCAGACCGCTGCCCGGACCTCCAATGCACAGCACCTCAGCAGGGATGCAGAGTGCAGGATGGCCCAGCGCAGAGTGAACCCTGTCCAAGAAAATGGCCGCCGGAGCGAAGAGAGGGGGCGGGCCTGGGGCGTTCCCTGTAGGAAAGCGGGATCTGGAGGGCCATAGAGGCCTGCGGGGGGGGGGGGGGGGGGGTGAGTCACCACAAGCAGTGGGGAGTGTCCCTCCCCTGTGCAGGACGGCCGCCGAGAGGAGCCGTGCCTGTCCCTCTGCATGAGTGACATGCGAGGGAATGGCCGCCGGTAACAAACTAGGCCTCCGGCGAAGCCGGGGCCTAAATTTGAGCAGCGAGGCCGACGCGCAGGCACCATCGGCGCGGTTCTCGGGTGAAAGCCAGAGAACCCGCCGGAAATGCCAAAATAAATACAGCAAACACACTCTCCCCATACAATAAAGGACAGGGACCCCCAACATATGAACGTCTCAGGTACTTCGCTGCTGAGACGCAGGGCCAGGTCCCTGGGGATGAGTGCTCCGGTCCAGCAGAGTCCTAAAGGGCTGTGGACGGAGACCGGTGTCCAGCCAGGCATGGAGACCGCGCTGGTGGCTCCCACTTCAAGCCAGAGCCCAGGAGGGATGGTGAAGGAGCACGGCATGTAAGGCTCCAGCCTTGGAAATCAACCTTACAACACCACCGACACAGTGGGGTGAGAAGGGACATGCCGGGAGTCCAGACGTGGACCCGCACTTCTTCAATCTCTTTCCAAAAAGCAAAAAATCATATGAGAATGCATGTGTGGATGTATGCCTCCTGAACACAAAGCGATAAACTGGCTGGGACTGGCTCACCAGGGGGTGTATAAGCTCAGAGGGAGGAGCTACACTTTTAGGTGTAGTACTTTGTGTGTCCTCCGGAGGCAGAATCTAAACACCCAAGGTCTGGGTCTCCCAAAAGGAACGATAAAGAAAAATGCATTCTTTGCATAAGTTGTTCCATGTGGCCCGTTCGGTTTTTGCTGGTTGCAGCACGCTACTGAGCATTCGCAGTGCAAAACACCGCATGCGGCGGCCGGATGCGGTTTTTGCCGCATCCGGCAACCATAGGCATGCATTGGAAAAAGCGCCGCATCGGCCGAATGCGGCGCGATACAGTTTTTTTTTTTTTTGCCGGACAAAAAATCGTGCCAGTCAACGTTCCATCCGGCCGCCGCATGGGCTAAAAATGCCGCATCCGGCAAAAACCGGACCGAACGCAAGGCCATGCTGCACAATCCGGCACTAATTAAAGTCTATGCAGAAAAAACGCAACCGGCGGCAAAAAAAAAAAAAAAAAACTGTTGCGTTTTTTCTGCACAGAGCTGGATTGTGCCGCACAGCAAAAACCGGAGGCGTGAAAGCAGCCTAAAGGGTTTGCTGCCTCTGAATCTAAACAAGACTGTCTTCATTCACCGAAAGAAAACATCAAAATCACGAAGAATTCCTGCAAAGATGAAGATTAAACAGTTGTACAACTTTTCCTTTATACACCAATCTTGCTTCATATATAACCAGTAGAGGTGATTAACCCCATTCATCCCTGGGCAAATTGCCAGGTTTTTTTTCCACTCCCCTTCTTCCGAGAGCTGTCAATCTTGCCATATGAGGGCTTGTTTTTTGTGGGACAAGTTCTACCTTTAAATGAAACCATAAGTTTTACCTTATAGTGTACTGGAAAATGGCAAAAAAAATTCCAAGTGCAAAAAAAGTGCGATTGCATGATTGTTTTTGGGACAGCTTATTCACAGTGTTCACTGACACCAAACTTGTATAGGTTTACTTTTATCTAAGGCGTAAAAAAAAAAAAAATTAAATAAATAAATCAGAAATTTGTAAAAAGTTTTAGTGCCATATTCCACGATCCTTAGCGGTCTCATTTTTCGGGATCTATGGCTCAGTGACTGCTTATTTTTTGCGTCTTGAGCTGACGTTTTTAACGGTTCCACTTTTGCAGAGAAGCGCCAATTTGATCGCCTGTTGCATTTTGCGCAAAGTTTGCAGTGACCAAAAAACGTAATTTTGGCGTTTGGAATTTGCAGTTTACCGATCAGGTTAATTTTATATTTTGATAGATCGGACATTTCTGAACGCAGCGATACCAAATGTATATATATTTTATTAACCCTTTAATCTTCAATAGGGCGAATGGGGGAGTGATTTGAGCTTTATTTTTTTTTTTTTAAAACTTATTTTACTAGTCCTCCTAGGGGACTATAACGATCAGCAGTCTGATCGCTCATTGTTTCTTGTAGATCACCGCAGCATTGCTCTGATCTGCATAAAAGCAGCTCTCCTCTCACTTATGGCCCTCTGTCAGCTGTAAGAGAAACTGACTCACGATAGCTACAGGAGTCATCAAATGACCCTGTGCTACCATCAGATCCACGTGATCACATCATGTGACTTCCGACGAAACCGGTTAAGTGAATGCTTACTGCGGCCCACTGTTACATCTCGCTGGTGACATTTTCACAGCACGCTGTAAGGGCACGAGTGGGTAGTGAATCCACTCGTGCCCGATAGCAGCACATGTCCGCTGCCAAATGCAGCAGGCAGGGATTAACCTGACACGATCCATGATGTACTCAGTATGTCATGTGTCGTGAAGAGGTTAAAAACATTTAAAGGACCCTGGTCCAGCAGCCATAGTAGTCTGTGGTTGTTGGGACTAAAGCAATGCAAACCTTCTACTTACCTTCTCCACCCCCAGCACCTCTTCTGATCAGTAGCACATTTGGTAATCAGTTTCAAATTTTTAAAGCGTTATTCCTATGATAGAGCTATAAATCTGCTATCTTTAGAATACGGCATCATTTATTTACAGATCATTTGGGGTCTGACTGCCAAGACCCCAAGTGTTCCTGAAATGAGGCTCTGAAACCAAACTCTACAGAGTCCCGTTATGAATGGAGATGCACATAGTTGACCACAGCTCCATTCATTGCCTATGGGACTGGCGAAGAAAGGAGGGCACAGTAGCCATTTCTGGTAGTACCAAAGGCAATGAGTGGAGCAGAGGTCAAGCATGTGCACCTCTACTACATTCAAGATTGAGCTCTGCAAAGGCAGCATCCCTGGTTCCAGAACTTATGAGAAATAGGGGAATACATAAATTTGGAGAAATAATACTTTAACTAATAGTCACCTTTAGAAGGGCAGTTTCTCTTCTCCTCCAGCCACAGAGGGCGAGCGCCTTGGACAGTCCTTTAGCCTCTTCTTCTAATGCGGACATGGAGCATGGTGGAGACAACAGAGTCTTCCAACATCCAAGCACCTGATCATCTAGTGTCTGTATTAAAGCCTACATGGAAAAGAAACAGCATGAATATAGAACAAAACAAGAAAAAAAACAAACCCTACTACAATTAGATAAATTTATTAAAGCCGGAAAACAATTTTATGAGCTCTTCAATCCTTCAAAAACATGTACAAAAGGGTTCACTTCTGCCATTTTTCTGCAAAGAAGATTTTAGACACTCACAGGAAAATCTTTCTAAGAGCAGGAGGGGACACACACACACACTAAACCATGCGTGTACGCTGCTGCCTCTAGGGGGCTGACACTATGCAAAAACGGTCCTCTCCTCCTAAGCAGTATACACCCACAAACTGAAAAGCATAGACTATAGCACCGAAAGTCAAAGAAAAATGGATGGTGGTTTTTTCAAATACTTTAATGTTGTGACACATTAAGGCTAAGTTCACACTTCCGTTGTTTTGCATCAGTCACAATCCGTCGCCTAGAGGAATTACGGTATCCTGCAAAATATTTTGCAGGAATCCTGTTTTTCCCCATAGACTTCTATTAGTGACGGATTGTGACTGATTATTCTGCGTTGCATCCGCTGCGTCGCGGTCAGTCGTTTTTTAACTGACCGCCGGGCGGAAGCAACGCAGCCTGTAACGTTTTTTGAGCAGCGCGATCCGTAGGATTTTGCTGCGCATGCTCTCTGGCTAACTGCACACTTAACCAGGATACACATCGGGTAACCAAGCAATGCGCTTTGGTTAGTTACCCGATATTTACAGTGGTTATGGGTGCAGGGAGCCAGCGCTAAGCGGTGTACGCTGGTAACCAAGATAAATATCGGGTAACCAAGCAAAAAGTGCTTTGCTTTTAGTTACCCGATATTTACTCTGGATACAGTGTGCAAGGAGGCCGACACTTCCCCACTCTGCTCCGCCCCCTCCTGCACTCCGCATGTACACACACACACACACACACACTTATCCCCAGCCCTGCAGTCCCTACGGCACTGACGTCCTCAGCTCCACGGCCCCGCTCGGCTCCGCCCCCTCCCGCACTCCGCATGTACACACGCATGTAGACACACACACACACACACACAAACACACACACACTCACCTGTCCCCAGCCATGCAGACCACGGCACTGACGTCCTCAGCTCCACCCCCCGAACTCCGCCTGCCGCACACAACGGAGTCCGACAATTAATTATTTTCTTTGTCATCAGTTGTACAACGCATCAGTCACATGCGTCAAGCAACGCATGTGACTGATGCAAAACAACGGAAATGTGAACTTAGCCTAAAGCATTTGTAAAACCACCATCCATTTTTCTTTATTGTCTTTCGGTGCTATAGTCTATGCTTCTCAGTATTTTCTACTTGACTATTTAGCACACCCCACCCTACGGATGAGTTAGACCTATCTTCTATATTATACCCACCAAGTGGCATGAAGCTAACAGTGAGAAAAGCAGTAAAAGAAGCAACTTTAAAGTAAGAACATAGCAGAAAAAAAATGGAACACTAACTATACACAAGAGTGGGTGCTGGGTCCCCCAATGAAGGCTCAGGTAACACTGTACAGTGAGTACCCAAAGAAGGGAATTTTGTTACTTACCGTAAATTCCTTTTCTTCTAGCTCTTATTGGGAGACCCAGACGATTGGGGTATAGCTACTGCCCTCCGGAGGCCACACAAAGCACTACACCAAAAGTGCAAGGCCCCTCCCCCTCTGGCTATACCCCCCCCGTGTATCACGGGTTCTCCAGTTTTAGTGCCAAAGCAAGAAGGAGGAAGCCAATAACTGGTTTAAACAAATTAACTCCGAATAACATCGGAGAACTGAAAAACCGTTTAACATGAACAACATGTGTACCCGCAAACAACAAAAAACATCCCGAAGGACAACAGGGCGGGTGCTGGGTCTCCCAATAAGAGCTAGAAGAAAAGGAATTTACGGTAAGTAACAAAATTCCCTTCTTCTTCAGCGCTCTATTGGGAGACCCAGACGATTGGGACGTCCAAAAGCTGTCCCTGGGTGGGTAAAGAAATACCTCATGTTAGAGCTGCAAAACAGCCCTCCCCTACGGGGATGTCACTGCCGCTTGCAGGACTCTTCTACCTAAGCTGGCATCCGCCGAAGCATAGGTATGCACCTGATAATGTTTGGTGAAAGTGTGCAGACTGGACCAGGTAGCTGCCTGGCACACCTGTTGAGCCGAAGCCTGGTGTCGTAATGCCCAGGACGCACCCACGGCTCTGGTTGAGTGGGCTTTTAGCCCTGGAGGAACCGGAAGCCCCGCAGAACGGTAGGCCTCTAGAATTGGTTCTTTGATCCATCGAGCCAGGGTGGCTTTAGAAGCCTGCAACCCCTTGCGCGGACCAGCGACAAGGACAAAAAGTGCATCGGAACGGCGCATGGGCGCCGTGCGGGAAATGTAGATTCTGAGTGCTCTCACCAGATCTAGCAAACGTAAGTCCTTTTCATACCGGTGAACCGGATGAGGACAAAAAGAAGGCAAGGATATATCCCGATTAAGATGGAACGAGGATACGACCTTAGGGAGAAACTCCGGAATGGGGCGCAGCACTACCTTGTCCTGGTGGAACACCAGGAAGGGAGCCTTGGATGACAGAGCTGCCAGCTCAGACACTCGCCGAAGCGATGTGATCGCAACAAGAAACGCCACTTTCTGTGACAGCCGAGAAAAAGGAAACTTCCTTCAGAGGCTCGAAAGGCGGCTTCTGGAGAGTAACTAGTACCCTGTTCAGATCCCATGGATCTAACGGCCGCTTGTACGGGGGCACAATATGACAGACCCCCTGCAGGAACGTGCGCACCTTAGAAAGACGTGCTAGACGCTTCTGAAAAAACACGGATAGTGCCGAAACTTGCCCTTTAAGAGAGCTGAGCGACAAGCCCTTTTCTAACCCCGATTGCAGGAAGGAAAGAAACGTGGGCAATGCAAATGGCCAGGGAGACACTCCCTGAGCAGAGCACCAGGATAAGAAAATCTTCCACGTTCTGTGGTAGATCTTAGCAGAAGTCGACTTTCTAGCTTGTCTCATTGTGGCTACGACTCTTTGAGATAATCCTGCGGATGCTAGGATCCAGGACTCAATGGCCACACAGTCAGGTTCAGGGCCGCAGAATTCTGATGGAAAAACGGCCCTTGGGACAGTAAGTCTGGTCGGTCTGGCAGTGACCACGGTCGGCCGACCGTGAGATGCCACAGATCCGGATACCACGACCTCCTCGGCCAGTCTGGGGCAACGAGTATGACGCGGCTGCACTCGGATCTGATCTTGCGAAGCACTCTGGGCAAGAGTGCCAGAGGTGGGAAGACGTATGGGAGCTGGAACTGCGACCAATCTTGAACCAAGGCGTCTGCCGCCAGAGCTCTTTGATCGCGCGACCTCGCCATGAATGCCGGGACCTTGTTGTTGTGCCGGGACGCCATGAGGTCGACGTCCGGCACTCCCCAGCGGCGACAGATTTCCTGAAACACGTCCGGGTGAAGGGACCATTCCCCTGCGTCCATGCCCTGGCGACTGAGGAAGTCTGCTTCCCAGTTTTCTACGCCCGGGATGTGAACCGCGGATATGGTGGATGCTGTGTCCTCCACCCACATTAGAATGCGCCGGACTTCTTGGAAGGCTTGCCGACTGCGCGTCCCTCCTTGGTGGTTGATGTATGCCACCGCTGTGGAGTTGTCCGATTGGATTCGGATCTGCTTTCCTTCCAGCCACTGTTGGAAGGCTAGTAGGGCAAGATACACTGCCCTGATTTCCAGAACATTGATCTGAAGGGTGGACTCCTGCGGAGTCCACTTCCCCTGAGCCCTGTGGTGGAGAAACACTGCTCCCCACCCTGACAGACTCGCATCTGTCGTGACTACTGCCCAGGATGGGGGCAGGAAGGATCTTCCCTGAGACAATGAGGTGGGAAGGAGCCACCATTGTAGAGAGTCCTTGGCCGTCTGAGAAAGAGAGACTTTCCTGTCCAGGGACGTTGACTTCCCGTCCCATTGGCGGAGAATGTCCCATTGAAGTGGGCGCAGATGAAACTGCGCAAAGGGAACTGCTTCCATGGCTGCCACCATCTTCCCTAGGAAATGCATGAGGCGCCGCAAGGGATGCAACTGTCCCTGAAGGAGAGATTGCACCCCTGTCTGTAGTGACCGCTGCTTGTTCAGCGGAAGCTTCACTATCGCTGCTAGAGTATGAAACTCCATGCCAAGATACGTTAGTGATTGAGTCGGTGATAGGATCGACTTTGGAAAGTTGATGATCCATCCGAAAGACTGTAGCGTCTCCAGCGTAGCATTCAGGCTGCGCTGACATGCCTCTTGAGAGGGAGCCTTGACCAGTAAATCGTCTAGGTAAGGGATCACCGAGTGTCCCTGAGAGTGCAAAACTGCTACCACCGCCGCCATGACCTTGGTGAAGACCCGTGGGGCTGTCGCCAGACCAAATGGCAGAGCTACGAACTGAAAATGGTCGTCTCCTATCACAAAACGTAGAAAACGTTGATGTTCTGTAGCAATTGGCACGTGGAGATAAGCATCTTTGATGTCTATTGAGGCAAGGAAGTCTCCTCTGGACATTGAGGCAATGACAGAACGCAGGGTTTCCATCCGGAACCTCCTGGCGTGCACATGTTTGTTGAGCCGTTTTAGGTCCAGAACAGGACGGAACGAGCCGTCCTTTTTTGGAACCACAAAGAGATTGGAGTAAAACCCTTGCCCTTGTTCCTGAGGAGGGACTGGGATCACCACTCCTTCCGCTCTTAGGGATTCTACCGCCTGCAGCAGAGCATCTGCTCGGTCTGGATGTGGGAAGGTTCTGAAGAACCGAGCTGGAGGACGAGAATAGAACTCGATTCTGTACCCGCGAGACAAAATGTCTGTCACCCACCGGTCCTTGACCTGTGACATCCAAATGTCGTAAAAGCGGGAGAGCCTGCCCCCGACCGGAGATGCGGAGGGAGGGGGCTGGAAGTCATGAGGAAGCCGCTTTGGAAGCGGTACCTCCATTTGCTTTCTTGGGGCGTGTGTGAGCCCGCCACGAATCTGAGTTTCTTTGCGTCCTCTGAGTCCCTTTGGACGAGGTAAATGGTGTCTTGCCCGAACCTCGAAAGGACGGAAACCTCTGCTGCCACTTTTTCTGCTGAGGTTTGCTTGTTCTGGGCTGTGGTAAAGAGGAGTCTTTACCCTTGGACTGCTTAATGATGTCAGCCAATGGCTCGCCAAACAGTCTATCTCTAGATAAAGGCAAACTGGTTAAACATTTTTTGGAACCAGCATCTGCTTTCCAGTCCTTTAACCACAAGGCTCTGCGCAAAACTACCGAATTGGCGGACGCCATTGAGGTGCGACTGGTAGATTCTAGGACCGCATTGATAGCGTAAGACGCAAACGCCGACATCTGCGTGGTAAGGGACGCCACTTGCGGCACTGCTGGATGTATGATAGCATCCACTTTTGCTAAGCCAGCTGAAATAGCCTGGAGTGCCCATACGGCTGCGAATGCCGGAGCAAACGACGCGCCGATAGCTTCATAGACAGATTTTAACCAAAGGTCCATCTGTCTGTCATTGGCATCTTTAAGTGAAGCGCCATCCTCCACTGCAACTATGGACCTAGCTGCAAGTTTTGAAATCGGGGGGTCGACCTTTGGACACTGTGTCCAGCGCTTGACCACCTCCGGGGGGAAAGGGAAACGTGTATCTTTAGATCGTTTAGAGAAACGCCTTTCTGGGTGAGCGTCGTGCTTCTGGATTGACTCTCTGAAGTCAGAGTGATCCAAGAAAGCACTCAATTTACGCTTGGGATAGAGGAAACGAAACTTTTCCTGCTCCGCAGCCGCCTCTTCTGCTGAAGGGGCTGGGGGAGAAATATCCAACAGCCTATTGATGGCTGAGATAAGGTCGTTTACCATGGCGTCCCCATCAGGGGTATCCAGGTTGAGAGGGGTTCCAGGAGTGGATTCCTGATCACTCTCCTCAGACACATCACAGGGAGACTGATTGCGCTGAGACCCTGAGCAGTGTGATGACGTTGAGGGTCTTTCCCAGCGAGCCCGCTTAGGGTGGCTGGGGCTATCATCTGAGTCATAATCCTCAGCTTGTGAAGCCGGGGACCCCCCTGTAGGCTGGATTAATTCCAAGTGAGGGGGACCTGAGGACAGAGGCCTCGCCGTGCCCAAAGACTGAGTCCCATGCATAGATTGCAAGGTGTCAAGGATTTTTGTCATAGTCACAGACATTTTATCCGCAAAAACTGCAAAGTCTGTCCCTGTCACCGGGGCAGAACTTACAAGCGTCTCAGCCTGGGACACTACCTCTCCTGACTGCGGCTGGCGAAGCAGCACCGGATCTGAGCATTGCACACAATGGGGGTCTTTGGAACCTGCTGGTAGAGCAGCCCCACATGCAGCACACGCAGTGTACACAGCCCTAGCCTTGGCAGCCTTGCGTTTTGAGGATGACATGTTGCTGCTTCCTCAGAGCGATCTGGGATATGCAGCCAGAAGCGACCTCACAGTGCAAGAAATACAATATCTATATATCTGTACACAGTACACCGATACACAGTGAGGCACTAGAGGGACCAGCACAGAAAAACCGCTTACCGCCCGCTTAAAAAGCGGGTGTGAGGTCGCAAGATAGCCCCCCAGTCCAGGTCTCCCAGAGCCTTGCGTCCTTCCTCCAGCCAGGCTGCATGTAATGGCTGCCGGCGTCCCGAGAGAGGAAGGGGGGCGGGCCCTGGGCGTTCCTGGCCAAGAGCGGGAAGCCTGCTTCCCTCTGTGCCAAGTGAGAGGGCTGGAGCATGTAAATCAGGCTCCAGCCCTCGTCGCTGCTAGCGAACAGCGTCTCTCCCCTACCCTGATTGACAGGGTGGGGGCGGGAACGAATCGGAGCTGCCGGCGTCCTAGGCCCAAAAAGCCGGGGACTAAATTTATAAACGCCGCCGCCGTAAAAGCGCGGTCGGCGTGTCCCCGGCGCACCACAAGTCACAGCAGCGCCGCCCGGTCCAGAGGGGGTCGGCGCTGCGTTCCCACAACACAAAGTCCCCCAGTAAACTGTAGGGACACTAACTCCAACGTTACGGTCCCCGGCGCACTACAACACCCAGCCAGCCCGGAGTGTGTCTGTGCCTGCCGGGGACACAGAGTACCTGTATGATGCAGGGCCCTGTCCCTGATCGTACCCCTGCTCCGTCTCCATCAGGTTCTAATGGGTCTGTGGATGGAGCCCGGCGTCAGAGCTGAGAGGCCGGCAGGATCCCACTTCCACAGAGCCCTACAAGGGGATGTGGAAGGAAAACAGCATGTGGGGCTCCAGCCCTGTACCAGCAATAGGTACCTCAACCTTACAACACCATCCAGGGGTGAGAAGGGAGCATGCTGGGGGCACTATATGTGCCCTCTTTTCTTCCATCCGAAATAGTCAGCAGCTACTGCTGACTAAAATCTGTGGAGCTATGCATGGAATGTCTGACCTCCTTCGCACACAAAGCTAAAACTGGAGAACCCGTGATACACGGGGGGGGTATAGCCAGAGGGGGAGGGGCCTTGCACTTTTGGTGTAGTGCTTTGTGTGGCCTCCGGAGGGCAGTAGCTATACCCCAATCGTCTGGGTCTCCCAATAGAGCGCTGAAGAAATCTTCTTTTCTGAATCGCTTAATTTGGAAGACACAGGAAACCATGGGACACCCTAAAGCAGAAGATAAAAAAACATCAAGTCTGAGCTCAGGCCAGTGCGGCATGCAGAACCCTTCTACCAAAGCTCGCATCTGACGACGCGTAGGTGTCAACCCTGTAGAATTTTGCAAACGCATGAAAGTAAGAAGATGCAGCAGCTTTGCAGAGCTGTGAGACAAAGGCCTGGCGATTGACAACCCAGGAGGCCCCCACTGCACAAGAGGAGTGAGCAGTGACCATGAGTGGACACATTGTATCTTTGATTCAATAAGCTTCCAGGATAGCAGACTGGATCCAGTGAGCGATGGTGGCTTTTGAGGCAGTAAGACCTCTGCAATGACTG
Organism: Anomaloglossus baeobatrachus; assembly: GCF_048569485.1. Lineage (NCBI taxonomy): Eukaryota > Metazoa > Chordata > Amphibia > Anura > Aromobatidae > Anomaloglossus > Anomaloglossus baeobatrachus. The sequence continues at coordinate 690,452,920 of NC_134354.1, forward strand.
TCAGGGATCACAAAGAGACAATCTGCACATCTGGAAAGGTGCCATCCTGGAGAGGTACAAAAACGTAGTTCTCTCATTAGGTCCAGCTTATTTAGTGACCTCACCCGAGAATGGTAGGGAAATAACAAAACATCGTACTGCCCTCATTTTAGCAAAGTTGAAAAAAGGAAATCACCTTAGGAAGAAAAGACTGAATTGAACATAGAACCACCTTGTACTGGTGGAACACAAGGTAGGGAAAATGGCAAGAAAGAGCTAAAAGTTCAGACACTCGTCAGAGATGAAAGCTACAAAGGAAGGCAAAAACTTTCAGAAGTATAGAGCTTGGAATGGGAGTTCTGAAAAACGACCAGAACAATGCTCAGGTCCTAGGATGCTTCTGAAAAAGAATGGAAAGGGCTGAAACTTGACCCTTGAGAGAAGTAAGGGATAAACCAGCTTCACGACCTGACTGCAGGAAGGCCAGAGGGGAGGGTAAGCCAAAAGGTCAGGGAGACTGTGGTTGGCATCGCACCAGCAGAAAAAATGTCATCTGCAAGAGGAAGAAGGCTTTCTTGCTTTGATCATTATCTGGATGACCTTTTCACAAAATCTAGCGGACCTTAATGCCGTGGCTTCAACAGCCATCCCGTTAAATTGAGAGACTGAGAATTCTGGTGGAAGAAGAGGCCCAGTGAGAGGAGATTTGCAAGATTCCATGGGACGTTCATGAGAAGGGTGATGATCTCTGCTTACCAAGGGCTACTGGCTAGTCTAGGGTCACGAGAAGGACTGGGCACTTCTCCTGCTTTTATCATCTTGTACAGATTGGAGATAAGGGGCAAAAAGAGGAAAGTCAGGACTTCGCAAGACCTTTATAGCCGATCGCTAAACGATCACAAGATCTGAACACAAAATGGGAAATCCTGTGGCTCAGCCTGGATACTATCAAATGGACATCGAGAGTTTCCCATCTGAGGCAGATCTGGTCAAAGATGGACTGATTCAGGGACCACTAGCCTTTTTGCGAGGCCCTTGTGGCTGAGATAGTCAGCTGCCCAATTGTCCACTCCACTGATGTGTATTGTTGAAATAGTCATAAAACATTCTGTTCGGCCCATGAAAGAATTTGAGAGACCTGACATCAGTCTGACTCACTCGGAAACTCTAAAAAACTCCTCTCAAATCCAGGAGAATTGCGTCCGTCGTAACAATCTTTCAACATATCTGCAGAAACTATCTTCCCTGCTGAAAGAGAAGGGGAGTGTCCCCACCATTCCAGGGACACCTTGACCCAGGGAGGAATTGAAAGAGGCTGGTACAGAGAATGAGTTGATTTGTCCCATCTCAAGAAATAGCTGTAGGGGATAAGTGTGGAACTGTACAAATTGGACAGCCTCCATCGCAGCTACCATCTTGCCCAGAACGCTCATGTAAAATTGAAGCAAGCAAGGAGATGGAAGTTCGAAAGAATTAATCCTGCACAATAGTGCAGGTAGAAAAACGCTTGTGCATCCAGTGTCAAATAGCATACCCAGGAAAGTTATGCCCGGAGCCAGGATCAGAGATGACTGACGATCCAAACAAGACGCTGAAGAGTGTCCACAGTAATTTCAAGCCTCGAGATACGGAATGAACAGAACGAATGGCCATGACAGGTGCCGTTTTTTTTCCTTTTGTGAAAACCCTGGGCGCTGTGGCTAGACTGAAGGGCAGTGCTGTGAATTGAAAATTGAATTGAGAAGCAGAGAAATCTCTGGTGAGGCAGAAAAATGGGATTGGGTAGGTTGGCATCATGGATATCCACTGATCAGAGAAACTCCTGGGTTTCCTTGGAGGCTATAAAATAGACGAATGAGACTCCATTCTGAAGTGATGCAGGCGGACGCATTTGTTCAACAATTTGAGGTACATAATGGGGAGAATTGAGCAGTCATTTTTTGAAACCACAAACAGGTTTGAATAAAAACCTAGAAAAAAAAACAAAAAAAAACAACATATTTTTGAAAAGGAACAGGAATGATAATGCCTGTCTTGTGGAGTATATTAATAGACCTGAAGATTGGGATAAATGAGGCGCTCTTTGGAGGTTAAAGAAACAAGAGTGAGGTAGTGTGAAAAATTCTATTTTGTAGCCAAAGGAGACCGCTCGGACCCAGCTATCGTCGACAGCAGAAAGCCACCCGTCTCTGAAGATAGAAGGCGGCCACACAACCTGGGAGGATCGTCAGGTACACCCAGTCATATGGAGGAAAATCTGTTGGCCTTGCAGAAAAAGCTTTGCCTTATCCAATACCTACTTGGAAACCCACATGCAGGCGAATGAAGGGAAAGGGGCCAATTCCAAGGCCTTGAAGGCAAACTTACCCAGAGACTCGGGGTGCCCCATCCGAGAGGGTAAAAATAGTATTGGTGGATAGGTCGGGAAACTGGGGGATCCACTGAAGGAGACTGCCCATTTTTTCAGGATGTTCACATTTTTTGTCAAAAATTCAGTCGAATTCCTTTTAGTTGGAAGGAGGCACTTTATCTTCTTGAAGAATATGGGCTGCTCAAAATTAACTGGCTCATCGTCCTTCATATTGAGAGTCCTATTTACTGCTAAAATTAGACTATCCTCCATGTCCCCAAAACTTTGAAATATGTTCAGAGAGTCTAGATCTGAATCGTACTAGGAACGAGGGTCTGACTTCTGAACCACAGGTGCATTGGAAGATCGAGAGAAAACCAACCTGAAAGAAGTTAAGAGATATGGAGACCTGGAAGAAGAGCTGGCATGACCTCACTTCTTGATCTTTTGCAAGGTCTCCCATGTTTGAGTTGAGACACAGAAGACAGAAACCAGAGTAAAGGCCCCGTCACACTAAGCAACATCGCTAGCAACATCGCTGGTAACGAACAACTTTTGTGACGTTGCTAGCGATGTTGCTGTGTGTGACATCCAGCAACAACCTGGCCCCTGCTGTGAGGTCGTTGGTTGTTGCTGAATGTCCTGGGCCATTTTTTAGTTGTTGCTGTCCTGCTGTGAAGCACAGATCGCTGTGTGTGACAGCGAGACAGCAACAACTAATGTGCAGTGAGCAGGGAGCCAGCTTCTGCAGAGCCTGGTAACTAATGTAAACATCGGGTAACCAAGAAGCCCTGTCCTTTGTTACCCGATATTTACCTTTGATACCAGCCTCCGCCGCTCTCACTGCCTGTGCTGCCGGCTCCTGCTCTGTGCACATGTAGCTGCAGCACACATCAGGTAATTAACCCGATGTGTGCTGTAACTAGGAGAGCAAGGAGCCAGCGCTAAGCATTGTGCGCTGCTCCCTGCTCTGTGCACATTTAGCTGCAGCACACATCAGGCAATTAACCTGATGTGTGCTGTAAGTAGGAGAGCAAGGAGCCAGCGCTCAGTGTGCGCTGCTCCCTGCTCTGTGCACATTTAGCTGCAGCACACATCGGGTTAATTAACCTGATGTGTGCTGTAACTAGGAGACTGGGGGCTGGTCACTGGTTGCTGGTGAGCTCACCAGCAACTCGTGTAGCCACGCTCCAGCGATCCCTGCCAGGTCAGATTGCTGGTGGGATCGCTGGAGCGTCGCAGTGTGACAGCTCACCAGCAACCTCCTAGCAACTTACCAGCGATCCCTATCGTTGTTGGGATCGCTGGTAAGTTGCTTAGTGTGACTGGACCTTAAGGGACACTATGGTTAGGTCAGCGACCGATTGGACAGAGCTACAGCTCACTCGCGGGGGAGAGGTATGTGCTCTCATATTGCAGACAGTGGTGGTCTCCTTCTGAGATTGCATGTTATATGAGCTGCAATCCGGGCAGAGGAAAAAGCTGACCAGAGGGAAATTATTATTGCATGAAGAGCAAGCAATGTGAGACAATGGCAGAGGGAATGAAACTCCTGATGTTAGGCATAAAGCAGAAAAAGAAAGACGTGCCGGGTGAGTAAACGCTGCAAGAGAAAGAGCTGCCTCCAAGTGGCAGAGCTTACCTGATCCTGGAGCTGTGAAGTCATGCGGAGCAGTGCAAGGACTGAAGTAGACAGGCCGCTATAGGATCAGGGCCCAGGAGAGTTGATGTGCCGATCCAGGGAAGCCAAGGCTTGTTGAGTGATACTGAAAGCCAGCATACAAGTATGGCGCTGGAGGAGAAGGGGAGTGGAGGTGAAAGAGGCGTGCAAGTTCCCATGTGGAAATGGAGGAACAAGAGCCCACTAAGCTGTCCCAGAGGGAGGTGGTGAGAAAATAGCATGCGAGAAGCCCACGGGCACGTAATTGGTCAACGTGGCTGGGGCCGTTGCCCAGCCTCAGAAGTAGCCTGGGTAAAAAACTGGGGCGTATAGTAGAGATTGTAGCTACCGGAGAAGCCTGGGTGGCGCGGAGAGCGATGGAACCTCTGGAAATAGAGAGATGTAAAGCCGAGGAAAATGGAGGAGGCTAGGGAAGTTCAGACTAGAGCTGCATTGCTACATATATAAAACCATTCCTATTTTACCTGATCTATATCCACTTCACAGACTGCAGGTGAAAGATGGACAGACGTCTTAAACATTTGTCAGACAGCTGAAAGGCACTTGTTTTCATCTGTGGACCCTGCACGGACTGTCTGGGGCGCCCCAAACACTCATGATTTAGGATCCTGCCTTGTAGACTAGAGAGTAAACAGTAGTGACGCAACCACACACTGCGCTCTTAAGGCCCAGTCACACTAAACAACTTACCAGCTATCCCAACAACGATACAACCTGATAGGGATCGCTGGTAAGTTGCTAGGAGGAAGCTGGTGAGATGTCACACTAAGTGACGCACCAGCGATCCCACCAGCAACCTGACCTGGCAGGGATCGCTGGAGCGTCGCTACATGGGTTGCTTGTGAGCTGTCACACAGGCAGATCTCACCAGCAACCAGCCCCCGGCCAGCAGCGACGCGTGGAAGCGATGCTGTGCTTGGTAACTAAGGTAAATATCGGGTAACCAATCCGATATTTACCTTGGTTACCAGCGAGCACCGCTTAGCGCTGGCTCACTGCACACCTAGCCACAGTACATATCGAGTTAATTACCCGATGTGTACTCTGCTACATGTGCAGGCAGCAGGAGCCGGCTTCTGTGGACGCTGGTAACCACGGTAAACATTGGGTAACCAAGAAGCCCTTACCTTGGTTACCCGATATTTACCTTAGTTACCAGCGTCCGCCGCTCTCACGCTGTCAGTGCTGGCTTCCTGTTGCCTGCACTCCTAGCCACAGTACACATCGGGTTAATTACGTGTGCAGAGAGCAGGGAGCCGGCACGGACAGCGTGAGAGCGGTAAGGGCTAAGGTAAGGTAAGGTCAGGTAAGGGCTTCTTGGTTACCCGATGTTTACCGTGGTTACCAGCGTCCGCAGAAGCCTGCTGCCTGCACATTCAGTTGTTTCTCTCTTGCTGTTACACACAGCGATGTGTACTTCACAGCGGGAGCGCAACACCTAAAAAAAAAAAAAAAAAAAAAAAATGGCCCAGGACATTCAGCAACAACCAGCGACCTCACAGCAGGGGCCAGGATGTTGCTGGATGTCACACAGCGCAACATAGCTAGCAAGATCGCTGCTACGTCACAAAAGTCGTGCCTCAGCAGCGATGTTGCTAGCGATGTTTCTTAGTGTGACATGGCCTTTGGTCTCTAGGTGGGATGACAGAGTGACAACTCCACTCTGTTGCCCAATCACTAGCTGTATCTGAATGAAAAAGGGATTATTAACCCCTTCACCAGCGGCCAATTTTTCGCTTTCCGTTTTTTTTCTTCTTCTGAGAGACGTAAACTTTTTTTTTTTTTTCAGTCAATAAGGTCATGTGAGGGTTCTTTTTACGGAATGAGCTGTACTTTTAAATGAAATCATAAGTTTTACCGTATAGTTACTGGAAAACCGCAAAAAAAATTCCAAATGCGGAAAAATTGCAAAAAAAGTGCGATAGCACTATTGTTTTTGAAATATTTTATTCACTGTGTTAACTATATGGTAAATCTGAGGTGTCGGTGTGATGCCTGAGGTTGGTGCGAGTTCGTAGACACCATACATGATAGGTTTACTTTTATATAAGGGGTTAAAAAAAAATCTGACGTTTTTCCCAAAAAAAAGTGGGACACGTTTTATGCCATATTCCGTGACCCATAGCGTTCTCATTTTTCTGGACCTATGGCTCAGTGACCGCTTATTTTTTGCGTCTCAGGCTGCAGTTTTTAGCTCTACCATTTTTGCGCAGATGCTACGTTTTGATCGCCTGTTATTGCATTTTGAGCAAAATTTATGGTGACCAATAAAGGTAATTTTGGCGTTTGGAATTTTTTTGCAGCTACGCAGTTTACTGATCAGATTAATTGATTTTATATTTTGATAGATCAGGCGTTTATTCCAAATGTGTACATTTTTTATTTTTTTAACCCTTTAATTTTCAGTGGGGCGAAAGGGGGGTGATTTGAGCTTAGGTTTTTTTTTTTAAAAAATTAAGGTTTTAACTTTATTTTCCTAGTCCCCCTAGGGGGGCTATATGGATCAACAATCCGATCGCTCTGCCATATCTGCTGATCACAGCTATACAGCTGTAAACCGCAGATATGCTCATTTTCTGCCTCACCCAGCTCTGGGCCGGGTGAAACCGAAAGTAATTCATGTGAGCTACAGGAGTCATCACATGACCCTGTGCTACCATGACCAGCACCGGAAGTCACGTGATCAAGTAACTTCCGGTATCAGCCGGTGAGAATGTTAACCATCGATGCCGTTATAATGGCGCTGTCCCATATTGACAGCGCCATTTAAGGGGTTAAACGGCACGAGCAGATAACGATTCTGTTCGTGCCTGGCAGGCACACATCACAGCTGTGAAAACAGCTGAGATGTGAGCCGATCACGGCAAGCTGCCGGCAGCAGACCGCGGGCAGTAACATTATGACCGCTAGGACGTAATTTTACTGCGTGCGGTCATTAAGGGGTTAAAACAAATTTAAAGTAGAAATGGGGCTGAAAGCAGCCATGTCTGACTCCTACTAACACAAAGCTAAAAACTAAATTTAACTTTGGGCCAGTTGGCAGGTGAACACTGCTTGAGGGAGCCAACTTATGTTTTTGTATAGTGTCAGTGCTACTAGAGGTAGCAGCAGCATACACCCTTGTTTTTCTGTGTCCCCCAATGAAGCAAAAAAAAAAAAAAAAAGGAATTTACTCAACTTAAAACAAAAAAAAAAAAAAAACAAGAAAACCCAGTACTGATGTGTGTACCTTCATGCGGCTGTCGAGAGCCGTGCGTCCTTCCCACCATTCCTTTTTATCAGTCAGATAGTTGACAGTTTTCTGTTCTTTTTGAATTTCATCAAACTCATGTACTGCTGAGCTTAGAGACACCTATTGAAAATACAGTAGCGGCATATTATATATGTGGCAATAGGCAAAAAGGTAAATTTTCTGATTATATGAAAACCTTAAAATGCAGCCCACCGACTGATTGGCCATGAGGTACCATTCGATTCTATATGGAACTACTTTTTAGGCAAACATACCATAACCATAGCTTATTTGCTAAATGGCACCATGAAGTTAAGAGACAATGGGATTAGCATCCACAGCCCTAGTTTTCAGGGGTATTCCCATCTTGTACATTGATGGCATATCCACAGTATATACATATATATGGAAGATATGGGTTCCAGCAAGCCATCTTAGATCCAGGACCTTGCCCCATGCTGCTGTCAGTGTATTTGAAGTCAGATGTCCCATATACATGCTTATTCAAGAGATATATAGAAGGGGTTAAAACCGCGCATCAGCCACAATGAAACTGTAGAAGCGTTGATGAAGGATAATATTCTTTTTATTTCATCGGTCTACGCGTTTCAAGGTTAAAGACCTCTTCAGGACCAGTACCGGTACTGGTCCTGAAGAATAGGTCTTTGACCTTGAAACGCGTAGACCGATGAAATAAAAAGATTATCCTTCATCAACGCTTCTACAGTTTCATTGTGGCTGATGCGCGGTTTTAACCCCTTCTATATATATCTCTTGAATGTTCTTCCACGTGGGGCTGCAGCAGACGCCAGGATCTCATGCGTATCAGTAGTTGTGACTTTCACAACTACACTAGGTGAGTGTATATTTTCCATATATACCACACTGTCCTTATGGTGTTACACTATTAGCGCTTATTTTTAGCCATATACATGCTTGGCTTTTACTATTCATTTTTTTTTTTTTTTAAACCATAACTTTTTATTAGTAATTAATGTCAGATGTTACATCATACATCATATTGTCATCACGTTATCAACAAAAATCACAATAATATGGGTATTAAACAAGGGAGGGGGGGGGGGGGGGAGGGGGGAGAAGGGGATGGGGGAATGGTGATATCACATCAATTTCCGGGTCACATTCTCCATATATACATCTGTAGATTCATTTTATAACAGTATTTAAAATCGGAAGGATAACCAGTAGTTCCATTTCTTATAGAATAGCGCTATGTTATTGTTGGATGAAGCGAGTATCTTCTCGGATAGGCAGTTCTCATTGATCAGTGAGATGACTTCGGTTAGTGCGGGGCATTGGGGGGGTTTTCCAGTGACTTGCGATTTTGAGTCTTGTGGCCACAATGATATGTACAATCACTGTGCGGATCTCGTAGGGGAGGGAGTCCAGATCGATGGCGAGCAGCGCCTGCTGTGCGGACAGCGTTATTCCTACACCACAAATCTGAAATATTAAATGATTTATTGCTTCCCACAGATGTCTGACATTACTACATTTCCACCATATGTGCAACATGTCTGCGCCGGGGTCTCCACATCTCCAGCACGTGTCCGGGGAATTGTGGAACATCTTAGATAGCCTCTGGGGGGTGAGATACCACCTATATAATAGTTTCCTTGCGTTTTCTATGTGGTTAGTGCATTTAGATTGGCTTCCAATAATTAGGAAGGATGCTCGCCATTGATCCGGTGTGAAGGTACAGTGTAAGTTTCTTTCCCATTTTTGTAGGTATGTGGTTAGCGAGGGCAGGGTGTTCTCTAGCATACAATCATAGCTTATAGACAATGCTTTCCTCTGTGTGGTGGGGTTCAGTAGCATAGAGTACAGCTTAGATGGCGGTGCCGTCATCTGCTCCTTCCTTCCATAGAGGAAGTGTCGGATCTGCAGATATTTGTAGAAGTCCCTTTGTGGTATATTGTATCTCTCTCGCAATGATGAGAAGGTGAGTAATTCCTCCCCACCATACAGATTCCCAATACATGTGATTTGGCATAGTTTCCAGTTTTTAAGCTTTAGGTCAGGGATACAATGCTCCAGTGTCTCTATGGGGGCCTTAAGGAGTGTGATTTGTATAAGGCCTAATTTATTAGTTAACATCTTCCATAGCTCCAGGGTCGCGTCTATGGTTGGGGATATGTTAAAATTCCTACCAGGGATTAGAGTGTGGTGTGCATGGAAAAAGGCGGAGACACTGGTGGCTCCAATCAGATATTTCTCAATGGCTATCCAGTGCCGGTCATCCTCATCGTTCCACATGAACCGTAATTGCTCAAATAATGCAGCTCTGTAGTAGCGGACCACTGAGGGGTATCCCAGGCCCCCCCTTACTTATAGGGGTGTAGAGTGTGTCTGCCTGGACTCGGGGCTGTTTTCCCTGCCATATATGTTTGGAGAGGATGGCTTGTATCTCTTTTAGTATTTTCATTGGGAATATGATGGGGAGATTGCGGAACAGATACAATATCTGCGGGAGGATGAACATCTTCACTGATGCGATCCTGCCCATCCACGATAGCTCGTGTTTCTTCATTCTTAATATGTCAGCTTGGATTTTCTTCTTCAGGGACTCATAATTCAGAGATAACATTTTATCTGCCGAGAGTGTTAGCCGGATACCTAGATACTCAACACTATCGTTATTCCAATTGAAGGGGTACTTGTTCTGGAATTTTTTGGGGTACGTTGTGGATGGGGTTAGGTTTAATACCTGACATTTAGACGTGTTTAGTTTATAATATAAGATTCTGGAGAACAGATCAATGATTTGCATTGCTGCCGGTAATGACTCTGTGGGGTTTGTTATCGCTAGAATGATGTCGTCCGCAAACAGACCTATTTTGTGTTCTGTCCTGTCCACCTGGATTCCTGATATTACTGGGTGAGATCGGATTTTTTCCGCTAAAGGTTCAATCGCCAAGGCGAATATGAGGGGCGATAGCGGATACCCTTGTCTCGTCCCATTTGTGACAGGGAACTTGTCCGACATCATTCCAGAGACAAAAACTGACGCTGATGGATGAGAGTATAATAAAGAGAATTTTGTTTACTTACCGTAAATTCTTTTTCTTATAGTTCCGACATGGGAGACCCAGACCATGGGTGTATAGCTACTGCCTCCGGAGGACACACAAAGTACTACACTTCAAACGTGTAGCTCCTCCCTCCGGGCTATATACACCCCCTGGATGACAATCTAACCAGTTCAGTGCAAAAGCTGAAGGAGGACATCCACCCATAAGTAGAGATAGAGTAAAACTCGGAAAAACCGGAACCTCTGTCTACAACAACAGCCGGTGAAACACACGGAACAAGAACTGCCAACAGGGAGGGTGCTGGGTCTCCCATGTCGGAACTATAAGAAAAAGAATTTACGGTAAGTAAACAAAATTCTCTTTTTCTTCATCGTTCCTTATGGGAGACCCAGACCATGGGTGGGAAATAACCAAAACTGAGAAGTAGGCAAAACCTATCTTCACAAGTGGGCGACAGCTGCCTGAAGGATGCGTCTGCCCAAGCTCGCATCTGCCGAAGCATGAGCATGCACTTGGTAGTGCTTCGAAAAGGTGTGCAGACTAGACCAAGTGGCAGCCTGACAAACCTGCTGAGCCGTAGCCTGGTGCCTGAAAGCCCAGGAGGCACCGACAGCTCTGGTCGAGTGCGCCTTAATCCCTGGCGGTGGGGGCACCTGAGAATGCTGGTAGGCATCGGAGATGGCCGACCTAATCCAACGAGCTAGGGTCGGCTTAGAAGCCGAGAGACCCTTGCGCTGACCCGTGGTTAGTACAAAAAGTGAGGTGCACCGCCTAAAAGCGGCGGTGCGTGACACAGATTCGGAGCGCCCGCACCAAATCCAAGGTATGCAACGCCTTCTCAAAGCGATGCACAGGGGCCGGACAAAGGGAAGGCAATGAAATGTCCTGGTTAAGGTGGAAAGGAGATACCACCTTAGGGAGAAAGTCCGGAGTCGGACGGAGAACCACCTTGTCTTAGTGAAAAACCATAAAAGGTGACTCCGAAGAGAGCGCAGCCAAATTAGAGACTCTCCTGAGAGAAGTTATGGCCACCAGAAAGACCACTTTCTGTGAAAGTCTAAACAAGGGAACCTCCCTAAGAGGCTCAAAGGGGGGTTTCTGTAAAGCCGTGAGGACCAGATTAAGATCCCAAGGATCCAAAGGCCGCCGGTAAGGAGGAATGATGTGAGATGCGCCCTGCATGAAGGTGCGCACCTGAGCCAGTCGGGCGATACGCCGCTGGAATAATACCGACAGAGCCAACACCTGTCCCTTGAGGGAATTGAGGGACAGTCCTAGCTGCAGACCGGACTGTAGAAAGGACAGGATGGTCGGCAAGGAGAACGGCCAAGGAGCATGGCCGGAAGAGCGACACCAGGACAGGAAAATCTTCCAAGCCCTGTGGTAAATCTTGGCCGAGGAAGACTTCCGAGCCTGAGTCATAGTGGAGATGACCTCAGAAGGAATGCCTGAAGCCGTCAGGATCCAGGACTCAAGAGCCACGCTGTCAATCTGAGAGCCGCAGAATTCTGGCGGAAGAACGGACCTTGAGAGAGAAGGTCTGGGCGGTCCGGGAGATGCCACGGCATTTCTACGGACAGACGGAGCAGATCTGGGTACCAAGCTCGCCTGGGCCAGTCCGGAGCAATGATTATGACCCGACGGCCCTCCATTCTGATCTTGCGCAGAACCCTGGGCAAGAGAGCTAGAGGGGGAAACACGTAGGCCAGACGGAACTGGGACCAATCTTGAACCAGCGCGTCCGCTGCGAAGGCCTGAGGATCGTGGGAGCGAGCCACGTAAACCGGAACCTTGTTGTTGTGCCGGGATGCCATTAGATCCACTTCCGGAGTGCCCCACTTGCGGCAGATTGACCTGAACACTGCCGGATGAAGGGCCCACTCGCCGCTGTCCACGGTTTGACGGCTGAGATAATCGGCCTCCCAGTTTTCTACGCCTAGGATGTGGACCGCGGATATGGTGGACTTGGAGTCCTCCGTCCACTGAAGGATTCGTTGAACCTCCAACATTGCCAGGCGGCTGCGAGTCCCGCCCTGGTGATTGATGTAGGCAACCGCTGTCGCGTTGTCTGACTGGACTCGAATGTGCTTGCCCGCCAACAGGTGGTGAAAGGCCACGAGAGCTAGAAGAACAGCCCTGATTTCCAGAACATTGATCGAGAGGGCTGATTCGGACGGAGTCCAAGTGCCCTGTGCTCGGTGGTGGAGAAATACTGCCCCCCAGCCGGAAAGACTGGCATCCGTGGTGAGAATCACCCAGGACTGAGTCAGGAAGGAGCATCCCTGTGATAGAGAGGGGCCGAAGCCACCACTGAAGAGAGCTCCTGGTCTGCGGCAACAGAGCCACTAGCCTGTGCAAGGAAGAGGTCCACTTGTCCCAACAGCGGAGAATGTCCAGCTGCAGAGGACGCAGATGGAACTGGGCAAAGGGAACCGCTTCCATTGACGCCACCATCTGACCCAGCACCTGCATGAGGTGCCTGATGGAATGACGGCGGGGCTTCAACAGAGAGCGCACCGCCAGATGAAGGGACTGCTGTTTGACTAAGGGCAGCTTCACAAGTGCCGGCAGAGTCTCGAATTGCATCCCTAGGTACGTAAGATCCTGGGTCGGGGTCAGAGTGGACTTGGGCAGATTGACAAGCCACCCGAATTGAACAAGCGTGGCGAGAGTGAGCGAAACACTCCGCTGGCAGTCTGCACTGGATGAGGCTTTGACTAGAAGGTCGTCCAGGTAGGGGATTACTGCCAACCCCTGGAGATGCAGGACCGCAACCACTGCTGCCATGACCTTGGTGAATACCCGAGGGGCTGTGGCTAACCCGAAGGGGAGAGCCACGAATTGGAAATGTTCCTCTCCGATTGCAAAGCGTAGCCAACGCTGGTGTGAAACCGCAATAGGCACATGCAGATAGGCATCTCTGATGTCGATGGATGCTAGAAAATCTCCTTGGGTCATTGAAGCAATGACCGATCTCAGAGATTCCATGCGAAAGCGCCGCACCTGAACATGCTTGTTGAGAAGCTTGAGGTCCAGGATGGGCCGGAAGGAACCGTCTTTCTTGGGGACTAGGAAGAGGTTTGAGTAGAAACCTCTGAACCGTTCCCGGGCGGGAACCGGAACAATTACTCCGTTGGCCTGCAAGGATGCCACGGCCTGAGAGAAGGCGGCGGCCTTGGAGCAGGGGGGAGTGGACAGAAAAAAATCTGTTTGGCGGGCTGGAAGAAAATTCTATCCTGTAGCCGTGGGAGATGATATCCCGCACCCACTGATCGGAGACTTGTTGAAACCACACGTCGCCAAAGCGGGAGAGCCTGCCACCGACCAAGGACGTTGCTGGCGCCGCCAGATAGAGGAGGCTGCCTTAGTGGCAGCGGCTCCTCCATTCTTCTGAGGACGCGGTTTCGCGCGCCAGTTGGGTTTACGATCCTTGGCTGAGGTAGTGGACGAAGCTGAGGGCTTAGAGGATGACCAGTTAGAGGAACGAAAGGAACGAAACCTCGACTGGTTCCTGCCCTGGACAGGTCTTCTGGTTTTAGTTTGTGGCAGGGAAGTACTCTTCCCGCCAGTAGCTTCCTTAATAATTTCATCCAGTTGTTCACCGAACAGCCGGGACCCAGCAAAGGGGAGCCCAGCAAGGAACTTCTTAGAAGAAGCATCTGCTTTCCACTCTGGAAGCCACAAGATCCTGCGGATCGCGAGAGAATTAGCGGAAGCCACCGCCGTGCGGTGAGAGGCCTCCAGAATGGCAGACATGGCGTAGGATGAAAAAGCCGAAGCCTGGGAGGTCAAGGCAACCATCTCGGGCATAGAGTCCCTAGCGAGGGAATGTATTTCCGCCAGAGAGGCAGAGACTGCCTTAAGAGCCCACACTGCTGCAAAAGACGGGGAGAACGAGGCTCCTGCCGCCTCATATACAGATTTGGCCAGAAGGTCAACCTGGCGGTCAGTGGGATCTTTAAGAGAGGTGCCATCGGCCACAGATACGACTGTCCGGGCTGAGATTCTCGACACCGGAGGGTCCACCTTTGGGGACTGAGCCCACTCCTTAACCACCTCTGGTGGAAAGGGAAAACGGTCATCAGAACTACGCTTTGGAAAGCGTTTGTCAGGACAGGCCCTGGGCTTGGTAACAGTGGTCTGGAAACTGGAGTGGTTAAAAAACGTACTCCTAGCTCTCTTAGGAGAGGTAAACTGGTGTATTTCTACCAGAGAGGCTTGCTCCTCTGACACTGGTGGATTGAGGTTCAGTACGGAGTTAATGGATGCAATCAAGTCACTAACATCCGCATCACCCTCAGATAAATGAATGGGGTACATAGAGGTAGCGTCTGAGTCCACAGTAAAGGTATCCTCCTCGCCTTGCACCTCAGCTTGTGAATCAGAGCCGTGGGACGAGGAAGGAGAAGGGTCCCTGCGTCTCCGTTTAGGAGGACGGGGTCCTAACACCTGCTCTGAGAGCTCTGCAGAGCTCGGAGCAGCAGAGGCGCCCTGAGAAGGGGGCTGATGCATGGTCAGCAGAGTCCGGGACAGCTGTCCCATGGAGTCGGCAAAGGACTGTGAGATAGCCTTAGAAAACGATGCTACCCAAGCCGGGGGTTCAGCCACCAGTGCCGGAGCAGCCTGAGGGACCCCTGAGAAGGCTCCAGGCTGAGGCACCACCATGTTAGAGCAGGCCTCACAATGAGGGTATGTGCTCGGTTCTGGCAGAATGAGCTGACATGCAGTGCATATAGCGTACAGCTTAGCAGTCTTCTTGCTCCTAGTGACAGACATGCTGCTGAGGTGGAGGCTCTGCAGTAATAATAATAATACACTCCTGTAGAATGACCCCTGAGAGTGTATAATAAAAGCCCACAACCAGAGGTTGTGGCTTACCAGACCGAATGACCCCTGTGTGTGCCCTCCGGATTCCACAGCTCGGACCCCCAGTGAAGCGTCTGCCTTCCAGGATGCAGAGCTGCAGCAGCCAGCGCCGATCAGTGTGAAGACGCTGATAAAATGGCGCTGGAGTGAGGAGGGGGGGCGGGGATTAGCCCAGGAGCGGGAAAACGGAGGGCCAAGGAGAGATACAGGGGAGGGAAACATCTCCTCAGAGAGGAGTGTCCTCCCCTCTGCTGAACGGCCGGTGGGCGGCGCCACACTTTTCCCCTGCGTGAATCATGCAGGGGAAGCTGAAAACGAAACTAGGCCGCAACTGAAGCCGGGGCCTAGATTTTTACATGCGGCCGACGAGCAGGCACAGTCGGCGCGGTTCTCAGGAAAAACCCAGAGAACCGGCCGGAAATCACAACAAAGTAACAAAACACACTCTCCCCACAATAAATGTACCCGGGACCCCTGAAAAGCGTCTCAATACTTAGCTTTGAGGCGCAGGGCCAAGTCCCTGGGAGAGGGGCTGTTAAACGCTCCGTCCGACAGGAACCAGACAGGGCTGCGGATGGAGACCGGTCTTCTGCAAGGCAGAAAGAACCGTGAAGGCTCCCACTTCAAGCCAGAGCCCATGGGATGGCGAAGGAGCACGGCATGTGAAGGCTCCAGCCTTGTAAAGTCAACCTTAACAGCACCGCCGACACAGTGGGGTGAGAAGGGACATGCCGGGAGTCCAGACTGGACCCGCTTTTCTTCCATATCTTTGAAATCAAAAATCTTAAAAATGAAAAATCAGAGAATGCATGTGTGTGTGTGTGACCTCCTGAACACAAAGCATTTAACTGGTTAGATTGTCATCCAGTGGGTGTATATAGCCCGGAGGGAGGAGCTACACGTTTGAAGTGTAGTACTTTGTGTGTCCTCCGGAGGCAGTAGCTATACACCCATGGTCTGGGTCTCCCATAAGGAACGATGAAGAAAAGGTAATTGCATTAAAAATGCTGCCAGTAAATCCGAATCTGGTTAGAACCTCAAATAGATAGCCCCAATGCACCCGATCGAAGGCCTTCTCCGCGTCCAGTGTCAGGAGCAGAGCAGGCGTCCGGCCTCTCCCCGCCACACTGATGAGGTCAATCATCCGTCTGGTGCCATCCAGCGTCTGTCTGGATTTGATAAACCCAACTGTCTGGATTTGATAAACCCAACCTGGTCTCTGTGCACCAGGGAGGGCATTACACCAGAGATCCGACCTGCCAGGATTTTGGAGTATAGCTTGAGGTCGGTATTCAGTAGGGATATCGGCCTGAAGCTATTGGTTTGGTCGGGGGTTTTACCTGGTTTGGGGAGGGGGGACTATGGTCGCCTGGAGCATCTCATCTCGTATTTGGCCTAGTAATAGGTGTGGGGACAATATTTGATGAAATGTCTTGAAGTATTCGTTCGTTATCCAGTCCGGTCCTGGGGATTTGTTATTCTTAGATGTTTGGATGGCTTGTTGGATTTCTATTTGGCTTATGGGTTGGTTTATTGCTGTCAGTTTGTCCTCTGGGATTTTAGGTAGTGATATACTATTTAGGAAGTTATTAATGAGTTCAGCGCTGGGTTGTGGGGTGAGGTTGTCGTCTTTGAGGTTGTAGAGTGAGGAGTAGTATTTGGCGAAGGTGTTGGCGATGTCTTTAGGGTTGTATATTTTGTTCTTTTGGGCGTCTTGTATATGAGCTATCCTTTGCTTTGTTAGTCTGGCTTTGATTTTATTGGCTAGTATTTTGCTCGCCTTGTTTCCCTGCCAGTAATATTTGGCTTTGCTTCGCCTCATGTTGTGCTCGTGTTTATATTGGAGTAGTTGGTATAGATCGTATCTTGCCTTTTGTAGGTCTTTGTATATAGCGGGTGAGGAGCTGTTTTTATGGGCATCCTCTAATGATGATATACTTTTGTGAAGTTCCTCTGTCGCATTCTTAGCTTTTTGTGTTGTGCTGCTATCTGTATTAGCCGTCCTCTTATGTACGCCTTGTGGGCGCACCACACTGTGGTCGGGGACATGTCTGGGGTGCTATTAATATCAAAATATTCCTGTAACAGGTCTTTGATTTGGGATTTGATACTATCTGAGGATATTAAGTGGTTATTAATTCTCCATGGGGAATATGTTGGGTTATTATATGTCTCTCTTATTTGGCATGACATAGGGGCATGGTCCGACCAAGTTATGTTCCCCATTTGGGCCGATTGTATATTTTGCAGGAGCCACTTATCCACCACTATTAGGTCAATTCTGGAGTATATTTTATGTGGATGTGAGTAAAATGTGTAGTCCCGTTCGGAGGCGTGAAGGACCCTCCATGTGTCATACAATTCTTCTGACAGGAGGCATTGGGACAGCGCATGGGACTGGGATGTTTTCTTGGAGCACCAGGATTTGTCTATATTGGGGATCGGGACGATATTGAAGTCTCCGCAGATTAGTAGCAATCCTTGTTTTATTTTGGATAATTTGGTCATAAGTTCTCTAATAAAGGTGATTTGTCCTGAATTAGGTGCGTATATAGATGTGATTGTGTATGTCTATTCATTTTTATGTGACTTCTAAACACTTAGCCACTGCCCGTGAGCAAGAGGCTCCAATTAAGATAGATTGCTGGAACCAATATCTGCCATCAGTATTGGATATATGTCAAATATATGAAATGTGAAAACCACTATAAGAAGGCGGTCCAGTCCATGTAATATCTCCTGCGTCCTACTCCCTGGTATTTAGTCTTCCAATACTGCCATAGTTGCCCTATACCTTCCATAGAGGTGACCGTTACCTTCAGATGTGATGTAGGTATTTGTACTGTAACAGGAGCGCTTCCCCGTTCGAGCCTACAAAGTAGCAGGGTATCTCCGGGATTCCTGGTCTGAGAGTCGGCTAAAGTCAGTATACACACCGCTGTGTCTGTGAGAGGCAAGATCTGGGTTAGCACTTGTATCACATAAGAGAGAAGACAAATCAGACTCCGGAATAATGCAACATACTTGCCGGGATCTGTGCCATCTGCTCCTTGAATGAATGTGCTTGTAGAGACTGTTTTGGGAATTGGAAGAGAGCCTCAAGTTGTGCGAGATAGTGAACCCTGGGGTCCTTGTGATCATCCAGAGACAGGCACTGAAACTTGTCAGTCACATCGCCCAAGCCCTCCTTCTTTATTTTCCTAAGGGATATTAAAACATTTAAGGATAATAAATCAAATGGGAAGATAAATGATAATGTCCAGCTCTTAACTTATTTCTACATTTTGTTAGGAGGAAAAAAAAAAAAAAAAATGACAAACTAGTTATAAGGAAAGGTTACAAGCCGATTATCAGGAAAGCAACTATTTATTGAAATAACCACGTTATAGGAGAAAGTAGGAAAAAGTCAGCACAGAAAGGGATTGCATATTGGTAGAACAAGCCATCACATTGATCACTGTCTGCCTGTCTGCAAGAAGACCACTGCGAGGGGGAAACTGGGAGTCCGACCCCAATAATCAGAAAGTGATTGCACATCTGACAAAAAAAAAAAAAGTGATTTCCCACTTCAAAGATGATTTAATTACCTACTTTCTGAAAGATGTTTCAGAAAGTAGCTAACCCCTTAACGACCGCAGGCAGTAATATTATGTCCCTGCAGTCATAGAATTAGGTCTAAGCCACACAGCATGAAAATCGGACCGAGTGGAATGCGATAAAACATTGCATTCCACTCTGATCTATATTAGCCTGTGTGTTAGCGCACATGAGCGATTATTTTCTCGGCCCCAATCGCACCGAGAAAATAATCGCAGCATGCTGAGATTGTAATGCAAGTCTCTTTCTCTCGCACCCATTCAAGTCTATGAGGCGAGAGAAAGATCGCACTGCACTCGCATTACACCGGTGTACCACGAGTGCAGGGAAAGAATGGCAATAGCCGGCTAGGGAGGAGAGAGGGAGAGAAATCCTCCTCAGAGCCGGCCTGCCCCTCCTCAGTGCCGGCCTGCCCCACGCAGCTGAGGTCCGATCGCATGATTGGACCTCAGTCGCAGTGACACTTGCATGACACTTGGCTCCTGCTATGCTGCTAGCGTGAGCCGAGTGTCATGCGAGGATCGCATTAGTCCCCATGTGGCCCCGGCCTTAATCCCCACCTGCTGCTGCGGGCTACAGGCAGGGATCTGCGCACATGTCAGCTGATTTGTACAGCTCACATGTGTGCCTGGCAGGTACGAGTTGAATCGCTACCCACCCGTACCGGTTAATCCCTTAAAAATGGCGCTGTCAAGATGTGACACCACCAAATTAACGGCGATGGCGGTAGAAGTTTTCTCCGGGAAGGAACAACCACGGGAAGGGCAGTCTCCAGTCAAGGAGACCACCTATGCCAAACATGGTATCCATCCACATACAGCAGTTTCGGGGTATTTGCCCCTCATCAGTGTGGAGTAGGAATCTGGCTAGTGGGACATTGCCTAGTAAAAGACTATGTGAGCAAGGATGGTTGACCTTAGGGAGATCAACATCCACCACTGCGGAGACACCATCACGTGTTTCTCAACGCAGTGATTCTAGAGCAATGCCCCCTGGGAAATATTCAAAGCAAGAAGGCCTGCGGAGACACCATCACGTTTCTCAACGCTGGCAGGAAAATACCCCGAAACGGCTGTCTGTGGATGGATACCATGTTTGGCATAGGTGGTCTCCTTGACTGGAGACTGCCCTTCCCGTGGTTGTTCCTTCCCGGTGAAAGACCTGGCTAGTTTTCCTGCCAGCGTTGAGAAACATGTGATGGTGTCTCCGCAGGCCTTCTTGCTTTGAATATTTCCCGGGGGGCATTGCTCTAGAATCACTGCGTTGAGAAACACGTGATGGTGTCTCCGCAGTGGTGGATGTTGATCTCCCTAAGGTCAACCATCCTTGCTCAGGTAGAAGTTTTCTCACCACCAGATACCGGAAGTCACGTGACGTGACCATGTGGATCCGGTGATTGTCATGGTAGCACAGGGTCATGTTACGACTCCTGTAGCTCACATAACTCAGGGCCTGTAAGCAGCAGCCGAGTACTGCCGGTTAGAAGATGATCATTTCTCCCGATCTGAGCGGTGCTGCTCAAATCGGGAGAAAAGAATGAGCGATCAGACTGAGACGCAAAAAAAAGAGAATTTTGTTTACTTACCGTAAATTCTTTTTCTTATAGTTCCGTAATGGGAGACCCAGACCATGGGTGTTTAGCTTCTACCTCTGGAGGACACACAAAGTACTACACTTAAAAGTGTAGCTCCTCCCCCTGAGCTTATACACCCCCTGGTGAGCAGACCCAGCCAGTTTATCGCTTTGTGTTCAGGAGGCATACATCCACACATGCATTCTCATATGATTTTTTCCTTTTGGAACGAGATTGAAGAGTGGGGTCCACGTCTGGACCCCCGGCATGTCCCTTCTCACCCCACTGTGTCGGCGGTGTTGTAAGGTTGATTCTTAGGCTGGAGCCTTACATGCCGTGCTCCTTCACCATCGCTCCTGGGCTCTGGCTTGAAGTGGGAGCCAGCACGGTCTCCATGCTTGGCAGGAGACCAGTCTCCATCCGCAGCCCTTCAGGACCCTGCTGGAACGGAGCGCTCATCCCCAGGGACCTGTCCCTGCGTCTCAGAAGCCAAGTACCTGAGACGTTTATATTTCGGGGTCCCTGTACTTTGTTGGGGGAGAGTGTGCTTATTATGTTTACTGACATTTCCGGCGGGTTCTCTAGCTGTCGCCTGAGAACCGCGCCGATGGTGCCTGCGCGTCGGCCGCGCTGCTCAAATTTAGGCCCCGGCTTCGCCGGAGGCCTAGTTTCTGTTTCACTGCCCTCGCATGTCACTCATGCAGAGAGACAGGCTCGGCTCCTCCCGGCGGCCGTTCTGTACAGGGGAGGGACACTCCCCACTGCAGTGTGTCCCCTCCCCTGTAGGTCTCAATGGCCCTCCAGATCCCGCTCCTCAAGCAAGTCCCGCCCCCTCTCTTCGCTCCGGCGGCCATTTTTTCAGCGTTCTCTCTGCGATCAGTCATTGCAGCGCTGGTTTGCAGCATCCCTGCTGAGGTGCTGTGCTTGGGGGTCCGGGCTTCGGGATCTGGAGGGCACACAACACCGCTCCAGCGGTCTGGTAAGCCACAACCGGTCTCCGGTTGTGGACCTCTGTATATACTCTATGGGGGTCACTCTCTGGCAGAGCCCCCACTCCAGCAGCATGTCTCACACGAGGAGCAAGGCCCCAAAGCTTTATGCTGTATGCGCTGCATGTAAGCTCCTGCTGCCTGAACCGAGCACCTTTCCACATTGTGATGCCTGCTCTAACTTGGCGGTGCCACAGCCTGGAGTCTCACCCCCAGTGGTCTCTCAGGCTGCTCCTGCTCCTGTGGCTGAACCCCCGGCTTGGGTAGAATCCTTTTCTAGGTCTATCTCCCAGTCCTTTGCTGGAGTCCATGGGACTTCTGTCCAGGACTCTGATGAATATGCATCAGCCCCCTTCACAGGGTGCCTCTGCTGCTAGGGGTCTCTCAGGACCGGAGCTCACAGAGGATTCATCATCAGGGCCCAGACCCCGTCGTCCTAAGAAGAGACGCAGGGTTCCCTCTCCCTCCTCCTCCCGTGGCTCTGATTCCAGAGCTGACTCGCAGGATGAGGAGGATGCCTTTACAGGGGGCTCGGAGGCTAACTCCATGTACCCCATTGATCTGTCCGAAAGTGACTCAGATCTTAGTGACTTGATTGCTTCTATTAATTCTGTACTGGATCTCAATCCGCCAGTATCAGAAGAGCAACCCTCTCTGGCAGAAAAGCACCAGTTTACCTTGCCTAAGAAAGCAAAAAATAAACAAACCGTCACTGAGCCATAGATCCCAAAGAAGGAGAACGCTATGGATCATGGAATATAGCGCAAAAAAAATGCACCAATTATTTTGGACAAACTTCAGATTTTTTTTTACTCCTTAGATACAAGTAAACCTATTCATGTTTGGTGTCTACAAACTTGCACTGACCTGAGGCATCACACCAACACATCAGTTTTGCCATATAGTGAGCACTGAATAAAATCCTCAAACACAATAGTGCAATTGCAGTTTTTTTTTGCAATGTTTCCGCATTTCGAATTTATTTTGATGACATTAGATTATACCCGTGTGTTACCCATAATGTTACATCTCTACATTCACAGTGATTAATCTGAAGGATAGCCAGTTAACCATGTTTTTGAGGAATAGTGATGTCTTGTTAGTGCTCTTTCTGCAAAAAAACGAGCACACACATGACCAGATTGACTGAGAAATAGAAAAAGTTATATCTCTCGGAAGAAGAATGGCGAAAATTGGCCAGTCGTGAAGGGGTTAAAAATCTGACATTGTCATAATGGCATTCTTACACAGATTGATTTGATACCTTTTCTGCCAATTAGATTTTGGTGCACAAGGGATTGATTGATGAAGGCGACGCCAAAACGAACGTCTGGGTGGGTGCCACACAATCGTTGTTTGGTTCTTGGGACAGGTATACCTATTTTTCTACACATTTGTTTTCCCTCCTCTCCAGCTCACCATTGAATAGCATTCTTTATTTAGGTTTATACACCTTGTGCAATTATCCTCAGCTGTTTAGTGAACTTCTCACCCTGCTATTCAAATAGGTTTAGTTAGATGTTTACATTTACACACGGATGCACCTTTTTGGATCCCCATGTATTTATACAAACGCTGTTTATTACATTCCTTTTGCCTTTGCTTTAATTTGTATTCTGGCCACATTCCTGTAAAAAACCTTCCTGTGGTACATAATAGACCAAATGTACTTTTTATTAGAACATTTACTTGTATGTGTGGTGCATCGTCCTTGCAATTACATTAACGGATTTTTGTGTACTCACCGTAAAATAGTTTTCTCTTAGCCATCATTGGGGGACACAAGACCATGGGTGTTATGCTGCTTATCCATAGGAGGACACTAAGTAGATGCAAAAGCATAGCTCCTCCTCTGCAGTATACACCCCCTGGCCGGGCCAGGCAACCTCAATTTTAGTACACAAGCAGTAGGAGAAAAAAGCAGTAAAAAAAACTTCTCAGAGGAACATGAGAAAAGAAGAGTCAAAACCAAATAAGGTACTGAGAGAACCAAGGCCCAACAGGGCAACAGGGTGGGTGCTGTGTCCCCCAATGATGGCTAAGAAAACGATTTTACGGTGAGTACACAAAAATCCGTTTTTCTCTGACGCCTCATTGGGGGACACAGGACCATGGGACGTCCTAAAGCAGTCCATGGGTGGGAAACTAAAGAAGACAACACAACCCAAGGACTAGAAACCAGTCCCAGACAGGCTGGAGCGCCTACTGCAGTTTGCAGATTTTTCCTACCCAGATTTGCCTCAGTTGAAACCTGGGTATGGACTCTGTAATGCTTTGAAAACGTATGTAGGCTAGACCAGGTCGCAGCCTTACACACCTGTTCTACTGAAGCCTGATGCCGAATGGCCCACGAAGCGCCAACTGCTCGCGTGGAATGAGCCCGCAGCCCACTAGGAATGGGCTGGAGTTGCAGGCGGTAGACTTCCTGGATCGCAGAGCGAATCCAGCGAGCCAGAATCGCCTTTGAAGCTGCCTGTCCCTTCTTAGGCCCCTCAGGAATGACGAACAAAGAGTCAGTTTTCCTAAAGGGGGCTGTCCTGGATATGTAATATCTGAGAGCTCTGACGAGGTCTAACGAATGCAGAGACCTTTCCACCCTATGAACTGGGTGTGGACAAAATGAAGGCAGAACAATGTCCTCGTTCAAATGAAACGGGGTAAGAACCTTTGGAAGGAAATCCGGAAGGGGGCGCAGAACCACCTTGTCCTGGTGAAAGATCAGGAAAGGCTCGCGGCAAGAGAGTGCTCTAAGCTCCGAAACCCGTCTGATGGACGTAATTGCCACCAGGAATGTTACCTTCCAGGACAGAAGAGCAAGGGAGGATTCCTTGAGGGGTTCAAAGGGAGACCTCTGGAGACCGTCCAGAAGGAGGTTGAGGTCCCATGGGTCCAGCGGCCGTTTGTACGGGGGAACTAGATGGGAAACGCCCTGGAGGAAGGTCTTGACTTGCGGTTTTTGAGCCAGGCGGCATTGGTAGAAGATTGAGAGCGCTGAGAACTGCCCCTTAAGGGAACTGAGAGGCAACCCCGCTTGCAAGCCAGACTGTAGAAAGTCGAGAATTCTGGGGATGGCCAGAGGCATAGGCTGGACGTTAGTTTCCCTGCACCATGAAAGGAAGATTTTCCACGTACAGTGGTAAATGCGGGATGAAGCAGGCTTTCGGGCGCTGATCATGGTGGAAATAACCGCGGGGGAGAACCCCGCTCTTGTTAATACCCAGGTCTCAATGGCCATGCCGTCAGCTTCAGGGCTCTGGGGTTCTGATGGGAAATGGGCCCTTGGGTCAGCAAGTCTGGGATGTCTGGAAGGCGCCACGGTGCGTCTGTGAGCATTTGTACTAATTTGGCTTACCAGGCGCGCCTGGGCCAGTCCGGTGCTATTAGTATCACCGGGACTCCCTCTGCCTCGATCTTCCTGATTACCCGCAGCAGCAGGGATAGAGGTGGAAATATGTAAGGCAGGCGGAAGTGGTGCCAGGAGCAGACTAGAGCATCCGCACCGATGGACTGCGGGTCGCGTGACCTGGCTATGAACGCCGGTACCTTTGCATTCAACCTTGAGGCCATTAGGTCCACGTCTGGTGTGCCCCAGCGAGTGCAGATGTGTAGAAGCACATCTGGGTGGAGAGACCATTCTCCGGCGGCCAGGCCTTGGCGATTTAGAAAGTCTGCTGCCCAGTTCTCTACCCCCGGTATGTGTACCGCTGATATCACTGATCCCGACGATTCGGCCCAGCTGAGGATCTTGTGGGCCTCGAGAAAAGCCGCTTTGCTGCGGGTGCCCCCCTGCCGATCGATATAGGCTACAGCTGTCGCATTGTCCGATTGGACTCGAATCTGATGACCCGCTAGCAGAGGGCAGAACGCTCTAAGTGCGAAGAAGATCGCGCGGAGTTCCAGGGTGTTTATGGGTAGGGAAGACTCTTGGGGTGTCCAACGTCCCTGAGCAGTGTGGTGCCGGTCCACTGCTCCCCAGCCTAGGAGGCTGGTGTCCGTGGTCAGGACCAGCTAGTTCACTGGGAGAAAGGATCTCCCCTTCGATAGGGATGAGGACCGAAGCCACCAGCGGAGTGCGTACCTGACTGAAGGTGCCAGGTGAAGATGTCTGTCCAGGGAGAAGGGGCTCTTGTCCCAGGCCACTAGAAGGGCTAGCTGCAGTGGGCGGAGGTGCAGTTGAGCAAAGGATACTGCTTCCATAGCCGCCACCATCCTGCTGAGCACTTCATGCTGAATCGAATGGAGCGAGACGGAGGACGTAGAAGGCAGCGTACCGCTCGTTGAAGAGCGATCACCTTGTCTTGAGGGAGAAGGATCAAGCCCCGACGGGTGTCCAGGGACATGCCCAGGAAGGTGATGGATCGTGACTGGACCGGGGATGATTTGTCCAGATTCACTAGCCACCCTAAGCGGGATAGGGTGTCCACAGTCATCTGTACGCTGGTTGAGCAGTCGCGGAAGGAGGGGGCCTTGATGAGGAGGTCGTCCAAGTAAGGGAGAATGACCACTCCCCTGGCGTGAAGGACGCTCATGGCGGCCGCCATGACTTTGGTGAAGACCCTTGGTGCGGTGGCAAGGCCGAAGGGTAGAGCTACGAATTGAAAGTGGGAGTCCTGAATTGCAAAGCGGGATCTGGGGCGATGGGTATGTGCAGGTACGCGTCCTTGATGTCTATGGATGCAATAATGGACCTTAGGGACTCCATTCTGAATCTCCGTACGTGCACATGCTTGTTTAGGTGTTTGAGGTCCAGGATGGGTCGAACTGACCCATCCTTTTTGGGGACCACAAAGAGGTTGGAATAAAAACCCTCGAACTTCTCGTCGTCTGGGACAGGTATCACTCCTGCTGTTAGAACCGACTTGGGGGGGGGTCCAAAATTCTATGTGGTAACCGGAAGACACAAGGTCTCGCACCCATTTGTCGTCTGAGGCGGCAGCCCAGATGTGTTGAAAGAGCCGCAGTCGACCTCCTACAATGAGTGTGTCTTCCGGGGCGCCGAAGGAGTCATGAGGGGGAAAACGTCGTGGCCAAGTCTCCCTAGTCCTGGACTGTTTCGGTCTAGGCTGCCATGACGAAGTAGGTTTCGGGGAGAGCTGAGAAGGTCGGTCCCAGCGTAGTCCGCGGCTGGTGGCGTGGACAGCACGGGGTGTCGACCAACCAAAGGAGTTCCGAAAGGAGCGGAACGAGGACTGTGGACGTCTGGTGAAGGACGTCCTGGACTTGAGCTGGGGGAGGGAGGTACTCTTTCCTCCTGTGGCATCAGAAATGAGCTTGTCCAGACGTTCGCCAAACAATCAGTCTGGAAAAAAGGGGAGGCCCGTGAGAGACTTCTTGGAGGCAGAGTCCGCTCGCCATTGTCGGAGCCAGAGAGCTCTACGGATGGCTATGGTATTTGAGGCGGCAAACGCTGCACAGGTAGCAGCGTCCATGGAGGCCTGCATGAGGTACTCCGCCGCAGCGGTAATTTGAGCTGTTACCTCTGTGAAGGTATGAGTGAACAGGGATTCCTCAAGCGAAGTGTTAAGGGATTCTGCCCAGACCGAGATCGCCTTTGCGACCCACACAGAGGCAAAAGGAGGGCGAGAGGGAGGAACCCGCAGCCTCAAAAGCAGAGCGGGCGAGGTGCTCCACCTGTCTGTCTGTCGGGTCCTTGATGCAGGAACCATCGGGTAAAGACAGGAGCGTCTTTGTGGTAAGGCGGGAGACCGGAGAGGTGTGGGGGGGGGGGGGGGTCGACCGAGGGCGGATCGGCCCAGCCCTTAGGGGCAGGTGAGGCAAAAAGGGTACCGGGACTCCATGAGTTTTCGGTTACCGAAGCGCCTGTCAGGCTTCTCCCTTTGCTTTGTGAGTATATCCTGAAACTCAGGGTGATCAGTGAAAACCTTTTGGGGTTTCCTTGCCCTCTTAAAGGAGACCGCATGGTCAGTGGTAGTGGATGGGGGATCCTCCACATGCAGAGTTTGGTTGATTGCTGCTATAAGGGAGTCTATTGCAGTTTGATCATCTGGGGAGGCTGAAACCAAGGAATTCTCCTGGTACAAACCGCATTCTCCCTCCTCCAGCTCTTCAGAAGCTGTGGAGCGTGTGGGAGAGCCTGCCCTGTGTGCTCCCGAGGGAGAGCCCGCTGGAGACACCCGGCCGTGTGCTCTTTTCCTGATCCCTGCAACCAGTGAAGCACGTGCCCGGATTACCTCAGAAGGATCCTCCATAGGGGTATCCTCAGGCTGCGTTCCGTCCAGGGACCCAGAAGGGTGTGGAGGACGACATTGCATAGCCAGCACCAGGTTCTGTGACAGTTTTTCCATGGATTGGGACAGAAACTGTGCCCATTCTGGTGGGCTGGGAGCCCTAGGCTCTGGACTGACGGTTGCGGCGGTGGTGGCAGGGGGGGGGGGGGGTCTTTGAGGGCTATAGGGGCACAGGACTCACAGAGTGAAGAGGTGTGTTTACGTGGTAGCTCAACGTGGCAGGCAGTATAATAGACTATGTGAGCCTTAGCACTCTTAGTGCCTTTTGAATTCTGCATGTTCCTGATAGGAGTATGCTAGGAGGGGGAGCAATGCTCAGCAGAGCTACAGTGAGCAGCACCTTACCAGAATCAGCCGATGGCTGGAGATCTTCCCACGCTTTCAACTCAGAGCCTGCGAAGAGGGGCTGAGGAATTGTGCCTCTGCCCTGGGCTTTGGAAAATCGGTGTCTATGGAACCTGTCGTCCAGCCCAGGATCCAGCGTCGTGGGAGAGGATACGTGTAGGCAACACTTCACGTTCCCGCCCGTTGATGGTAGTGGGAGATCGGTCCCAAAAGGAAACAGTCGCCCTCAAAAAATAAACCTTGAAAGGAAGTGCCTCCTATAGAGACTAAGCTAAAACTGGGACTGCCTGGCCCGGCCAGGGGGTGTATACTGCAGAAGAGGAGCTATGCTTTTGCATCTACTTAGTTTCCTCCTATGGATAGGCAGCATAACATACCATGGTCCTGTGTCCCCCAATGAGGCGTCAGAGAAATACGCATTTTTAATTAAAGTTTATTACTTTTTTGCATTGACCTTGTTTCGGTTTCTCTCTTTTCGGTTGTCTAGCATTTGTCCGTTAGGTCACATTTATATCCACAACCCCTGCACGTTTACAACTCCATTTTTTATAGATACAGACCCATTACATATTAGTGCAGGTATGGTTGATTTTTCTTGACTCCATTGTTAAGGGCCGGACTGTGCACTGGGTCTTCTCCTCCTGCTCTGGCCCCTCCGCCTGCCTCTGGTATTTGAATGACAGGTCAGATTTTTCAGAGACTTGCCTCCTGTTTGGGGCTGGCGCAGTCACTGGCAGGGCAGACGTTTGCACAGATTGAATTCCTGGCTGGTCTGCAATAACATGGTGACGTTTGCAGCCCATGCAGTGTAGTCTTTAAAACTTCATTGAGCCGAGATCTTAATCTGGCATGTGCCACCCATAGCATCATTTTATTACAGACCACCCAGGAAATCAATCTACGCAAGTGCTGCCCAGAGCAACGATGGTGCCGGTGCAAGACTTCAAACAGGAGGCAGGACACTGAAAAATCTGACCTGTCATTCAAACACCGGATAATGAAAAAAAGGGGCGTGCACACTTTGTGAGGTGAGGTGCTAGTGAATGGGGAAAGCCCACAATTATAACCATAGAGATACACTGCACACTCAGTTGTATATGCTAAATAAATTTATTATAAGGGGTTCAAAAAAGCCATGCAAAGGAAAACTATGAACTTGGAGACAAAGAATACTCTGACGTTTCGGCCACCGGCCTTGTTCACAGAGTACGCTGTAAAGTGGGGTACAAACAAAAAGAGATAAACAATATTTACATAAATTGTTCAAACAACAGCTTTTTTTACAGTAGTTGTCACAAAGAGTTTTTTGGAAGGGGGGGAGGGAAAAAAAAGGGCGTGAACAAAGAGCATATATATCAGAAATGCATTTTATGTATGAATGTACACATACATCAAGACTAGAGTAAACAAAACAATATGCAGCAGTGACAACCGCTTAAGGCGAGTCGGTAAATATACTGGTAAGGGGAAGGAACAAAGGAAATGGAGAGTGGAACAGGGGGGTATATAAACTGGTATCAGCATAATATGAAGGAAAGAAAGTTCAAGTACAGAGGGTGATTCAACTGTATGGGGTAAGGCGATGAAGTAAAATAAGTATACTACCTGTCACTTATAGTTCTGAGTTCCAAGAGGAATTGCTGGAGAGATATATAAGAGTATAGATAATGAGAGGTAGTAAGAGGAGGATATGTAGATAATGAAAGAGAAAAAGGTAGTTACCTGTGGCCATATGGTAATGGAGAGATTGTAAAGATGAAGTGTCAAAGACGCTTAGGACATCTTATCTGTATATAAACCAGATAAACCAGATAAGAGTCAGAGTATTTAAATTGAATAAAGAAAGTCATGAGATTAAGATCTTACCTGAGCCTATGTGTATGCCAGCGCTCCCATGCCTTGGCTGTTATCTTAGGAAGGCTGCTCTCAGCTGTGCCTGGGCGCTTTAAATGTAGTGACAGGTGGGAGGGGAAATGACGTGGTCCAATCCCGTATGTATGTGTCTGTCTAGCGTCTAGAACATGGTGGGGTATTTGCAAAGGGAGGTGACGTCACGCGCCTGCGCGGTAACTATCCCTATGTGTCCGTAATGTGCTGAATCACGGGTTTAGAGGTGATGTCACGCGCTTGCGCAGACTGCACCTCTTTAACCCGTGGCTGAAGCCAGTAAACAAGGGCCAGGAAATGATCGCGCATATGCGCTGCTCATCGCCGCCCGCTGTATTACTGGGAAGCAGAGTGCCATGGGTTAGGGAGTGACGTCGCGCTCATGCGCAGACATCACCTCCTAACACAGTGGCTGAAAAAAGGAAAACTAGGCAAAGACGTACCGCGCATGCGCGGTCCCCGTATTGACCCGGAGAGTTACTGAGGGTGAGGACTGCTAAGGTGTGAACAGAGCGCTGCTCACATGAGTGTATATCAACACTCATCATTAGTAACCTTGTAAAAGTAGAGCCATGTCCAGATAAGGGAAAACTACATAAAATTATCATCGGTAGTAGGGAAAATAAGTCCAGATGTAGAATTGATGACAAAGGTCATCAGTTCCCATCCGGCAAGGTTACTAAATATGTAAAAAAGTGGTCATATAATATTATGGTGGTCCTCATAGACCCTATTATAGTCGTAGTGGGGGCCTGGCGTAATGCTTGTGCGCAGTCGTCCTTACCATCACAGATGAAGGAAGAGGGGAGAAAGGGGTTGTAAAGATAGAACAGGGAAAAAAAAGGGGAAAAAGGGGGGAAAAAAGGGGGGAGAAGAGAAAGAAAAGAGTGCCGAACCAGTCTTACCCATCAGGACGGGATAAGGGGAGGGGAAGAGGAGCAGGAGAGTGAGGATCCATTTTATTGTAGATCATATATTCATATCTGTTAGAGAAAATAGATAATATGTTAGATATACATTACACATACCATTCAATTTCCCTGTTAAGACCAAACGGAGTTAGTGTATGCAGTGTATAAATCCAGTAGCTCTCTCTTTGTTTCAAAAGCCGTATGTGGTTTCCACCACGTCTCGGGCGTTCTATTTTTTCTATCATTTGGAATCTCAATTGAGAAACTGAGTGTCGAGCTTCTTTGAAATGGTATGGAATTGGGAGCCAGGTTTTATTGCAGCGTATTGTGGACTTATGACTGGCAATTCTATCACGTACATGTTGCGTGGTTTCGCCTACATAAAGTAGTAAAGTAGTAGTTGAGATTCCAAATTATAGAAAAAATAGAACGCCCGAGACGTGGTGGAAACCACATACGGCTTTTGAAACAAAGAGAGAGCTACTGGATTTATACACTGCATACACTAACTCCGTTTGGTCTTAACAGGGAAATTGAATGGTATGTGTAATGTATATCTAACATATCTATTTTCTCTAACAGATATGAATATATGATCTACAATAAAATGGATCCTCACTCTCCTGCTCCTCTTCCCCTCCCCTTATCCCGTCCTGATGGGTAAGACTGGTTCGGCACTCTTTTCTTTCTCTTCTCCCCCCTTTTTCCCCCCTTTTTCCCCTTTTTTCCCCTGTTCTATCTTTACAACCCCTTTCTCCCCTCTTCCTTCATCTGTGATGGTAAGGACGACTGCGCACAAGCATTACGCCAGGCCCCCACTACGACTATAATAGGGTCTATGAGGACCACCATAATATTATATGACCACTTTTTTACATATTTAGTAACCTTGCCGGATGGGAACTGATGACCTTTGTCATCAATTCTACATCTGGACTTATTTTCCCTACTACCGATGATAATTTTATGTAATTTTCCCTTATCTGGACATGGCTCTACTTTTACAAGGTTACTAATGATGAGTGTTGATATACACTCATGTGAGCAGCGCTCTGTTCACACCTTAGCAGTCCTCACCCTCAGTAACTCTCCGGGTCAATACGGGGACCGCGCATGCGCGGTACGTCTTTGCCTAGTTTTCCTTTTTTCAGCCACTGTGTTAGGAGGTGATGTCTGCGCATGAGCGCGACGTCACTCCCTAACCCATGGCACTCTGCTTCCCAGTAATACAGCGGGCGGCGATGAGCAGCGCATATGCGCGATCATTTCCTGGCCCTTGTTTACTGGCTTCAGCCACGGGTTAAAGAGGTGCAGTCTGCGCAAGCGCGTGACATCACCTCTAAACCCGTGATTCAGCACATTACGGACACATAGGGATAGTTACCGCGCAGGCGCGTGACGTCACCTCCCTTTGCAAATACCCCACCATGTTCTAGACGCTAGACAGACACATACATACGGGATTGGACCACGTCATTTCCCCTCCCACCTGTCACTACATTTAAAAGCGCCCAGGCACAGCTGAGAGCAGCCTTCCTAAGATAACAGCCAAGGCATGTGAGCGCTGGCATACACATAGGCTCAGGTAAGATCTTAATCTCATGACTTTCTTTATTCAATTTAAATACTCTGACTCTTATCTGGTTTATCTGGTTTATATACAGATAAGATGTCCTAAGCGTCTTTGACACTTCATCTTTACAATCTCTCCATTACCATATGGCCACAGGTAACTACCTTTTTCTCTTTCATTATCTACATATCCTCCTCTTACTACCTCTCATTATCTATACTCATATATATCTCTCCAGCAATTCCTCTTGGAACTCAGAACTATAAGTGACAGGTAGTATACTTATTTTACTTCATCGCCTTACCCCATACAGTTGAATCACCCTCTGTACTTGAACTTTCTTTCCTTCATATTATGCTGATACCAGTTTATATACCCCCCTGTTCCACTCTCCATTTCCTTTGATCCTTCCCCTTACCAGTATATTTACCGACTCGCCTTAAGCGGGTGTCACTGCTGCATATTGTTTTGTTTACTCTAGTCTTGATGTATGTGTACATTCATACATAAAATGCATTTCTGATATATATGCTCTTTGTTCACGCCCTTTTTTTCCCTCCCCCCCCTTCCAAAAAACTCTTTTTGTGACAACTACTGTAAAAAAAGCTGTTGTTTGAACAATTTATGTAAATATTGTTTATCTCTTTTTGTTTGTACCCCACTTTACAGCGTACTCTGAACAAGGCCGGTATTCAAACACCGGAGGCAGGTGGAGGGGTTGGAACAAGAGTAGGAGACCCAGTGCACAGTCCAGCCTTGTGCACCTGAAATCTCATTACAATACTTCAAATGAGGATTAAAGCGCACCAATCACCAGGATTTTCCTATATAAGCTAAAGCCAGTGCTATACTGGCGATGATATGCTGATTCTATACATGCCTTTAGTTGTCAGCTAGAATGTATAGGTTTTGAAATACAAGCAAAGATTGTAAAATGAGCAGCTTTTTGATTGACAGCAGCTGCTGATCAGCTGGGGCGAGTATTCATAGTGATTCCCGCCCCCCTGCCTGAACTCATCCCCCCCGTTATTTATGCCAATTCTATTATAGAATTATTTTACTAAGTGACTAGAAGAACCTGTGCTAATGTCATACCAATGTGACAAGAAGGGGTGGGGCCTCAGCTAAAATCGCTGATACCAGGAGGCAACATTATTTTCTTTTGGCTGAGGCCCCGCCCTTTCTGGTCACATGGCTATGACATCAGCACAGGTCCTTCTAGTCACTTAGTAAAACGATTCTATAATAGAATTAGCATAAATAATAGGGGGAAGACGGACAGGCAGGGGGGGGGCGGGAATCACTATGCATATCCACCCCAGCTATCAGCTGATCAGCCGGTGCTGCCACTCAAAAAGCTGCTCATTTTACAAAGTTTACTTGCTTGTGTTTCAAAACCTATACATCCTAGCTGACAACTAAAGGCATGTATAGACTCAGCATGATAGTGCCAGTATAGCACTGGCTTTAGGTTATATAGGAAAATCCTGGTGACTGGTGCGCTTTAAAGAAGAGCAAAAAACTGGATTTCTTCACCAAAAGATTTCAATTGAATTTATATAAAGCAGCGGCATTATGACTGTCTTAACTTTACATTCCAAAATTGTGCTGACCGCACTCTTTAAAAGATAAGCAAGACATTGCCACCTAGTCATGGATTATTATTGGATAGTGAAAAGATCAGATCTACTCCGAGGAAAAAAAAGATTTAAAAAAAAATGTTGCCTTTTTTTAGCAGAAGCTATGCACAGAGGCACGTAATTACCAATTCATTTGTTACCTTAGCTTCCGATGAATGTCACTAAGTAACTGATGTCGCAAAGTGACAGAAACGGATTCGCTAACTAGATGAGCCGTCATATACGGGTCTTGTCCTCCAGAGCAAAGAGCGAGAAGTCGGCATAATCTGGAGTATAAGGCACACGGAGGAAAATGGGCTACCGACTCCAAAGCCTCACAAATAAGAGACGAGACTGAGCTCAGGTCAGAGATACCTGAAAAGAAGAACAAAATGGGATGAAAGAAGGAGATTCAAAAGGGAAAAAAAATGAGACACTTACATGGTGTGTTAAGGCATAAAAGGAACATTTCCTCTTGAAAAGGTCACTGTATAAAGTCATCAGCCAGGAACCATTAATCAGGGCACTAGTAATCCAGCACAAAATTCTCAGTTTCCAATTCATGTGATTTTCACTTACTGAACGTATCCGGTAGAGAAGAAGAAAGTCCAGAAAAAGTGAAAATATTTGCTTGTGTTTCCCGCTGTCGCGTTCCTGACGTCCAGATCTGTAGATCTCCACCAACGTCTCTTCTAAGAATGTCACACTCCGCAACCTTCTCCTTTTTTGTAGATTTTTGCCCTTTGTGACCTAGTTTGTGGTATATGTAATCATACAACAAATTAAACATCAGACAATCCTGAAGTCAAGTGTGCTCAATTATTGTTTCATTTAAGGCAGCCATCTTTCTATCTGAATAGTCCAATGTACTAACCCCTACAGTGGGAGATCTAGCAGCCACCACAGAAAATGAATGTGTTCCAGAGAACTGATCCCCCAGATCTTTATCTGCACGGTGTACCAGATATTAGCCATTTGTTTCACTGAGTAAGGACTCTTTCACAGTGCCGTGGAAACACGTTTTATCACACGGCCGTGATGAAGTTGCATACGTCCCTCCGTGTGCCGTGATTTTGGTAGACGTGTGTTCTGTGTGCCATCGCAGATCAGGAATTTTTCACTCACCTGTCCCCGGCGCTACTGTCTCCAGCACTGCCGCTTCCGGGTTAGCGGTGCAGTGAATATTCATGAGCATAATGAGTGGGCCCTGAAACAAGTGACAGCAGCGCCAAAGACCGCAGCACTGGAGAAAGGGGAGTATAGAAAAAGAGAATTTTGTTTACTTACCGTAAATTCTTTTTCTTATAGTTCCGTATTGGGAGACCCAGACCATGGGTGTTTAGCTTCTACCTCCGGAGGACACACAAAGTACTACACTTAAGTGTAGCTCCTCCCTCTGAGCTTATACACCCCCTGGTGAGCAGACCCAGCCAGTTTAGTGCAAAAGCTGAAGGAGAATAGCCACCCACAAGTAGAACAGAGCAAAAGCCGGAACAACCGGAGACTCTGTCCACGACAACAGCCGGTGATAACACGCAGAACAAGAAAATTGCCAACAGGGAGGGTGCTGGGTCTCCCAATACGGAACTATAAGAAAAAGAATTTACGGTAAGTAAACAAAATTCTCTATTTCTTTATCGTTCCTATGGGAGACCCAGACCATGGGACGTTCCAAAGCAGTCCCTGGGTGGGAAATAAACCGAAAAACCAAGAAGTAGGCAGAACCTAACTTCACAAATGGGCGACAGCCGCCTGAAGGATGCGTCTGCCGAAGCAAGAGCATGCACTTTGTAGTGCTTCGAAAAAGGTATGCAGGCTAGTCCAAGTGGCAGCCTGACAGACTTGTTGAGCCGTAGCCTGGTGCCTGAAAGCCCAAGAGGCACCAACAGCTCTGGTCGAATGTGCCTTGATCCCCGGCGGGGGAGGCACATGAGAACTCTGGTAGGCGTCCGAAATGGTCGATCTAATCCAACGGGCCAAGGTCGGCTTAGAAGCAGAGAGGCCCTTGCGCCGACCAGTGGTTAGCACAAAAAGAGAAGTGCACCGCCTAAGAGCAGCGGTGCGAGACACATAGATCCGGAGCGCACGCACCAGATCCAGAGTATGCAGCGCTTTTTCAAAGCGATGAACAGGAGCCGGACAAAAGGAAGGTAGGGAAATGTCCTGGTTAAGAACCGAGTAGAGCGACACCAGGACAGGAAAATTTTCCAAGTCCTGTGATAGATCTTAGCGGAGGAAGACTTACGGGCCCGAGTCATAGTGGAGATGACTTCAGGAAGAATACCAGAAGCCGTCAAAATCCAGGACTCAAGAGCCACGCCGTCAATTTGAGAGCCGCAGAATTCAGGCGGAAAAACGGACCTTGTGAGAGTAGGTCTGGACGGTACGGGAGATGCCACGGCATCTCTACGGACAGATGGAGCAGGTCTGGATACCAAGCTCGCCTGGGCCAGTCCGGTGCAATGAGGATGACTCGACAGCCCTCCATTCTGATCTTGCGCAGAACTCTGGGCAAGAGAGCTAGAGGGGGAAACACGTAGGACAGACGAAACTGGGACCAGTCTTGAACCAGTGCGTCCGCGGCGAATGCCTGAGGGTCGTGGGAGCGAGCCACGTAAAACGGGAACCTTGTTGTTGTGACGGGATGCCATTAGGTCCACGTCCGGAGTGCCCCATTTTGCGGCAGATTGACTAAAACACTGCCGGGTGCAGGGACCACTCGCCACCGTCCACGGTTTGACGGCTGAGATAATCTGCCTCCCAGTTTTCCACGCCTGGGATGTGGACTGCGGATATGGTGGACTTGGAGTCCTCCGCCCATTGAAGGATGCGTTGTACTTCCAACAATCGCCAGGCGGCTGCGTGTCCCGCCTTGGTGATTGATGTAGGCAACCGCTGTCGCGTTGTCTGACTGGACTCGAATGTGCCTGCCCGCCAACAGGTGGTGAAAAGCTAGGAGAGCTAGAAGCACGGCTCTGGTTTCCAGCACATTGATTGAAAGGGCTGACTCGGACGGAGTCAAAGTGCCCTGTGCTCTGTGGTGGAGATATACCGCTACCCAGCCGGATAGACTGGCATCCGTGGTGAGAATCACCCAGGACGGGGCCAGGAAGGAGCGCCCCTGGGACAGGGAGAGGGGCCGAAGCCACCACTGAAGAGAGCTCCTGGTTTGTGGCGACAGAGCCACTAACCTGTGTAAGGAGGAAGGCCGCTTGTCCCAACAGCGGAGAATGTCCAGCTGCAGGGGGCGCAGATGGAACTGGGCAAAGGGAACAGCCTCCATGGACGCCACCATTTGACCCAGCACCTGCATCAGACGCCTGAGGGTATAACGGCGGGGCCTCAGCAGAGCGCACCGCTAGCTGGAGGGACTGCTGTTTGACTAAGGGCAACTTCACAAGTGCCGTCAAGGTCTCGAACTGCATCCCTAGGTACGTGAGACTCTGGGTCGGAGTCCGAGTGGATTTGGGCAGATTGACCAGCCACCCGAATTGAGCTAGAGTGGAGAGAGTGAGCGAGACACTCCGCTGACAGTCTGCGCTGGATGAAGCCTTGACTAGAAGGTCGTCCAGGTAAGGAATCACTGCCAACCCCTGGAGGTGCAGAACTGCAATCACTGCTGCCATGACCTTGGTGAATACCCGAGGGGCCGTGGCCAACCCGAAGGGGAGAGCCACGAATTGGAAGTGATCTTCTCCTACTGCAAAACGTAGCCAACGCTGGTGTGACACTGCAATTGGCACATGCAGATAGGCATCTCTGATGTCGATGGATGACAGGAAATCCCCTTGGGACATAGAGGCGATGACTGATCGCAGAGACTCCATGCGAAAGCGCCGCACCAGAACATGCTTGTTGAGAAGCTTCAGATCCAGGATGGGCCGGAAGGTACCGTCCTTTTTGCGAACTAGGAAGAGATTTGAGTAGAAACCTCTGAACCGTTCCCGGGCGGGAACCGGTACAATCACTCCATTGCCTGTAAGGCTGCCACGGCCTGTGAGAAGGCGGCGGCCTTGGAGAGGGGGGGGGGGGGGGGGGGGGGGGGGGAGTTGAGAGAAAAAAAAGGGAATTTTGTTTACTTACCGTAAATTCCTTTTCTTCTAGCTCCTATTGGGAGACCCAGACAATTGGGTGTATAGCTTCTGCCTCTGGAGGCCACACAAAGTATTACACTTTAAAAAGTGTAACCCCTCCCCTCTGCTATACACCCTCCCGTGGACCACGGGCTCCTCAGTTTTGGTGCAAAAGCAGGAAGGAGAAAACTTATAAATTGGTCTAGGGTAAATTCAATCCGAAGGATGTTCGGAGAACTGAAGACCATGAACCATAAGAACAATTCAACATGAACAACATGTGTACACAAAAGAACAACTAGCCCAAAGGGGCACAGGGGCAGGTGCTGGGTCTCCCAATAGGAGCTAGAAGAAAAGGAATTTACGGTAAGTAAACAAAATTCCCTTTTTTTTCTTTGTCGCTCCATTGGGAGACCCAGACAATTGGGACGTCCAAGAGCAGTCCCTGGGTGGGTAAAAGAATACCTCAATCGAAAGAGCCGAAAAACGGCCCCCTCTTACAAGTGGGCAACTGCCGCCTGAAGGACTCGCCTACCTAGACTGGCGTCAGCCGACGCATAGGTATGCACTTAATAGTGCTTCGTGAAAGTGTGCAGACTAGACCATGTAGCTGCCTGACACACCTGCTGAGCCGTCGGCCGGTGCCGCAAAGCCCAGGACGCACCTACAGCTCTGGTAGAATGGGCTTTCAACCCTGAAGGAAGTGGAAGCCCAGAAGAACGGTAGGCCTCGAGAATCTGTTCCTTGATCCACCGAGCCAAGGTTGACTTGGAGGCCTGAGAGCCCTTACACTGGCCAGCGACAAGGACAAAGAGCGCATCTGAACGGCGCAGGGGCGCCGTGCGAGACACGTAGAACCGGAGTGCTCTCACTAGATCCAAAGAGTGCAAATCCTTTTCACACTGGTGAATTGGATTAGGGCAAAAGGAAGGCAAGGAGATATCCTGATTTAGATGAAAAGGGGATACCACCTTAGGGAGAAATTCCGGGACCGGACAGAGAACCACCTTATCCTGGTGAAAAACCAGGAAGGGAGCTTTGCATGACAGCGCTGCAAGCTCAGACACTCTCCGAAGAGACGTGACTGCCACTAGGAAGGCCACCTTCTGCGAAAGACGGGAGAGAGAGACATCCCGCAGTGGCTCAAAAGGCGGCTTTTGAAGAGCCGTCAGGACCCTGTTAAGGTCCCAAGGTTCCAACGGACGTTTGTAAGGTGGAACTATGTGGCAGACCCCCTGCAGGAACGTGCGGACCTGCGGAAGCCTGGCTAGACGCTTTTGAAAAAAACACGGAGAGCGCCGACACTTGGCCCTTGATAGAGCCGAGGGACAAACCCTTGTCCACTCCAGATTGAAGGAATGAAAGGAATGTGGGTAAGGCAAACGGCCATGGAGAAAAACCGTTAGCAGTGCACCAGGACAGGAAGATTTGCCAAGACCTATAATAGATCTTGGCGGACGTTGGCTTCCTGGCCTGTCTCATGGTGGCAATGACATCCGGAGATAACCCTGAAGACGCTAGTAGCCAGGACTCAATGGCCACACAGTCAGGTTGAGGGCCACAGAATTCAGATGGAAAAACGGACCTTGTGACAGCAAGTCTGGGCGGTCTGGAAGTGCCCACGGTTGACCCACCGTGAGATGCCACAGATCCGGATACCACGACCGCCTCGGCCAGTCTGGAGCGACGAGAATGCCGCGACGGCAGTCGGACCTGATCTTTCGTAGTACTCTGGGCAGCATTGCCAGAGGGGGAAACACATACGGCAGTCGGAACTGCGACCAATCCTGCACTAACGCGTCCGCCGCCAGAGCTCTGTGATCCTGAGACCGTGCCATGAAGGCCGGGACCTTGTTGTTGTGTCGTGACGCCATGACATCGACATCCGGCGTTCCCCAGCGGCGGCAGATCTCTCGAAACACGTCTGGGTGAAGAGACCATTCCCCCGCGTCCATGCCCTGACGACTGAGAAAATCTGCTTCCCAGTTTTCCACACCCGGGATGTGAACTGCGGAGATGGTGGAGCCTGTGACTTCCACCCGCTGCAGAATCCACCCGACTTCCTGGAAGGCTTGACGATTGCGAGTGCCGCCTTGGTGGTTGATGTAGGCGACGGCAGTGGCGTTGTCCGACTGGATTCGGATCTGCCTGCCCTCCAGCCACCGATGGAAAGCCAATAGATGGAATTGCGCGAACGGCACTGCCTCCATAGCTGCAACCATCTTCCCCAGGAAGTGCATGAGGCGCCTTAAGGGGTGTGACTGACTCCGAAGAAGTGACTGCACCCCCGCCTGCAGAGAAAGCTGTTTGTCCCGCGGTAGCTTGACTAACGCTGGAAGGGTATGAAACTCCATCCCGAGATAAGTCAGTGATTGGGTCGGCGTCAACCTGGATTTCGGGAAATTGATGATCCACCCGAACTGCTGGAGAGTCGCCAGAGTGACGGTAAGACTTCGTTGACACGCCACCCGAGAAGGAGCCCTGACTAGGAGATCGTCCAAGTATGGGATCACCGAGTGGCCCTGAGAGTGCAGGACCGCCACGACGGATGCCATGACTTTGGTGAAGACCCGTGGGGCTGTCGCCAGGCCGAAGGGCAATGCGACGAACTGGAGGTGTTCGTCCCCGATGGCGAAACGCAGGAAACGTTGATGTTCGGGTGCGATCGGCACATGGAGATAAGCATCCTTGATGTCGATCGATGCTAGGAAGTCTCCTTGTGACATCGAGGCGATGACAGAGCGGAGAGATTCCATCCGAAACCGTCTGGTTCTCACATGTCTGTTGAGCAGCTTGAGGTCCAGAACGGGACGGAATGACCCGTCCTTTTTTGGCACCACGAACAAGTTGGAGTAAAATCCGCGACCACGTTCCTGAAGGGGAACGGGAATCACAACTCCTTCCATCTTCAGAGCGTCCACTGCCTGAAAAAGTGCGTCGGCCTGTGCGGGGGGTGGGAGGTTCTGAAAAAACGAGCCGTAGGTCGAGAGCTGAACTCTATCCTGTAACCATGAGACAGAATGTCTCTCACCCATCGGTCTTGAACGTGTGGCCACCAGGCGTCGCCAAAGCGGGAGAGCCTGCCACCGACCGAGGATGTGGCTAGATGAGGCCGAGAGTCATGAGGAGGCAGTCTTGGAGGCAGGGACTCCTGCGGCCTTTTGGGGGCGTGACTTGGACCGCCACGCATAGGAGTTCCTCTGGCCTTTCTCCGGCCGGTTGGACGAAGAGGATTGGGGCTTGGCGGAGGGACGAAAGGACCGAAACCTCGACTGGATTTTTCTTTGCTGAGGTCTCTTAGGTTTGGACTGGGGTAAGGAGGAGTCCTTTCCCGAAAATTCCTTAATCTCATCCAACCGTTCGCCAAACAAACGTTCGACAGAAAAAGGCAAACCAGTTAAGAACCTTTTGGAAGCAGAGTCTGCTTTCCATTCGCGCAGCCACATGGACCTGCGGACTGCCACGGAGTTATCGGATGCCACAGTCGTACGGCTAGCAAAGTCCAGGACGGCGTTCATGGCGTAGGACGAAAATGCTGATGCCTGAGAGGTCAAGGAAGACACATGCGGAGCAGAATTCCGCGTGACAGCATTAATCTCAGTCAGACATGCCGAGATTGCTTGGAGAGCCCACACAGCCGCAAAGGCCGGGGCAAAAGACGCGCCCGTGGCCTCATAAATAGACTTCACCAAGAGCTCTGTCTGTCAGTGGCATCCTACAGGGATGAGCCATCGGCAACAGACACAACGGACCTAGCAGCCAATCTAGAGACTGGCGGATCCACCTTGGATGAGTGTGCCCAGCCCTTAACGACTTCAGGTGGAAAGGGATAACGCGTGTCAGAGTGCCTTTTAGCAAAACGCTTGTCCGGGACCGCTCTGGGCTTCTGGACAGCGTCCCTGAAGTTAGAGTGATCAAAGAACGTATTGCGAGTACGTTTGGGGAATCGAAATTGGTGTTTCTCCTGCTGAGAAGCAGACTCCTCTACAGGTGGAGGCGGGGGAGAGAGATCCAACACCTGGTTGATGGACGAAATAAGATCATTTACTAAGGCGTCCCCCTCAGGGGTATCAAGGTTGAGGGCGAAGTCAGGGTCAGATCCCTGAGCTCCCACGTCCGCCTCGTCATCCTGAGAGTCCTCAAGCTGAGATCCAGAGCAGCGTGAGGAGGCCGGGGAAGAGTCCCAGCGAGGCCGCTTAGCCGGTCTGGGACTGCGATCCGGGCAGGAGTCCTCCGCCTGGGACCTAGGGGCTATCCTGGGAGCGCGCTGCGGCGCGGACCGAGAGGGGCCTGGAGGAGACAAACTAACAGGGGCCGGGGCCTGTGAAGAGCCCGGTCTGGACTGCAATGCCTCAAGGCGCTTAGATGACCATTTGTCCATAGACTGTGCAATGGATTGAGAAAGTGACAGAGTTTCTCCGCGAAAGAGTCCAATGACGGTGCCTCTGTCCCTGCAGCCTGCTCAGGAGGAGCAGGGGGATCTACATGAGCTGAGGGGCCCACAAGTGCCCTAGGCTCCGGCTGAGCAAGCATGGCAGGAGTTGAGCATT
Organism: Anomaloglossus baeobatrachus; assembly: GCF_048569485.1. Classification (NCBI taxonomy): domain Eukaryota; kingdom Metazoa; phylum Chordata; class Amphibia; order Anura; family Aromobatidae; genus Anomaloglossus; species Anomaloglossus baeobatrachus. The sequence continues at coordinate 690,495,446 of NC_134354.1, forward strand.
GATCACAGTGAGGGTAGGTGGATCCCGCAGGCAACATAGCCCCACAAGAGGTACAGGCTACGAAAAAAAAACCTGTGCCTTAGGGGCTTTGCTCCTTGTGGACGACATGCTGTAAGCAATAAGTGTCCCTTAGGAGAGCGACCACTGAGGGTATATGGGAAAGGGTTATACAGCCGTTCCGAATATAATATAAAATATAATATAAAATATAATATAATATAATATAAAAAATATAATATAATATAAAAAATATAATATAATATAAAAAATATAATATAATATAAAATATAATATAATATAATATAAAATATAATATCATATCATAAAATATCATATAAAATATAATATCATATCATAAAATATCATATAAAATATAATATCATATCATAAAATATCATATAAAATATAATATCATATAAAATATCATATCATAAAATATCATATAAAATATCATATCATAAAATATCATATAAAATATATCATAAAATATCATAAAATATCATATCATATAAAATATCATATCATATAAAATATCATATCATATAAATCATAAAATATATATATATATATATATATATACACACATACATACATACATACATACATACATACATACATACACATCACGGCACCCTAGGGGAACCAGCACCGGGTGACCGGTGTGGCTTACCAACCGCTGGTGTCCTCCACATTCCCTGTCGTGGGTCCCCCGGAGCTGTAGAGCTGTGCAGCTGCAGCATACACTGGCAGAATGCCCAACATGGCCGCCGGAGCTCTCAAGGGGGGAGTGGAGCCATGGGCGGCGCCGGCAAAAGGCGGGAATCTGGAGGCCCCATAGTGGTCAATGAGAGGGGAGGGGAGACATGCAAAGATGCTCCAGCCCTCTGTCGGTAATCCCGCCCTTACCCCTGACAAGCAGGCCCAGGGGCGGGATTTTTCGCGACTAGGCCGCGATGAAGCCGGGGGCTAAATTTAAGGCCGTGCCCGACAAGCAGGCACGGCCGGCGCGGAAGTCCGATGAAAATACAACGGACGGCGCTACTGGGGAGAAAGGCGACCTCTCTCCCCGTACCGTCCCCCCATGGGGACACAGAGTACCTTGAAGGTGCAGGGCCCGGTCCCTGGGGATGAAAACGCTCCGGTCTAGCAGGTTCCACCAGGGGCTGCGGATGGAGCACGGTCTCAGCAGGTGAATGACCGGTGAGGCTCCCACTTCTCCCAGAGCCGCATAAGGGATGGTGAAGGAGACGGCATGTGGCTCCAGCCTTTGTACCCGCAATGGGTACCTCAACCTTAACAACACCGCCGACATAGTGGGGTGAGAAGGGAGCATGCCGAGGACCCCATAGGGGGACCTCTTTTCTTCCATCAGTCATACTATGTATGAGAAATCTTTTATTTTTTTTTTTTTTTTCTTCTTTCTATGAGTGGATGTGTGCCTCCTTCCACACAAAGTATAAAACTGAGGAGCCCGTGATCCACGGGAGGGTGTATAGGCAGAGGGGAGGGGTTACACTTTTTTAAAAGTGTAATACTTTGTGGCCTCCGGAGGCAGAAGCTATACACCCAATTGTCTGGGTCTCCCAATGGAGCGACAAAGAAAATCTGTTTGGCGGACTGGAAGAGAATTCTATCCTGTAGCCGTGGGAGATGATATCTCTCACCCACTGATCGGAGACGTGTTGAAACCAAGCGTCGCCAAAGTGGGAGAGCCTGCCACCGACTAAGGACGTTGCTGGAGCAGGCAGAGAGTCAAGAGGAGGCTGCCTTAGTGGCAGCAGCTCCTGCGGTCTTCTGTGTACGTGCTTTTGTGCGCCAGTTGGATTTCTGGTCCTTGGCTGAGTTAGCGGACGAGGCCGAGGGCTTAGAGGACGACCAGTTGGAGGAACGAAAGGAGCGAAACCTCGACTGATTCCTACCCTGGACAGGTTTCCTGGCTTTAGTTTGAGGCATGGAAGTACTCTTCCCGCCAGTAGCTTCCTTAATAATTTCATCCAGCTGTTCTCCGAACAGCCGGGACCCAGCAAAAGGGAGCCCAAGCAAGGTACTTCTTCGAAGAAGCATCTGCCTTCCACTCTCGAAGCCACAAGATTCTGCGGATAGCGAGGGAATTAGCCGAAGCCACCGCAGTGCGGTGAGAAGCCTCCAGCATGGCAGACATGGCATAGGATGAAAAGGCCGAAGCTTGGGAAGTTAAGGCATCCATTTCGGGCATAGATTCCCTGGTGAGGGAATGCATCTCCTCTAGAGAAGCAGAGATGGCTTTGAGAGCCCACACTGCTGCAAAAGTCGGAGAAAACGCGGCCCCCGCCGCTTCATACACGGATTTGGCCAGAAGGTCAATCTGGCGGTCAGTGGAATCCTTAAGGGAAGTGCCATCAGCCACCGACACAACGGTCCGGGCTGAGAGCCTAGACACCGGAGGGTCTACCTTTGGGGACTGCGCCCACTCCTTGACCACCTCAGGTGGAAAGGGAAAACGGTCATCAGAACCACGCTTTGGGAAGCACTTGTCAGGACAGGCCCTGAGCTTGGTCACAGCGGCCTTAAAACTGGAGTGGTTAAAGAACACACTCTTTGCTCTCTTAGGCAAGGTAAACTGGTGCTTTTCTGCCAGAGAAGGTTGCTCCTCTGATACTGGCGGATTGAGATCCAGTACAGAATTAATAGAAGCAATCAAGTCACTAAGATCTGAGTCACTTTCAGACAGATCAATGGGGCACATGGAGTTAGCCTCCGAGCCCCCTGTAAAGGCATCCTCCTCATCCAGCGAGTCAGCTCTGGAATCAGAGCCACGGGAGGAGGAAGGAGAGGGAACCCTGCGTCTCTTCTTAGGACGACGGGGTCTGGGCCCTGATGATGAATCCTCTGTGAGCTCCGGTCCTGAGGGACCCCTAGCAGCAGAGGCACCCTGTGAAGGGGGCTGATGCATATTCATCAACGTCCTGGACAGAAGTCCCATGGACTCAGCAAAAGACTGGGAGATAGACCTAGAAAAGGATTCTACCCAAGCCGGGGGTTCAGCCACAGGAGCAGGAGCAGCCTGAGAACCCACTGGGGGTGAGACTCCAGGCTGTGGCACCGCCAAGTTAGAGCAGGCATCACAATGTGGGAAGGTGCTCTGTTCAGGCAGCAGGAGCTTACATGCAGCGCATACAGCATAAAGATTTGGGGCCTTGCTCCTGGTGTGAGACATACTGCTGGAGTGGGGGCTCTGCCAGAGAATGAACCCCAGAGAGTATATACAGAGGTCCACAACCGGAGACCGGTTGTGGCTTACCAGACCGCTGGAGCGGTGTTGTGTGCCCTCCAGATCCCGAAGCCCGGACCCCCAAGCACAGCACCTCAGCAGAGATGCTGCAGACCAGCGCTGCAATGACTGATCGCAGAGAGAACGCTGAGAAAATGGCCGACGGAGCGAAGAGAGGGGGCGGGACTTGCTTGAGGAGCGGGATCTCAAGGGCCATAGAGACCTACAGGGGAGGGGACACACACTGCAGTGGGGAGTGTCTCTCCCCTGTACAGAACGGCCGCCGGGAGGAGCCAAGCCTGTCCCTCTGCATGAGTGACATGCGAGGGCAGTGAAACAGAAACTAGGCCTCCGGCGAAGTCGGGGCCTAAATTTGAGCGGCGCGGCCAGCGCGCAGGCACCATCGGCGCGGTTCTCAGGCGACAGCTAGAGAACCCGCCGGAAATGTCAGTAAACACAATAAGCACACTCTCCCCCAACAAAAAAGTACAGGGACCCCGAAATCTAAATGTCTCAGGTACTTAGCTGTTGAGACGCAGGGCCAAGTCCCTGGGGATGAGTGCTCCGGTCCAACAGGGTCCTGAAGGGCTGCGGATGGAGACCGGTCTCCTGCCAAGCATGGAGACCGTGCTGGCTCCCACTTCAAGCCAGAGCCCAGGAGGGATGGTGAATGAGCACGGCATGTAAAGGCTCCAGCCTAGGAATCAACCTTACAACACCGCCGACACAGTGGGGTGAGAAGGGACATGCCGGGGGTCCAGATGTGGACCCCACTCTTCAATCTCGTTCCAAAAGGAAAAAATCATATGAGAATGCATGTGTGGATGTATGCCTCCTGAACACAAAGCGATAAACTGGATGGGTCTGCTCACCAAGGGGTGTATAAGCTCAGGGGGAGGAGCTACACTTTTAAGTGTAGTACTTTGTGTGTCCTCCGGAGGTAGAAGCTAAACACCCATGGTCTGGGTCTCCCAAAGGAACGATAAAGAAGGGAATTTTGTTTACTTACCGTAAATTCCTTTTCTTCTAGCTCCAATTGGGAGACCCAGACAATTGGGTGTATAGCTATGCCTCCGGAGGCCACACAAAGTATTACACCAAAAGTGTAAAGCCCCTCCCCTTCAGCCTATACACCCCCCGTGCTGCCACGGGCTCCTCAGTTTTGGTGCAAAAGCAAGAAGGAGGAAAATATTATAAACTGGTTTAAAGTAAATTCAATCCGAAGGAATATCGGAGAACTGAAACCATTCAACATGTGTACACAAAAACAGGGGCGGGTGCTGGGTCTCCCAATTGGAGCTAGAAGAAAAGGAATTTACGGTAAGTAAACAAAATTCCCTTCTTCTTTGTCGCTCCTTATTGGGAGACCCAGACAATTGGGACGTCCAAAAGCAGTCCCTGGGTGGGTAAATAATACCTCATAATAGAGCCAAAACGGCTCCGTCCTACAGGTGGGCAACCGCCGCCTGAAGGACTCGCCTACCTAGGCTGGCATCTGCCGAAGCATAGGTATGCACCGGATAGTGTTTCGTAAAAGTGTGCAGGCTCGACCAGGTAGCTGCCTGACACACCTGCTGAGCCGTAGCCTGGTGTCGCAAGGCCCAGGACGCTCCCACGGCCCTGGTAGAATGGGCCTTCAGTCCTGAGGGAACCGGAAGCCCCGAGGAACGATAAGCCTCGAGAATTGGTTCCTTGATCCACCGAGCCAGGATTGATTTGGAAGCTTGTGTCCCTTTACGCTGGCCAGCGACAAGGACAAAGAGTGCATCCGAGCGGCGCAGGGGCGCCGTACGAGAAATGTAGACTCTGAGTGCTCTCACCAGATCTAACAAGTGCAAATCCTTTTCACATTGGTGAACTGGATGAGGACAAAACGCGGGTAAGGAGATGTCCTGATTGAGATGAAAAGGGGATACCACCTTAGGGAGGAATTCCGGAACCGGACGCAGAACCACCTTGTCCTGGTGAAACACCAGGAAAGGAGCTTTGCATGACAACGCTGCTAGCTCAGACACTCTCCGGAGTGAGGTGACTGCTACTAGAAAAACCACTTTCTGCGAAAGGCGTGCGAGCGAAATATCCCTCATTGGCTCGAACGGTGGTTTCTGAAGAACCATCAGCACCCTGTTAAGATCCCAGGGTTCTAACGGGCGCTTGTAAGGAGGGACGATGTGACAAACCCCTTGCAGGAACGTGCGTACCTGTGGGAGTCTGGCCAGGCGCTTCTGAAAAAACACAGAGCGCAGAGACTTGTCCCTTAAGGGAGCCTAGCGACAAACCCTTTTCCAATCCGGATTGAAGAAAGGACAGAAAAGTGGGCAAGGCAAATGGCCAGGGAGAAAAACCCTGAGCAGAGCACCACGACAGGAATATTTTCCACGTCCTGTGGTAGATCTTGGCGGACGTTGGTTTCCTAGCCTGTCTCATAGTGGCAATGACCTCTTGAGATAATCCTGAAGACGCTAGGATCCAGGACTCAATGGCCACACAGTCAGGTTGAGGGCCGCAGAATTCAGATGGAAAAACGGCCCTTGAGACAGCAAGTCTGGTCTGTCTGGCAGTGCCCACGGTTGGCCTACCGTGAGATGCCACAGATCCGGGTACCACGACCTCCTTGGCCAGTCTGGAGCGACGAGGATGGCGCGGCGGCAGTCGGCCCTGATCTTGCGTAACACTCTGGGCAACAGTGCCAGAGGAGGAAACACATAAGGAAGCTGAAACTGCGACCAATCCTGAACTAAGGCGTCTGCCGCCAGAGCTCTGTGATCTTGAGATCGAGCCATGAATGTTGGGACCTTGTTGTTGTGCCGTGACGCCATTAGGTCGACGTCCGGCATCCCCCAGCGGCAACAGATCTCCTGAAACACGTCCGGGTGAAGGGACCATTCCCCTGCGTCCATGCCCTGGCGACTGAGAAAGTCTGCTTCCCAGTTTTCCACGCCCGGGATGTGAACTGCGGAGATGGTGGAGGCCGTGGCTTCCACCCACATCAAAATCCGCCGGACTTCCTGGAAGGCTTGCCGACTGCGTGTTCCACCTTGGTGGTTGATGTAAGCCACCGCTGTGGAGTTGTCCGACTGAATTCGGATCTGCTTGCCTTCCAGCCACTGCTGGAACGCTTTTAGGGCGAGATACACTGCCCTGATCTCCAGAACATTGATCTGAAGTGAGGACTCTTGCTGAGTCCACGTACCCTGAGCCCTGTGGTGGAGAAAGACTGCTCCCCACCCTGACAGGCTCGCGTCCGTCGTGACCACCGCCCAGGATGGGGGTAGGAAGGATTTCCCCTTCGATAATGAGGTGGGAAGAAGCCACCACCGAAGGGAAGCTTTGGTTGCCTGAGAGAGGGAGACGTTCCTGTCTAGGGACGTCGGCATCCTGTCCCATTTGCGTAGGATGTCCCATTGAAGAGGACGCAGGTGAAACTGCGCGAAAGGGACTGCCTCCATTGCTGCCACCATCTTCCCCAGGAAGTGCATGAGGCGCCTCAAGGGGTGTGACCGACCTTGAAGGAGAGATTGCACCCCTGTCTGTAGTGAACGCTGTTTGTCCAGCGGAAGCTTCACTATCGCTGGAAGAGTATGAAACTCCATGCCAAGATATGTCAGCGATTGGACCGGTGTCAGATTTGACTTTGGAAAATTGATGATCCACCCGAAACTCTGGAGAGTCTCCAGAGTAACGTTGAGGCTGTGTTGGCATGCCTCTTGAGAGGGTGCCTTGACCAGCAGATCGTCTAAGTAAGGTATCACCGAGTGACCCTGAGAGTGGAGGACCGCAACTACTGTCGCCATGACCTTGGTGAAAACCCTTGGGGCTGTCGCTAGGCCGAACGGCAGTGCCGTGAACTGAAGGTGTTCGTCTCCTATGGCGAAGCGCAGGAAGCGCTGATGCTCTGGAGCAATCGGTACGTGGAGATAAGCATCCTTGATATCGATCGATGCGAGGAAATCTCCTTGGGACATTGAGGCGATGACGGAGCGGAGGGATTCCATCCGGAACCGCCTGGTCATTACGTGTTTGTTGAGCAGTTTTAGGTCCAAAACAGGACGGAAGGACCCGTCCTTCTTTGGAACCACAAACAGGTTGGAGTAGAAACCGTGACCCTGTTGCTGAAGAGGAACCGGGACCACCACTCCTTCTGCCTTCAGAATGCCCACCGCCTGCAGGAGAGTCTCGGCTCGCTCGGGAGGCGGAGATGTTCTGAAGAATCGAGTCGGATGACGCGAGCTGAACTCTATCATGTAACCGTGAGACAAAATGTCTCTCACCCAACGGTCTTTTACTTGTGGCAGCCAGGTGTCGCAAAAGCGGGAGAGCCTGCCACCGACCGAGGATGCGGTGTGAGGAGGCCGAAAGTCATGAGGAAGCCGCCTTGGTAGCGGCACCTCCGGCGGTCTTTTTAGGGCGTGATTTAGACCGCCATGCGTCGGAGTTCCTCTGATCCTTCTGAGGCCTTTTGGACGAGGAGAATTGGGACCTGCCCGCCCCCCGAAAGGACCGAAACCTCGATTGTCCTCTCCTCTGTTGGGGTGTTTTTGGTTTGGCCTGGGGTAAGGATGTTTCCTTTCCCTTGGATTGTTTGATGATTTCATCCAATCTCTCACCAAACAAACGGTCGCCAGAAAATGGCAAACCAGTTAAGCACTTTTTGGAAGCCGAATCTGCCTTCCATTCCCGTAGCCACAAGGCCCTGCGAATTGCCACCGAATTGTCGGCTGCAACCGCCGTACGGCTCGCAGAGTCCAGGACAGCATTAATAGCGTAGGACGCAAATGCCGACGTTAGAGAGGTTATGGACGCCACCTGCGGCGCAGACGTACGTGTGAGTGCGTCAATTTGCGCCTGACCAGCTGAGATAGCTTGGAGCGCCCATACGGCTGCGAATGCTGGAGCAAAAGACGCGCCGATAGCTTCATAGATGGATTTTAACCAGAGCTCCATCTGTCTGTCAGTGGCATCCTTGAGTGAAGCTCCATCTTCCACTGCAACTATGGATCTAGCCGCCAGTCTGGAGATTGGAGGATCCACCTTGGGACACTGAGTCCAGCCCTTGACCACGTCAGGGTGGAAGGGGTAACGTGTATCCTTAAGGCGCTTGGAAAAACGCTTATCAGGACAAGCTCGGTGTTTCTGGACTGCCTCTCTGAAATCAGAGTGGTCCAGAAACATACTCGGTGTACGCTTAGGAAACCTGAAGCGGAATTTCTCCTGCTGAGAAGCTGACTCCTCCACTGGAGGAGCTGAGGGAGAAATATCCAACATTTGATTGATGGACGCAATAAGATCATTCACTATGGCGTCCCCATCAGGAGTATCAAGGTTGAGAGCGGCTTCAGGATCAGAATCCTGATCAGCTACCTCCGCTTCATCATACAGAGAGTCCTCTCGCTGAGACCCTGAACATTGTGATGATGTCGAGGGGATTTCATAGCGAGCTCGCTTAGTCGGTCTGGGGCTGCGTTCCATGTCAGAAACCTCACCCTGGGATCTATGAGACACCCCGGGAGAACATTGTTGTTCCAACTGTGGGGGGCCAGGGGGCAATGATTCCACAGTGCCCATGGCTTGAGATGCCGGCCTGGACTGCAAGGCTTCTAATATCTTAGCCATAGTCTCAGAAAGTCTTTCAGTAAAAACTGCAAACTCCGTCCCTGTCACCTGGACAGTGTTAACAGGTGGTTCTCCCTGGGCCACCCTTAGCAGAGGCTCCGGCTGAGTAAGTGCCACAGGGGCCGAGCATTGCACACAATGAGGGTCAGTGGACCCTGCCGGCAGTATAGCCGTACATGCTGCGCAGGCAGCATAGTAAGTCTGTGCTTTGGCACCCTTGCTATTTGTGGACGACATGCTGTTGTCTCCTCTGAGCAATACAGGAGGGTATATAGCCAAAAAAACAACAACCGTGCACCATACAGTGTAACGTATAGCCTATAATCATATAATCTAGAAGTACACTACTGCACTAGTGGGGCCAGCACCACAGGTGCTGCTTACCGCCCGCGCAAAGCGGTTGTGTGGGCACCAGAATTCCTGCCTGGGTCTCCCTGAGCTTGTCTCCCCTGTCCAGCGTTAGCAGAGCTGACAGTAATGGCTGCCGGCGTCCTGAGGAGAGGAGGGAGCCGTGGGCGTGACCCAGAAAGTGCGGGAACTAGTGCCCCACTGTGCACAGTGAGGGGGGTGGAGTATGCAAAGCATGCTCCAGCCCTCAGTGCTGCCGTCCTGTACAGCGTCCCGCCCTTCACCTGACTGGCAGGGCTGGGGGCGGGAAAAAAGAGACTAGGCCGCAAAAGCCGGGGACTCGAGTTATAAGCGCGGCCGCCGTATAAGCGCGGTCGGCGCGGAGGTCCCCGGCGCACTAACAGTCCCAGCCGCGCCACAGTGATAACAATGGTAGCGGCGGTCAGCGCGGCAGTCCCCATACACTAACACACTCAGCAACGCTGCAGTGTGTAATGGCACAAACGCAGTCAGCGCCGCGGTCCCCGGTGCACTAGCACACCCAGCAATGCTGGAGTGTTGCTGTGCGCGCTCCCCACGGGGACACAGAGTACCTCAAAGTAGCAGGGCCATGTCCCTGAACGATACTCGGCTCCTATCCAGCAGAGTCCTCAGGAGCTGTGGATGGAGCACGGTCTCCTGTGCCTGGAGACCGATAGGATCCCACTTCACCCAGAGCCCTAAGGGGGATGGGGAAGGAAAACAGCATGTGGGCTCCAGCCTCCGTACCCGCAATGGATACCTCAACCTTAACAACACCGCCGACAAGAGTGGGGTGAGAAGGGAGCATGCTGGGGGCCCTGTTATGGGCCCTCTTTTCTTCCATCCGACATAGTCAGCAGCTGCTGCTGACTAAGCTGTGGAGCTATGCGTGGATGTCTGACCTCCTTCGCACAAAGCATAAAAACTGAGGAGCCCGTGGCAGCACGGGGGGTGTATAGGCTGAAGGGGAGGGGCTTTACACTTTTGGTGTAATACTTTGTGTGGCCTCCGGAGGCATAGCTATACACCCAATTGTCTGGGTCTCCCAATAAGGAGCGACAAAGAAAATAAATTTTATTTCAAAGATACGCGTTTTCTCCGTGTCACATCACCTATGTGGTCCGTGTGACAGCAGTGCTGCTGGAGAGAAATGGACATGTGTGCGTGCGAAATACACAGACACGCGTGTGCTCCATACGGACACACGCTCCTTGTGAACACATGAATGTGTGCACAGACCCATTGAATTTAATGGGTCTGCGTATGTCTGTCTCTGGTACGTATGAAAACGGATGTCATAGGTACCGGAATCACTGACATGTGAAGAGGGCCTAAAAAGGAGTGATAAATCATCATCTACAAATAGTTTTTCGTCATAGATGTACAATTTTGATAAAAGGAAATCAAAGCTCACACATAGGAACTAGGGAGATGGGGCTCCCCGATTACTTTAGGAAAAGTCTTACACTAGTCCACATAAATCCTTAGCATCAAGCTCAATTTTTTAACCTGATACAAAAATGCATTGGTTGCCATCAGGTTTGCTCACCATTTGCTGCCTGGCACTGGTCCGGAACCAGATCCCAACATTAGGCTGGAGACACACTTGCGTGTGAAAACAGTGGGATCAGCTCCATCAGTTTCCGGATGATCTTTTTATTAAACATCAGATGGAAACCTCGACACAGCACCAGATATATGTAGACCTATCCTTACTCTGCTTTGATAGTTTTCCATATACACAAGTGAAAATTGGCCAATACTCACAATTGTATGATTAACTTATACAATTGTCTCGTCACCAAAGATTAATGTTTAAAACAGGGATTTTCAACTTCTACATCAGACTACACCAGAACCTTAGCGAACCAGTAACTAGATTTTTCTTTTATGAGCTGCGACCACCACTAGTGATACCTTATATACAGCATTCCAGAATACTGTATATATAGGAGCCCAGGCCGCTCTGTGGGAAAAAACAAAAACAAAAACACCTTTATAATTACTCGGTGGTCCGGTCCAATGAGTGTCTCTGCTTTTGGTCCGGCGTCTCCTCCATCTTGTACAGTCGCCGTCCTCCTTCCCAGCCCCATGTGCATGACGTGTCCTGCATCATTCACACAAATCAAAAGTACTATCTAGTGCGCATGAGCAAGTGGTCTTTACCTTTTTTATACACCTGCGCATTACAGTACTTTGCTCTGCACTCAGCAGGTCTGAGAGAAGTGAGTATGTGCAAGAGCGTAATGGAAGCCTTTGTGTGGATGATGTAGGACACGTCATCAACACTGGGCTGGGAAGTAGGACAGCTATCGTACAAGATGGAGGAGGAGCTGGACCGACAGCCATTGAACCTGACCTTCCCCTAGGTATCAAAGGTTTTTTTTATGTTATACAGCAAGGCCTGGGCTGTTATATACAGAATTCTAGAACTCTGTAAATTAAAAGGGCTCACTGGTGGTGGCCACGGTTTATAAGGGACCAAACTGGTGACAGGTTCCTTTAAGTACCAGCCCTTTACCTCTTGATGGTTTTGGCTCCTCAGTATCAGATGCCCGCAGTTCATCAATGCTGAGATCTAACAACTCAGGTTCTTCTTGTATTGATCGCAATGCTTCCACGGGAGCAGGATCTAATTTCCCTTGTGGACGCCGCCGTTGCATGCCAGGAGAGCTGCTCTCCTTTGGAGCCTTTTTCGTGCTTCCTCTTCCTTTTCTGGCCCGATTCTTTGTGACCAATTCTTCCTCATCAGACTCTGAAACAGCCGGTGCTGCACCACTCCTTGTAATTGCTCTTCCTCGGGCACCAGACTTGGCACGCTCCATTGGCTTTTTATTTTTCCAAGTTGGGTCATTGTCAGTGTCATCTGGCATTTCCAAATCACTGTCGCTGAAATCAACCTGAAAAAGTGAAAAAGTTTAGAGAAGCCTCCAACACTAGATGAATAGGTACCAGAATGAGGTTTAGGCCTCACCTTGATCACTGCTCTAGTTTTGCGTCTTCTTGGAGCCCTTGGCTCTAATTCTGGCTGGGAACACTCTTCATTGTAGACGGTAACTGAACTCTTTTTGGCGACGGATGATAAACCCGCCTTAGTTTGGGAGGTCAGACGGTCCTTTCGCATTGGGGTTTGAGCCGTGATGAGCGCAGATGGATGAGAGGAATCAGATTCTTCCTGAGAAAATATATCATTAAAATCTGCTGAGAGCAAGCGAGATCCTTTCCATTTACTGGTAGAGGACATAGATGTGCTTTTGCTCTTGAGAATGGAAGCTTTTTTTGGTTCTTGCTGAGGTTTCCAGCCCCATATTTGCATGAAGAGATCTGCAATGCATCCACCATGTTTCGTTGCAAGCTTGTAAATAGAGTCCAATGCTTTCACGAGTAGAAGACTCGCCATCCAGTGCTTGGGAAAAGTAGCTGGACGAGAAGAGACAAAGCGTAAACCATCTTCTAACATCCCCTCGGGAGGATTAGGAGTGGATACGAGATCCTGGTACACCCGGGCAGTGAGTGTGTCAGCAATTCCCAGTTCTCCACACTTTGCACGGAGAAGCACATTTAAAATTTTCGAAAATCGGAGGGATATTGACTGACAACGCTTTAGAGCTGATAGTAACAAGGCTCGGCTCTGGGCGTCGTTCTCTGCTTGAGCAACTAACCATCTTGTGCAAAGCAGAGAGAGGACAAGGTCTGAGCACAAGGGGCAGGCGCACTCCATTGTATGAGTCTCAAACTGAGGAAGGCTCTTCAGAGAGGACATCGTAGGAGATTCTGGAGGTTTTGCAAAGTCTCTGGTTTCAACAAATTTAAACTGAACAACCTTCAGAAAGTCATCTCTTGGAGGGCTAGGTGTGATCTCAGGAGCCTTCCCTTTTTTATATGACTTCTTCCCTTTGGAAAGTTTTATTTTTACTTCTTTTTGTTGAGATTTCATAGAAAAGTCTATGGAAGAGAAGAACTTTATTCAGATAGATTGCAAAAGTAAAAAACACAAACTAATAGTAGTCACTAGGAAGTAATGTGACAAAAGAAAATTACATTGCTACCACAATTTTAAGTGGAATGAAACTTGAATATGACTGGTTTGCTTATTTTAAAAGGGGTTGTTCATGGTTTTGGTCAAGTCTGCAGTCACAATGTAACGGCAGACTTCTGAATTCTGACAGCATGTACAAAAGCACACTGTCAGGATTCTCCAATGCCGACAAAGAGTGGGCGGTCATGTGAGTGAAAGTATCAGATTTGCATAAAATTCTGGCCACATTCTGTTTAGAGACTGGCAGACTCGCTCAATTCACTTGTACTGAGTGAGGATGGACACGTCTAGTTGGGATGTAGCTGGAAGTATGAATATTGCTTACTTTACATCACAATCACACGCTCTTGCCGCCAAAAGACAGGACAATCCCCGATAGCAGATGTTTTTTGTTTCGACTTGCCCTAGAATAGCTGCTGTGTACAACCAGCCTCAATATGGTCCCAACCTAAAGATCAACCTACCTGTACAAGACTCCATAAGGAAAACTACATATTGCAAGTCGTCCTCACATTGTTGAGGCTCGGCACGTAAAGTCTCTAGTTCTGCCTTCCTCACCAAGAAGTCCGCACAGCTGCATCACAAAAGATTACAATAGATTACAGAACTTTAGCAAGAATACATTTTATTAATAACCCAACATTAAAAGGGAACCTGTCAGGTCCAGTATGCACCCAGATCCACGAGCAGTTCTGGGTACATATTGCTAATCCCTGCCTAACCGTCCCTGTATACACTAGCATAAATAAAAGGGATCTTTAGAAAAAAGGGAATTTTGTTTACTTACCGTAAATTCCTTTTCTTCTAGCTCCTATTGGGAGACCCAGACAATTGGGTGCATAGCTTCTGCCTCTGGAGGCCACACAAAGTATTACACTTTAAAAAGTGTAACCCCCTCCCCTCTGCCTATACACCCTCCCGTGGACCACGGGCTTCTCAGTTTTGGTGCAAAAGCAGGAAGGAGAAAACTTATAAATTGGTCTAGGGTAAATTCAATCCGAAGGATGTTCGGAGAACTGAAGACCATGAACCATAAGAACAATTCAACATGAACAACATGTGTACACAAAAGAACAACTAGCCCAAAGGGCACAGGGGCGGGTGCTGGGTCTCCCAATAGGAGCTAGAAGAAAAGGAATTTACGGTAAGTAAACAAAATTCCCTTTTTCTTTGTCGCTCCATTGGGAGACCCAGACAATTGGGACGTCCAAGAGCAGTCCCTGGGTGAGTAAAAGAATACCTCAATCGAAAGAGCCGAAAAACGGCCCCCTCTTACAGGTGGGCAACCGCCGCCTGAAGGACTCGCCTACCTAGACTGGCGTCAGCCGACGCATAGGTATGCACTTAATAGTGCTTCGTGAAAGTGTGCAGACTAGACCACGTAGCTGCCTGACACACCTGCTGAGCTGTCGCCCGGTGCCGCAAAGCCCAGGACGCACCTACAGCTCTGGTAGAATGGGCTTTCAACCCTGAAGGAAGTGGAAGCCCAGAAGAACGGTAGGCCTCGAGAATCGGTTCTTTGATCCACCGAGCCAAGGTTGACTTGGAGGCCTGAGAGCCCTTACGCTGGCCAGCGACAAGGACAAAGAGCACATCTGAACGGCGCAGGGGCGCCGTGCGAGACACGTAGAACCGGAGTGCTCTCACTAGATCCAAAGAGTGCAAATCCTTTTCACACTGGTGAATTGGATTAGGGCAAAAGGAAGGCAAGGAGATATCCTGATTTAGATGAAAAAGGGGATACCACCTTAGGGAGAAATTCCGGGACTGGACGGAGAACCACCTTATCCTGGTGAAAAACCAGGAAGGGAGCTTTGCATGACAGCGCTGCAAGCTCAGACACTCTCCGAAGAGACGTGACTGCCACTAGGAAGGCCACCTTCTGCGAAAGACGGGAGAGAGAGACATCCCGCAGTGGCTCAAAAGGCGGCATTTGAAGAGCCGTCAGGACCCTGTTAAGGTCCCAAGGTTCCAACGGACGTTTGTAAGGTGGAACTATGTGGCAGACCCCCTGCAGGAACGTGCGGACCAGCGGAAGCCTGGCTAGACGCTTTTGAAAAAACACGGAGAGCGCTGACACTTGGCCCTTGATAGAGCCGAGGGACAAACCCTTGTCCACTCCAGATTGAAGGAATGAAAGGAATGTGGGTAAGGCAAACGGCCATGGAGAAAAAACGTTCGTGCACCAGGACAGGAAGATTTGCCAAGACCTATAATAGATCTTGGCGGACGTTGGCTTCCTGGCCTGTCTCATGGTGGCAATGACATCCTGAGATAACCCTGAAGACGCTAGGAGCCAGGGCTCAATGGCCACACAGTCAGGTTGAGGGCCACAGAATTCAGATGGAAAAACAGACCTTGTGACAGCAAGTCTGGGCGGTCTGGAAGTGCCCACGGTTGACCCACCGTGAGATGCCACAGATCCGGATACCACGACCACCTCGGCCAGTCTGGAGCGACGAGAATGGCGCGACGGCAGTCGGACCTGATCTTGCGTAGTACTCTGGGCAGCATTGCCAGAGGAGGAAACACATACGGCAGTCGGAACTGCGACCAATCCTGCACTAACGCGTCCGCCGCCAGAGCTCTGTGATCCTGAGACCGTGCCATGAAGGCCGGGACCTTGTTGCTGTGCCGTGACGCCATGAGATCGACGTCCGGCGTTCCCCAGCGGCGACAGATCTTCCGAAACACGTCTGGGTGAAGAGACCATTCCCCCGCGTCCATGCCCTGACGACTGAGAAAATCTGCTTCCCAGTTTTCCACGCCCGGGATGTGAACTGCGGAGATGGTGGAGCCTGTGTCTTCCACCCACTGCAGAATCCGCCGGACTTCCTGGAAGGCCAGACAACTGCGAGTGCCGCCTTGGTGATTGATGTAGGCGACGGCAGTGGTGTTGTCCGACTGGATTCGGATCTGCCTGCCCTCCAGCCACCGATGGAAAGCCAATAGGGCTAGATATACTGCCCTTATCTCCAGAATATTGATCTGAAGGGACGATTCTATCGGAGTCCAGGTTCCTTGAGCCCTGTGGTGGAGAAAAACCGCTCCCCAACCTGACAGGCTCGCGTCCGTGGTGACCACAGCCCAGGTTGGGGGTAGGAATGATCTTCCTCCCGACAGAGATGTGGGTAGGAGCCACCACTGAAGTGATGTTTTGGTCGCGAGGGAAAGACGTTCTTGTCGAGGGAAGCCGCACTCTTGTCCCATTTGCGGAGAATATCCCATTGGAGTTGCCGTAGATGAAATTGTGCAAACGGCACTGCCTCCATAGCTGCCACCATCTTCCCCAGGAAGTGCATGAGGCGCCTTAAGGGGTGTGATTGACTCCGAAGAAGTGATTGCACCCCTGCCTGCAGAGAAAGCAGTTTGTCCCGCGGTAGCTTGACTAACGCTGGCTGTGTGTGAAACTCCATCCCAAGGTAAGTCAGTGATTGGGTTAGCGTCAACTTGGATTTCGGGAAGTTGATGATCCACCCGAACTGCTGGAGAGTCGCCAGAGCGACGGTAAGGCTTTGTTGACACGCCACCCGAGAAGGGGCCCTGACTAGGAGATCGTCCAAGTAGGGGATCACCGAGTGGCCCTGAGAGTGCAGGACCGCCACGACGGATGCCATGACTTTGGTGAAAACCCGTGGGGCTGTCGCCAGGCCGAAGGGCAATGCGACGAACTGGAGGTGTTCGTCCCCGATGGCGAAACGCAGGAAACGTTGATGTTCGGGTGCGATCGGCACATGGAGATAAGCATTCTTGATGTCGATCGATGCCAGGAAGTCTCCTTGTGACAACGAGGCGATGACTGAGCGGAGAGATTCCATCCGAAACCGTCTGGTTCTCACATGTCTGTTGAGTAGCTTGAGGTCCAGAACGGGACGGAATGACCCGTCCTTTTTGGGCACTACGAACAAGTTGGAGTAAAAGCCGCGACCACGTTTCTGAGGGGGAACGGGGATCACAACACCTTCTGACTTCAGAGCGTCCACTGCCTGAAAAAGTGCATCGGCCTGAGCGGGGGGCGGGGAGGTTCTGAAGAAACGAGCCGCAGGACGTGAGCTGAACTCTATCCTGTTACCCTGAGACAGAATGTCTCTCACCCATCGGTCTTGAACATGTGGCCACCAGGCGTCTCCAAAGCGGGAGAGCCTGCCACCGACCGAGGATGCGGCTAGGGGAGGCTGAGAGTCATGAGGAGGCAGTCTTTGAGGCAGTGCCTCCTGCGGCCTTTTGGGGGCGTGACTTGGACCGCCACGCATAGGAGTTCCTCTGGCCTTTCTCCGGCCTGTTGGACGAGGAGGATTGTGGCTTGGCGGAGGGACGAAAGGACCGAAACCTTGATTGTATTTTTCGTTGTGGAGGCTTCTTAGGTCTGGACTGGGGTAAGGAGGATTCCTTTCCCTTGGATTCCTTAATAATCTCATCCAATCGTTCGCCAAATAAACGGTCGCCAGCAAAAGGCAGACCAGTTAAGAACCTTTTGGAAGCAGAGTCTGCTTTCCATTCGCGCAGCCACATGGCCCTGCGGACTGCCACGGAGTTAGCGGATGCTACAGCCGTACGGCTAGCGGAGTCCAGGACGGCGTTCATGGCGTAGGACGAAAAGGCAGATGCCTGGGAAGTCAAAGACGAAACATGCGGAGGAGAATTCCGTGTGACAGCATTAATCTCAGCCAGACAAGCAGAGATCGCTTGGAGAGCCCACACAGCGGCAAAGGCCGGGGCGAAAGACGCGCCCGTGGCCTCATAGATGGACTTCACCAAGAGCTCTGTCTGTCAGTGGCATCCTTCAGGGATGAGCCATCTGCAACAGACACAACGGATCTAGCAGCCAATTTGGAGACTGGCGGATCCACCTTGGGAGAGTGAGACCAGCCCTTAACAACTTCAGATGGAAAGGGATAACGCGTGTCAGTATGCAGTTTGGCAAAGCGCTTGTCCGGGACCGCCCTGGGCTTCTGGACAGCATCCCTGAAGTTAGAGTGATCAAAAAACGTATTGCGCGTACGTTTGGGGAACCGAAACTGGTGTTTCTCCTGCTGAGAAGCCGACTCCTCCACAGGAGGAGGCGGGGGAGAGAGATCCAACACCTGGTTGATGGATGAAATAAGATCATTTACTAAGGCATCCCCCTCAGGTGTATCAAGGTTAAGGGCGAAGTCAGGGTCAGAGCCCTGAGCTCCCACATCCGCCTCGTCTTCCTGAGAGTCCTCCGAGCAGCGTGAGGAAGACGGGGAAGAGTCCCAGCGAGACCGCTTTGCCGGTCTGGGACTGCGGTCCGGGCAGGAGTCCTCCGCCTGAGACCTAGGGGCCAACCTGGGAGCGCGCTGCGGCGCGGACCGAGAGGGGCCTGGAGGAGACAAGCTAACAGGAACCGGGGCCTGTGAAGGGTCCGGTCTGGACTGCAATGCCTCCAGGAGCCTAGAAGATCATTTGTCCAAAGACTGTGCCATGGATTGAGAAAGGGACAGAGAGTTTCTCAGCAAAAGAGGCCAACCCCTGTGACTCTGTCCCTGCATGTTCAGGGGGAGCAGGGGGGGGGGGGGGGGTCTACCTGAGCCGAGGGGCCCACCAGTGCCCGAGGCTCCGGCTGAGCAAGCGTGGCAGGAGTCGAACACTGCTCACAGTGAGGGTACGTGGATCCCGCAGGCAACATAGCCCCACAAGAGGTACAGGCCGCGAAAAAAACCTGTGCCTTAGCAGTTTTGCTCCTTGTGGACGACATGCTGTTGTCTCCTAGGAGAGTGACCAACTGAGGGTATATAGGGACCAAAGTATACGGACTGACCGAACAGATGAAGGGAATTTTGTTACTTACCGTAAATTCCTTTTCTTCTAGCTCTTATTGGGAGACCCAGACGATTGGGGTATAGCTACTGCCCTCCGGAGGCCACACAAAGCACTACACTAAAAAGTGCAAGGCCCCTCCCCTTCTGGCTATACCCCCCCGTGACATCACGGGTTCTCCAGTTTTAGTGCCAAAGCAAGAAGGGGGAAAGCCAATAACTGGTTTAAACAAATTAACTCCGAGTAACATCGGAGAACTGAAAAACCGTTCAACATGAACAACATGTGTACCCGCAAACAACAAAAAAATCCCGAAGGACAACAGGGCGGGTGCTGGGTCTCCCAATAAGAGCTAGAAGAAAAGGAATTTACGGTAAGTAACAAAATTCCCTTCTTCTTCAGCGCTCTATTGGGAGACCCAGACGATTGGGACGTCCAAAAGCTGTCCCTGGGTGGGTAAAGAAATACCTCATGTTAGAGCTGCAAGACAGCCCTCCCCTATGGGGAAGCCACTGCCGCCTGCAGGGCTCTTCTACCTAGGCTGGCGTCCGCCGAAGCATAGGTATGCACCTGATAATGTTTGGTGAAAAAATGTGCAGGCTCGACCAGGTAGCTGCCTGGCACACCTGTTGAGCCGTAGCCTGGTGTCGTAATGCCCAGGACGCACCTACGGCTCTGGTAGAATGGGCCTTCAGCCCTGAAGGAACCGGAAGCCCCGCAGAACGGTAGTCTTCAAGAATTGGTTCTTTGATCCATCGAGCCATGGTGGCTTTAGAAACCTGCAACCCCTTGCGCGTACCAGCGACAAGGACAAAAAATGCATCAGAGCGGCGCATGGGCGCCGTGCGGGAAATGTAGATTCTGAGTGCTCTCCCCAGAACTAACAACTGTAAATCCTTTTCATACCGGAGAACCGGATGAGAACAAAAGGAAGGTAAGGATATATCCTGATTAAGAAGAAACGCGGATACAACCTTAGGGAGAAACTCCTGAATAGGGCGCAGCACCACCTTGTCCTGGTGGAATACTAGGAAGGGAGCCTTGAATGACAGAGCCGCCAGCTCAGACACTCGCCGAAGCGACGTGATCGCAACCAGAAAGGCCACTTTCTGTGACAGGCGCGAAAGGGAAACTTCCCTCAGAGGCTCGAAAGGCGGCTTCTGGAGAGCAACTAGTACCCTGTTCAGATCCCATGGATCTAACGGCCGCTTGTACGGAGGCACAATATGACAAACCCCCTGTAGTAACGTGCGCACCTTAGGAAGACGTGCTAGACGCTTCTGAAAAGAACACGGATAGTGCCGAGACTTGCCCTTAAAGGGAGCCGAGCGACCAACCTCTTTCCAACCAGATTGCAGGAGGGAAGGCAAAGTAGGCAATGCCGATGGCCAGGGAGACACTCCCTGAGCAGAACACTAAGATAAGAATATCTTCCACGAGTTGTGGTAGATCTTGGCAGACCGCGGCTGGCTAGCCCGTCTCATGGTGGCAATGACGTCGTGCTCACGGTCGACCGACGGTGAGGTGCCACAGATCTCGGTACCACGACCTCCCCGGCCAGTTTGGGGCGACGAGGATGGTGTGGCAGCAATCGGTAGCTGGAACTGTGACCAATCCTGAGCCAAGGCGCCCGTCGCCAGAGCTCTTTGATCGTAAGACCGCGTCATGAAAATCGGGACCTTGTTGTTGCCGAGAAGCCATGACGTCGACGTCCGTCTTCATCCTGCGGCTACAGATTTCTTGAAAACAAACGGGTGCAGAGCCCATTCCCCTGCGTCCACGCCCTGGCGACTGGGGAAGTCTGCTTCCTAGTGTTGTACGCCCGGGATATGAACAGCTGATATGGTGTATGCTCTGTCTTCTACCCATAGCAGAATCCGCCGGACCTCTTGGGAGGCTTGTCGACTGCGTAGTCCGCCTTGGTGGTTGGTGTATGCCACCGCTGTGGATAGTCCGACTGAATTCGGATCTATTTGCATTCCAGCCACTGCAGGAAGGCTTGCAGTGCAAGATACACTGCCCAGAGCTCCAGACCACTGAGTTGAAGAGTGGACTCCTCTGAAGACGGTCTTTGACCGTCTGGAAAAGTGACACGTTCCTGTGTAGGGACATCGACTTCCCTCCCATAAGCGAAGAATGTGCTATTGAGGCGGACGCAGATGAAACTGCGTGAAAAAAGCTCGCCTCTGGATGAGGCGCCTCCTTGAAGGAGAGACTGCCCCCTCGTCTGTAGTGAACGCTGTTTGTCCAGCGGAAGCTTCACTATCGCTGAGAGAGTGTGAAAACTCTCCAGGAGATGCCAGCGATTGGGTTCAACCTTGAAAAGTTGAAGACCCACCCGAAACTCTGGGAAGGGTCCAGCGCCATGTTCAGGTTGTGTTGGCATGCTTCTAAAGGAGAGTGCCTTGACCAGTAGATTGCCCAAGTAAAGGATCACAGAGTGACCGTGAGAGCGCGGGACTGCTCCCTCTGCTGCCACGAACTTGGTGAACACCCGTGGGGCTGTCGCCAGCCAAAGGGTATGGCTACGAAACGAAATATTCTCGTCTTTAATAACGAATCGTAGCCAACGCCGGTGCCTCGGAGCAATCGGCACGTGTAGATAAGCATCCTGATGTCTATTGATGTTAGGAAAACTCTTTGAGACAGAGAGGCAATGACGGAGCGGAGTGATGCCATCCGGAACCGCCTGGTTTTCACGTGCTTGTTAAGCAGTATAAATGCCAGAACGGGACGGAAGGAGCCGTCCTATTTTGGCACCACGACCAGGTCGGAGCAAAATGCGTATCTGATTCCTGAAGAGGAACAGGGATTACCGCTCTTTCCGCCTGCAGAAGAGCCTCGGCTCGGTCGGTGCGGTAGTTTGAAAACAAACTGACTCTCACTCACAGGCCCTTGACCTGCGGTAGGTAAATGCCGCTAAAGCGGGGGAGTCTGCCCCCCCGCGGTTGCGGAGTGAGAGGGCTGAAAATTATGAGGAAAAACACTTTGGTAGCGGGTCCTCCGGCTGCCTTCCCCGGGCGTGATTGAGCCCGCTAGGAATCTATGCCCTTCTGGGCTTTTTGAGTCGTCTTGGATAGTTGAATGATTTCATTCAACCCTTACCAACAGACTATCACTAGATAAAGGCAACCTGGTTAAGCACTTCGTTGGAAGCAGCCTCTGTTCCAATCTCTCAACTACTAGCCTCTGCGTAAAAACACGGAGTTGGCGGATGCCACTGACGTCCGGCTCGTAGAGTCTCGGACAGCAATAACAGCATGATTCGCCATGCCGACATTGCGAGTTAAAGACGCTGCTGGGACCGAGAGTACCTGTGACAGCGACCCCCTGCGCAATACTAGCTGAAATAGCTTGGAGTGCCTTCACGGCTGCGACTGCCGGAGCAACCGACCTGCCGATAGCTTCATAGACAGATTGCAACCAGAGGCCAATCTGCCTGTCAATGGCATTTTGAAGTGAAGTCCTATCCACCACTACAACTATAGATCTAGCTGCAAGCATGGAGATTGGGGATCCACATTTGGATACTGGGTCTAGCGCTTGACCACGTCAGGGGGGAGCGACACGTGTCTCATTAATACGGTCGGAGAAACGCTTATCGTGATAAGCGTGTCGTTTCTGGACTGCTTCTCTGGAGTCAGAGTGCTAAACAAGTACTCAATATACGCTTGAGATACTGAAATAGAGATTTCTCTTGCTGTGAAGCTGACCCCTCCACTGGAGGAGTTGAGGGAGAAATACCCAACCTTTCGTTGATGGACGCAATAAGATTATTCACTATAGCGTCACCATCCGGTGTATCCGGATTGAGAGCGGTCTCAGGATCAGAGTCCTGAACAGCTACGTCTGCCTCAACGTACAGAGAGTACTCCAGCTGGGACCTTGACCAGTGATGGAGTCGAGGGCTAATCCCAGCGAGCCCGCTTAGGCCATCTGGGACTGTCGACCGTGTCGGATGCCTGCTCTCTGGGATGCCTGGAATCACTCTGGCGCCTTGAGATGCTCCAAATCAGGGCGGCCAGGGTCATTGCAACCATATTGCCCACGGTCTGCTTGGGGTGCAAAGTCTGTAAGATGTCAGTCATAGTCACAGACAATATATCAGCGGAAAAACTGCAACTTCGTCCCTGTCTCTGGACAGAGATCACAGGTGGTTCTTTTGGCCACATATAGCAGAGACCCCGGTTGAGCAATTGC